>NC_057862.1:85364158-85669991 GCF_019393635.1 Dromiciops gliroides
CACACTCTATTGTGCCACCTGGAGTAGTTTAGTGGAAAGCAATGTGAAAGCAATGCGAGATTCTCACATACAACTGTCAGTCACCTCTTTGTCTTCAGTTCCAAGTCAAGCACACCATACATCTGCAAAGCCTATTGAGGATATATACTTGTTGGAAAGAAGAGAAGGGAATAAGCAAGTCTTTCTTAAGGACCTACTATGTGCCAAGCACTGAGTTACATGTTTTACAAAAATTATCTCATTTAATTATCACAACTCTGATAGCCAGGTTATTATTATCATCCCCATCTTACAGTTGAGGAAACACAGGCAGACAGACCACCAGCATTGCTCACGTAGTAAAGGTTTGAGACTGGACTTGAACTCGGGTTTTCCACACTCCAGGTCCAGCACTCTGTGTGGACGTGTGCCACCTAGCTACCTCTTTTGGAGGCAATGTGGTGGGAAACACCATGGACTTATGGTGAGAAGGACCTGGATTCTTATTCTGCCTCTGATCCTGACAAGCTGTGAGATTCTGGTGGGTTTTTTTGTTTGGTTGTTTGTTTTGTTTTGTTTTGTTTTGGTGAGGCAATTGGGGTTAAGTGATTTGCCCAGGGTCACACAGCTAGTAAGTTTCAAGTGTCTGAGGCTGGATTTGAACTCAGGTCCTCCTGAATTCAGGGCCGGTGCTCTATCCACTGTGCCACCTAGCTGCTCCAAGCTAGGAGATTCTGGACAAATAACTAAAATTTTATCAGTAATAATTGGACCTATCTCAAAAGTTTGTTGTGAGGATTTAATTGGATAAATGTATGAAAAAGCCTTTGTAAACCTTAAAGAAATATATAAATGTGAGCTATTGATATAATCTCTTGGGGCGGCTAGGTGGCGCAGTGGATAGAGCACCGGCCCTGGAGTCAGGAGTACCTGAGTTCAAATCCGGCCTCAGGCACTTAACACTTACTAGCTGTGTGACCCTGGGCAAGTCACTTAACCCCAACTGCCTCACTACAAAAAACAAAAAATTAAATAAAAAAATAATGCTGGATATAATCTCTACAGGTGGACCATACCATGCTTTGGAATACATGGATGGTTCTCTGTGATATACAACATTATAGGTGGAAGGAATCTGCATATCAAACATAAACTATTCGAGTTGGAAGAGATCCTCCAGATAAACTAGCTCCATCTCCCTATTTTATACAGCAGGAGACTGAGACCCAGTGAAAAAAACTTCCTGCAGGCAGAGTAGAGCTGCAGTGATCAGCTTAACCTTCTGGTTCCTATCCCTAGCCTCTTGCCATCATACCGTACTGCTCTCAAAAACATGTTGTTATTGTTGTTGTTGAATCATTTTCATTGGTGTCTGACTCTTTGTGATGCTATCTGGGTTTTTATTGGCAAAGATGCTGGAGTAGTTTGCCATTTCCTTTCTCCAGCTCACTTTACTGCTGAGGAAACTGAGGCTGACAGGGTTAAGTAACTTGCCTGGGGTCACACAGCTAGTAAGTGGCTGACACCAGATTTGAACTTAGGAAGATGAGTCTTCCTGACTACAGCCCTGTCATTCTATCCACTGCAGCACCACCTAGTTTTCCCACTTGTCACATAGTAGGTAGTTAATAAATGTTTCACACGTGTGCGTGCATGCGCACGCGTGCACACACACACACACACAAACAATAAGTCCTTGCTATGTGTAAGACAGAGTGTTAGGGGCTAGAGGAACACAGATAAAAGCAAGAGCAATAAAGAAAAAAAAAAAGATTTTAAAAATACAAAAAGCATAAATAAAAGTCCCTTACTTCAAGGAATTCATGTTCAATTGAGGGTTGGGGAGAATATCACATGAACACAAGTCATTCTGTATTTTTTGTTTTCAATATGTCATGCATTCATGCCACTGCCTGGGTTGCCTTCCTAAAGTTCTACTACTCTAAACTCTTTGGGAATTTTCCCTTCTCTATTGAACAAAGTATAACTTCCTGATCTTGACATTCAAGGCCCTCTACAGTCTGATTCTGATCTGTGTTTCCAACTTTGTCTTCCATTACTAACTTTCACATGTTCTACTCACTAACCCTCATTCTCAGCCTGTCATCCCCTATTTCCAACTGTAACACTTTTGTGTCACATTGTTTTCTCTGCCTGAAATAAAAATTATTTTGGTTACTATATAGAAAATGGATGGGAAGGAGAAGACCAATTAGGTGACCATTAAAATGTTTCAGTTGAGAGGTGATCAGGGCCTGAATTTTGTTGAGATGTCAACGAACTAAATATTGGGGGATATGAAGAAGAAAGAATAGTCAAAGATGATTCTTTGTGGTTCTAGGCCTGGAGACATGGGTAACTGGAAGGATTTATTGTGTCCTCAACAAAAATAAGGAAATATGGTGATATGTGCTCAAGGAAGAAGATAATGAGTTCTATTTTGGACATGTTCAATCAGAAGTGGGCATGTCAAGCAAGCAACTGATGATGTGGAATTGGTGCATAGGAAAGAGAGGAGGCTGGATATAGAGATTTGGGAGTCATTTGTACCAAAGGGAGCAGAAGAGCTCACAAAGGGAGCAAGTAGAGAGGGGAGACGATACAGAAGAGAGCTTTGGAAATACTCGGGGTTAGGGAACAACACCCAAATAATAATCTAGAAAAGGATAATGGAGAGGAGTGGTCTGGTAGATAGGAGAAGAAGCAGGAGCAAGTAACATCAGAGAATCATAAGGAAGAGAGATTATTCAAGAGAAGATGGTGGACAACAGTGCATTGAGGGCAGGTAAAGTGAGGACTGAGAAAAAGCCATGGGATACACTAGACCTCACTAGTAATCTGGAACATTGGAGAGAGCATATTAGGCAAATGGTAAAATTCAAAACCAGGCTGCAAGAGGTTGAAAAGTGAGTAGGAGGTAAAGTGGGAATCATTCATGAAGAAGGTTTTTTACTACTAGTTTGGCTGTGAAAGAAAAGAGAGGCAAAGAACAAAAGCTTAAGGGGATGGCAGTGTTAAGTAAAGATTTTGGAGGGTAGTTGTTTAAGGACAGAGAGAACTGGATATGTTTATAGGTAGCAGGAAAGAAGCCTGGGGGTAAGGGAAAATTGATGATTAGAGAGAAAGATGATCATGGTCTCACATATTTAGAGCTGGGAAGAAACTTGGACACCATTTAGTTCAATCTCTATTATTTTGCAGATGAGAAAAACAACTCTTATAGAGGTTAAGTGACCTGTCCAGAGTAGAATTAGGATAAAAAGAGTACGCTTTTGGAGAAAACAGGAGAGCATGGCATCAAAGGCAACAACAATAATTGTCCTCAGCAAGGAGAAGAACCACCTCTTCTCCAGAAATTGGATCCAAGGAGAGTGAGAGTTCGTGTTGAGGGATTGTGAGAGGTAGCATAGAGGACAAGGGGAACTGGATGCTTTTTGGTTTCTTTTGGGGGGTTTTTGTTTGTTTGTTTGTTTGTTTGTTTAGCAGAGTAGAAGTGAGAAGGAGTCCTGAAGGAGGAGTATAGAATAATGATGTCAAATTCAAAGTCACAGGACTACTGTGGGCCTATGTTGACTTGTTGAGTTCACTTGTGTCAGTGGTGTCCAACTCTTTGTGACCTTGTTTGGGGTTTTCTTAGCAAAGACATTGGAGTAGTTTGCCATTTCCTTTTTCAGCTCATTTTATAGATGAGTAGACAGAAGCAAACAGGGTAAAGTGAGGCTGGATTTGAATTTAGGTTTTCTTGATTCCAGGTCTCATACTCTATCCACTGCATCACCCAGCTGCCCCATGCTGACTTAGAAAAATACAAATTAATATTAACTGTGTTATATTTTATCTTTATTTATTTTGTTAAACATTTCCAAATTATATTTATTCTTGTTTCAAACACTGCCAAGACTATTTTAATTTGGTTCCAGAAACACTCAGGTGGCTAGGGCAATGAGTTGGACATTTTTGGTGTGGGAGACCTAAGAGAATGGAAGGCTGAAAAGACCACTGGTGTGTGTGTGGGGGGGACAGACAGACAGAAAGACAGAGGGACAGAGACAGAGACAGAAAGACAGAGAGAGACAGAGGGACAGACAGAGATAGAGACAGAGAAGAGGGAAAAGAGTTAATCATGAAAGCATAAAAAATTGACATGCAGTAATGAGCATATATTGAAATTAAATAACATAAATTCATTATGGACTCTCAAACGTTTTGTGAATTCTTCCAGTAGAAGCTCAAGAATAGGAAGAAGCATGGTAGATCTTTCTGGTCCAGGCCTATATCAGGTTGGTCTGCTGGTTCAGGCTCAGGGTTATAAAGAAACAAGATACTCATAGAATATATGACATCAACAAAACAAAACTTACTCTGCAATAACATGGAAAGTATACTCAGCAAAGATACAGTATTATTTCAATTGAGCACATCTCTTCTCACCTTCACATTTGTCACAATAGTGTAGTCTTTTTAGAAGTAGATCCTTAACTTGTACCAGAGTGGGAACTCTAAGGAATAAATGGGCTTTTATGCCTTGGGTTACTTAGAAGCTCTTAGTCTTGGGACCAGTTAAGTCTTGAGGATAGTTTTTACTACTTTTTTGGGGAAAATTATTTTTTAGGACAAGAACCATCACATCTTATGCTGTTGGGTAATGAATTTTTATCTACTCCTCAATGCGTACTGACCTAGGTCCCACCCAGACCAGTAGTAGATATTGCTCTTCCAGTGTGGGGATTTAAAAAAAAAAAACATGATCATCAATAGGATAAAGGTACAAAGAATTTATGGGTAGAAGACAGTAAATACTTGAGCTGGTTAACTATAATATCAAGGTTGTGGTAAGAAAGGAATGTGGCCAGAGAAGGAAGAGGTAGAGTGACTAGAGATCATAATAAGGATAAAAAACATTTTAGAAGTGAAAGAGGAGAGATGGATGTATAGGAAGTGATAACCAGAAGACAAATTTCAGATTTCTGGGTCAAAAAGGTAAAGCAATTATAGGTGATGGTGAAGTCAAGGGTATTGCTGAGATGAACCAAAAATGCAGAGCTTGGGAATTGAGATGGTTAATAAAAACGGAGACCAGGGTATCTCATAGGATGTGTGTGTATACTTACACATACTTCAATATACATTGAAGTGTGTGTATATATAATATGTGTATGTATATGTATATATATATGTGTGTGTATTTGTATATCCACAGACACACAAGACATCCACATCCACATATGTATATATATATGTATATATACACATGTACATATGTGTGTGTGTCTCCAAATACAATATGACTAAAAGAGCAAGTCTATGAAGCAGGTCGTTAAGCTCCTTCAGAAAGGAAAGGAAATGACATGGTAGATTACTATAATTAATACTTGAGTATTAATATTAATAGCTAACATTTATATTGTTCTTTAAGATTTGCAAAGTGCTTTACATATGGGAGGTAGGTGCTATTATTATTCCCATTTTATAAATGAGAATACTGAGGCAAATAGAGGTTAAGTGACTTGATCAGGTTCAAATAGCTAGGGAATTTGTGAAGCAGGATTCAATTTCATGTCTTTGTGACTCTCAGTTCCACACTCTATCCACTGGACTTGCTTTCTGCCCATGGAGTGATCATCAAAGGAATAGAAAGGTTCCTGAATGATGGTAGCGGATGGGAAAATCTGGAAGCAGCAATGAGAAGCAAAACTTAAGGCTACTTTTTCCCACAGCCTAGTATGTATAAATGGGAGATGTAATGACAGAAGATTCTCCCAGTACTAGAGAATTTGAACAGGGATATATTAACTTTGGGGGGGGGTGGAGAATGAGGGTTAAGTGACTTGCCCAGGGTCACACAGCTAGTAAGAATCAAGTGTCTGAGGCTGGATTTGAACTCAGGTCCTCCTGAATTCAGGGCTGGTGCTCTATCTACTGCGCCACCTAGCTGCTCCAAGCTAGGAGATTCTGGACAAATAACTAAAATTTCATCAGTAATAATTGGACCTATCTCAAAAGTTTGTTGTGAGGATTTAATTGGATAAATGTATGAAAAAGCCTTTGTAAACCTGAAAGAAATATATAAATATGAGCTATTGATATAATCTCTATAGGTGGACCATATCATGCAACCACCCCCCAATTCTGCCCCTCAGGTGTGGAGTACTGAATAATCTTCACTAATGAAGATAATAATCTGGAAATGGACTTTGAACTACAGGTGATATAATTTTGAGCACTAAGACACAGTAGGCACTTAATAAATGTCAGTTGAATTGTTGAACTGAGAAAAAAGAAAATTTTCATATTCCCCTGAATTTTGGTGTCTCAAGGGTCCTTAGGGAGATTCTGTGAAAAGAAACAGAATCCATATGTCCATTTGTCTATGGATTTCTCCAGAAGACTTCAGACCTATCCTAATGGAGAAAAACTGAACTACCTGGGAATGTTCTTTCACTTTTGCCTCACTCACTAGACACAGCTTATCAGATCTGAGGTCTCTTCCAAATCTGAGAGTCTATGATGCTATGGTAAGTGACTTGCCCAGGGTCACACAGCTTGTAAGTGTCAAGTGTCTGAGGCCAGATTTGAACTCAGGTCCTCCTGAATCCAGGGCCAGTGCTCTATCCACTGTGCCACCTAGCTGCCCCCAAGGGATATAATATCTTAAGGAATAAACCAAATCTTCATGGGTACAAAATGGAATGTTAAAGAAAAAGGTCTATGTTGAAGGGAAATTTGTTAATGGTGGAATGAAGTTACACAGAGCACACTTGAAGGGGAGGTCAGAGCAGTATAGAGACTTAGATCAATAGGGGTGAGGTGAAGGGAAATGAGAGAGGGAATAGTAGCAGGGAAAATATTTTTTTTCTGGTGGTGATTGTCTTTTGGTTTGTTTTTGTCTGAGCAGCACTCTAAATTACAGGAATTAAAGGAAGTGATGGGGTTTTATTAGCCCTAAAATAGAAAATACCCCTAGGCCAAGTTTCATACACCCCCCACCCCCCCACCCCGGGTTCTATGGTGGCAGAATTCAGTGATGCTGTATTTTCTCTTAAACACCAAGGGAAAAAGAAGATTGGAATGGGCCATTGGATTATTAAATAACCATTTCTCATACTCTGGGGTCCTGACTGAACTCATATTCAGACCAGTCCCTTTGCCTCATCATATTGCATGAAGTTTTGGGAGAAAGAGTTGGGCAACCCATCTTTGACCTTAAAAAAACCCAAAGTAGTCTGAGTTTGGATATGGAAAAATCTAGGCTTAAAATAGAAAAACAAATGACCAAAAAAAAAAGATTTTGGAATGAAGAGGACACTCATAGTACTATGATCAACAGCTATGTTTTAATAACAGCTGTGGGGTCATTCAAATATAACAAATGAGTGGGCTAGGATTACCTCCAGCTTCTTAATTCAGAAAGTCAAGAGTGATGATTAATCTCACAAGCACAACATGGGTTGGCAGAGGGGAAAATCAACTTTAATGAGGCTGTTTCAGTGCTAAGCAGCTAACAAAGGGAATAAACTCTTCAGAAACATCAGAAGTACAAACAAAACATCTAAGGATAGTTCAACAGCATTGACATTATCTTTTAAGTGAGGAAGGAGGCATTTGCAGGGGTCAAGTCATGGAGAAATGCATAAAAATAGTCAAGAATAAATATATAAAACCTTTTCCAAGAAGGTCAAGATTAATCTTGGTAACCTAATATAAAGAGAAATCTTTGTGATTTAAAGGAAATAGCTCTGGACTTGGAGTTAGAAGACCTTGTAAAAATTTTGACCTGTTAGCTGTGGGTCCATAGGCAAATCACTTCACTTCTCTGGGACTCACTTTCCTCATTGTAAAATGAGGACTAAATGGACTAGATGATCTCTGAGAATTACATGGATGGTCCTCAGAGCTAATGTTTTACCATTCTTGAACAACTCTCTGCAGTACTCCTTGATTTTTCTTCTATCTTCTTAGCCTAGTAGTTAATCTGTAATAAATGACATAAACATTGACTTAGAGTAATAACTGGCCTCATATTTTTTTTGCACAGCAGACCAATTATATACAATTCTCTCTAAAAAATAAATAGTTCACATGAAATAACTTTTATAGTTATAAAGCCCCTATTGTCAGTTACAAAGTACTATACATCCATTCTCTCATTTGTTACCCACATAAGCCTATGGCATAGGGAGTCTAAAGCTGGCCTTGGGGTAAGGGAAATCTGGTTTAAGTCCTATCTGTCATGCAAAACAGGCTGTGTAGCCATCATCAGATTGCTTAATATCTCAGTGTCTCCAGGCTACTCTCTAGGATTATAATTTACAGAGAAATTGCTGTCTGCAACATTGGGTGGAGTTTCCACACTGTGAATTCCCTATACTCATGGAATCATATGTGGACCCCTTCCAAAAAATAGAAAAAAGAAAAGAATCATATGAGATGAGTATGGCAGGTATTGTTATACAGTTTTCATAGATTTACAATTTTTTTCCCTTCACACACTAATTTACTTGAAGGAAAATAATGTTTAGAAAGGTAAAGAGATTTGGTTAAACTAGTAACATTGATGGTTTTATAGAACCAGAATATGTACTCAGGTCTTCTTATTTCACATCTGATAACCTTTTAATTATAACAGAAAGAATAAAGACAGCCTGGCCAACAGATTAAGAAGCTCTGACACTGTATGATATGGCTTCCAGTCAAACGTGTATTGTGTGAGATGAGATGTAGGGTGACATGGACAATTTTTCATGAAGGGTAAAAAATCTACTAAATAATGAAGAAGAGACCATGAGAATTTTTCTTGATGCAAGCTGATGGCAGTAGAGAGGGGGATACATCATGCCAGGACTTTCCCTTGAAACCAACCAAGGTGATGAAGGATGCTTAAGACTTCAAAACTGTATCTTTTCTGAGAAGAAAATTACATCTTCAAATATAAAGTGGGCAGTGGAGACAATTTGTTCAGAAAATGCAGGGCAACAAATCTGATCTTGAGGAATCAGAACATTTTAAAGTTAGAAGGAGGCCTATAAATTATCCAGTCCATGTCCTTATTTTACATACAAGGAAATCAAGGGGAAATGTCTTTTCTAAGGTTACAGGAGTCTAGTGAGTGGCCAAGCTGAGATTAGAACTCATCTATTGCAATTGACACCTAGTTCAGAGAATTGGACTTGGAATCAAAAAGGCTCAAATTCAATTCCTATTTCCAACAATTGCTAGCTGTGTGACCACGATCAAGTCATGGAATCACTCTTAGCCTCAGTTTCCTCATCTGTAAAATGGGAATAATAATATTAATAGCACCCCATCAGAGTTCTTGTGAGGATCAAATTAAATAATGTTCTGAAAGTACTTTATAAAATCAAAAGCACTATATAAATGCTAGTTATAATTATTCATCCAAATGATCCTAGTTGGCTATTGGTCTATGCTAAACATATTCATAGGATACTTCCTCAGTCCTTTTGTCCCTGTTGGCCGAGCCATATTTAGGAACTGGCCTGAGCTATAATCATTGTTGGGGTGCCCCAAGCTGCTTTTCTTTTTATAACTCTGTTATATTCTAGTAGATTCACACCTTTTTTTTTCTTTTTCTTTTTCAGATTCTGATTGACGGGATCCTTGCTATAAAGATGCCATATTGAGTTAATGCTGTGCTTAGTAAGCTAAAGAGCTGACAAAATTTATACACAGATGTCTGTTCAGTTGCCAAGAAAAAAATCCATAATGGTATAATTTATGGATTCTTCCATGAACTAAAGTGGGACAGCCATAGGGCAGAATCATAAAACTATTGACTTACAGTCATTTTAAATCTGAATGAGACCTTAGGGAGTGCCTGGTCTCAGGTAAAGTGTAAGCTTCTAAAGGGCAGGGATTGAGCCAGACCACCATAGCCCCTTCTGCTCTCCCTTCCCCTTGAACTTGACCACTTTCTCAGAATGTGCTGAATCATGGAATTTTATTTTTGAAAAGGACCATGAGAGACAGCATGGCATGGCAGAGGGAGGACTGAGTTTGGACTCACAAGATCTGAGTTCAAATTTAGTCTCAGGTATTTATTTAGTGGCTGTGAGATCATTCACCAAGATGTTTAACCTGTCAGGACCTGTTTCCTCATCTGTAAAGTGGGGTTAAGATAATAAAATAATTTTATCACATGGCTCTAGTGAAGAAAGCACTTTGCAAACCTCAAGGTGGTACCTAAATATGAGTTAATCGACAACCGTTTATTAAGTGCCTATTGTTTGCCTGACCCTGTGCTAAGCATGGGGTTACTTATCCAGTTCAACCTGTACCTGAAAAGGAATGCTGTCTTCTCTGTTCCTGAACAAGTGGTCATCCAGGCTGTTCTTGAAGATTTCTAGAGATGAGAAGCTTACTATTCCCCAAGACAGCCCATTTCACTTTAGAAAGCTCTGACAAGAGTTTGGGATAAAGAATAGGCATATATGTGTGTGTTTATAAATGTGTATGTGTATATACATGTGTTTCTATGTATATATGCACACATATGTGTTTACATATAGGTATGTGCATTTTATTGTTGCTGAGACATTTCATTCATGTGTGACTCTTTCTGACCTCATTTGGGGTTTTCTTGACAGAGTTGCTGGAACAGTTTACTATTTTCTTCTCTAGCTCATTTTATAGGTGAAGAAACTGAAGCAAACAGTGTTAAGTGACTTGCCTGGGGTCACACAGCTAGTAAGTGTCTGAGGCCAGACTTGAATTCAGGAAGAGGAGTCTTCCTGACTCTATGCCTACATTTTATCCACTGAGCTAACCAGCTTTCTCTCTCTCTCTCTGTATGTATATGTACATATTATATGTACATATACATGTGTGTATAGATGCATATTGTTTCATCAAGGAAACACTACATGTTCCTCGAAAAAAACAAAGGGGGGGATGTAGTAAGATTATTGGAATTTGACTGACTGATTGGGATGAGCCACATCTCGCCTGCCTTAGTGATGTGTGCTGCTGATGTCAGCAGGAGAAACCACTCTCCACAGGCAATTTTGAAGGACCTCCCCTTTTGGGGGAGGAAGAGTAAACGCTCACTGAGGGGAGCTCTGTCTCTTCCGGAGTGACTTTCTCTTCTGGTGGTATGAGCAGCAGGAGCAGAAAGGTCCTGCAGGCCCTGGCTGCAAAGCTGGTTTTCCATTGAAGCTACAGACCCCAGGTGGTAAGTTCACATACGAGCCCTTCTCTTTTGAATTAGCTGAACTGGAAGCAAGTTTGGGGATTGTATAGACTTAGGTTAGAGTTAGGAGGATTATCCATATTTCTTTATCCCTATTCCCTTGTCTTTGATTTTATTAATTTCACCTTTTGTGTTTATTTCATTCCCATTAATAAAACCTGATTTATTTGTGGAAAAGAGGCTGCTAGGTTCCTTTCTTATTGGCCTGGGAGAAATATCTAAAACGGCAGTTCACAGGGGAAGGAGCTTTGGACCTAGAGGTCCCTCATTAATTCCGGGACCCCAATATTATGGTGAGCCACTCAATTAACTCTCCATATATTAAATTTGGCCCTCACATATGCATGTGTATGTATATCCATATGCATATATGGATATAGATATGTAGATATATTTGAAGTGGTTGATTGTATCTAATCCAATCTCTTCATCTTATAGATAAGGAACTTAAACATTAGAAAGGTAAAATGACTTGCCCAAGTTCACACAGCTGGTCAGTGATGGAATGTGGTCCAGAGTCTAGGTCTCCTGCTATCTAATGCAATAATCTTGCAAGACAGCACGAATGCTTTCATTACTTACTGGAAGTATTAAAGAACTTCCTTCCATCCCATATGGTTGGAGGCCAGCAAGGACCCCATTGGTTTTGAAGGCCTAAAAGTCCTATGGCTAAGATCTACTTCTAGCCAGATGTCATCTCTGGCCCTTTTGTTCTGGAGGATGGGAGAAGAGGAGGAGGGAACTGGTGAAGCAGATGGATTGCTGTTCTCAAGTATATGTTGCAATCCTACTCTCTGCCTGGTGTTATGCTAAGTACTGGAGATCTGGGGTCTAATTTCATTGATGTAGACAACTCCTAGGGAGGAAGCTTATTTTACCATTTCAGATTAACAACTTGTCAATAGTCTTAAAGCACTTCCTGCAGGCACTAAGAGGTTTGTGACTATCCTAGGGTTAAAAAACAAAAATAAAACCAAAAAAATCAGTATGTTCCCAAGGCCACACTTGAACCCAGATCTTCTCAACTCTGAGGACAGGTCTCTAATCAATATTCAAGGTTGCCCCAATAGATAGGAACAAGGGAAGGAATAAGGATTTATATAATGCCTATTATGTGCCAGGCACAGTCCTTTATAAATATTTTCTTATTTAGGTTTTGGAGGTAGGTGCTGTTATTTTCCCCATTTTGCCTTTGAGGAAACTGAGGCAAACAAAGATTAAGTAACTTGCCCAGGATTACAAAGCTGGATTGGAACTAAGGGCTTCCTGACTCTAGGCCCATAGCTCTATCTAACATTCCACTCTGCTGCCTAGGTATCAGGGATGTTTTCTACAAAGGGGTAAAAGTTAGTCAACAAACAGTTATTAAGCCCTAGCTATGTACTATGCACTAGAGACAAAGAAAGGCAAAAGATAGCCCCTGCTCTCAAGGAGTTTACAGTCTAATGGTGAAAACAACATGCAAACAGCTATGAACAAACAAGATATAGAAAGGGTAAATCAGAGATAATCAACAGAGAGAAGACTCTAGACATGAGGGGATCAGGAAAGGTTTTCTTGTAGAAGATGGGATTTTAACTGGGATTAAAGCCAGGAGAAGCCAGAAGGGAGAGAGGAGGAGGGAGAGAGTTCTAGGCCTGGAGTCTGGAGAAGAGTGTCTTGTGCTAGGAATAGACATGGGCCTTGCCCTGGAGGGGCCCAAGTTCTAGGTGAGAATTCAAGACACACCCTGAAAGAAAAACCAATATTGTAAGCTGGGAGTGTAATTTGACAATGAACAACTCAGACAAATTCTTGAGAGTTTAAAAGAGGTAAATCTCGCTGTGTGCTTTACTCCTACTTAAGGAAGATAAATGAGAAAAAAAAGACAATATTACAGTAGCCTGCTATCATGGCAAGTCAGATGACAAAGGGAAATGGAAGAGACTCTTTTATTAGAATATAATCCATAGGGAGGTATTTAAATTGGGAGAAAGCGCCTAGGAGTTGCTGTTTATTAAAAACAGGTCTTTTCACTCTCAGGCAAAGCTCCTGGAAATAGAATTTAAATGCTAACATATGGAAATGGCTTTGGAGGCCACCTTCCCTTCCCTGGTCTAACTTGCGCAGTGAGAAATGCTACCAACGTGCCAGGGTTTGGGCTGACCTACTGCACATCAAAACTAGTAGTGAGACCACTCCCAAATGAAATAATTGGGAGAAGAGTCTCCCGTCACCGCTGGTTATTTGGAGCTGAAATGTCTAACTTCAGTTCTTTCTTTGCAGTGAGCCAGGGCTGCATGTGGGAGTTGTTAAGTGTGTAAGCCTGAGAGAAAACACTCTTTGGCTTCTTCCAGAATCTCTAAAATGGAAGCCTGAATCCATCTTGTCGACTGTCAGTGGGGAAGGGGCCCAGATTTTGAAAAGCAGAGTTTGGGAGGACAGTGCAGTGTAATGACAGAGTAATGAAACAGGTTCCTGTAAGCCCCTGGGGAATCCAGTCTGGTTCCTGTGTTGGCATAGACTAGAGGTTTTGTTTTTTGTTTTTGTTTTTGCAGGGCAATGGGGGTTAAGTGACTTGCCCAGGGTCACACAGCTAGTAAGTGTTAAGTGTCTGAGGTCAGATTTGAACTCAGGTACTTCTGAATCCAGGGCCGGTGCTTTATCCACTGCGCCACCTAGCTGCCCCCGACTAGAGGTTTTTAATTACTTTTTATTTCATGGACCCCCTTGGCATCTGGTAAAACATGTGGATCCCTTCTCAGATTAATGTTTTTAAATATTTAAAATCCATAGGATTATAAATGAAACCATTAAATATTGAAACAGTTATAAAATAACTATATCTATAGATAAATAGATATATTTTATATAGGTACATATCTATCTATCTATCTATCTATCTATCTATCTATCTATCTATCTATCTACCAATATTAGAAAGTTCATGCACCCCAGATGAAAAATATCTGTACAGCCAAAGAGTTGGGAGGCTTGCTTTCATTTCTTTTCTTTGTCTTTATGTTACTGCTCTCTAGAACAGAGCTTACTGAATAGTAGGTGTTTAATAAATGCTTGTTGATTGATTTAAATCATATATAAGCAGCACCATTATAAATAATCTTTCCTTCCCTCCTCCCCTCTTTCTCTCTTCCTGTAAATCATGCCTGGCCTTCAAGTATCAACCCATGACCTAAAGCTTGATGGTGTGGTCAGAGAAAACCCACAACTTTGGCTGGAGAGTCAGAGGCCAGATGCAAGACAGATGGATGGAAAGAGCCCTGGGCCAGAAGAAAGGAGACCTCAATTCAGGTCCTGGCTGTACCAGTTACTTTCTGACCCCATATGGGTCAATAAGATTAATTGACTTCTTGAAGATCATACAGAAAGTCAGTGGGTGGTACAGTCAGGACCTGAATACACACACCATACCGTCTCATCTGTATGACTGGTTTACGTACTCCTGTCAATCCCCCACTAAGGGCCCACCCAAGATTCTAGGGGCTTACATTGTTTCAATGTCAATGGTGCAAGAAGGTTCATCAATTATCTCTCATTCTTGCCATCTGTCTGGTCCACCTTCTTTTCTGTTTATGCATGGCAGTTAGGTCTTCCTTAGAGAGAATGATGAACTCAGATTCAAGAAGACCTGAGTTCACAGCCTGCACCAAGACACTTACAAGCTGTGTGATCCTGGGCAAGTCACTTAACTTCAATCAACCTCAGTTTCCTTATCTGAAAAATGGGGGCAATTAGAGTATCTACTTCCTATGGTGGTTGTAAGGATCAAAAGGGATATCATGTGGAGACAGCTAGGTGGCACAGTGGATAAAGCACCAGCCCTGGAATCAGGAGTACCTGAGTTCAAATCCAGCCTCAGACACTTAACACTTACTAGCTGTGTGACCCTGGGCAAGTCACTTAACCCCCAATTGCCTCACTTAAAAAAAAAAAAAGGATATCATGTGAAAGCACTATGAATGTCAGCCATAATCACATCACTCTCATAAAATTCCTTTTGCCACTTCTCCTGCTCATCTCTCAGCTGACAATGTGTTATGGTCTATTTCTGCCCAATGTTTGTCTCTCCACTACCTTTTGGATGACCCTCAACTGTCATTCTTTGGAGATTGGTGCTCAATAAGGAAAGTCATCTCATATCAAGTTTTAGGAAGAGTATTAAAGAGAAACAGGCTGGCTCTCATGCTGACTTTTCCTATGTTGGATGGGAGTACTGCTAGTCCAAGGCCTGGTCTTCAGTTTTCCCTCAGGGGTGATTAGACTCTGGGAGACTGAGTCACACTAACAACCCACATGATCCTGATTGATAAACCAGGATGCCAGCATATTAATTTACACTAAAAACCAGAGCTGCCAAGTGATGGGTAATGCTCATGTCATCTGGTCAGCTCATTCCCTTCCCAGTAGGAAAACTCACTTGGGAAACTGAATTAATATGATTAAGTTGCTTGGTAACTATAGTTTTTAAATTAAAGGAGGTTGCATGGTTTTGTTTTGGATCACTTTATACAATCACTATACTTCTAGGAAGATACTTGCTAAGCTGGCTCGAGTAGTCATACTGGTTGGTTAGAACACCTTCTCTCTTGGAATGTGCTAAAAACACAATGACAAATCCTTATTTTCTGGCTTTCCTTTTTTCAGATTCCATGCAGATCCACACCCTTTTATTTGCCTTTGTCCCAGATTCTTATGACTACTGGCCCAGACTTTTGTTGTTGAGTTGTTTTTCAGTTGTGTCAGACTCCTCATGACCCCATTTTGAGTTTTCTTGGCAAAGATACTGGAATGGTTTGCCATTTCCTTCTCCAAGCTCATTTTTCAGATGAGGAAACTGAGGCAAACAGGGCTAAGTGATTTGCCTAGGGTCACACAGCTAGTAAGTGTCTGAGGTCAGATTGGAATTCAGGTAAATGAGTCTTCCTGACTCCAAGACCCAGGAGTTTATCCACTGCTCCACCTAGCTGCACCCTGTTTAGACTTAAGAAGGCATTAATATTGTAGATTAATCCTAAAGGGACAACTGTGTGCAACCCACCCCCACAAAGCCAGTTCTTACACATTTACCCCTTGGATCCCTTGTATTCAGGACCTCTGCAATCTGTCCTACCTGCTTAATTTTATATTATTCCCTTCTATACACTTTCCACCCCAGCCAGCCAAACTAGACTGTGCTCTATGCCTGATATATAAACTTTATCCTCACACTCTTGTGCCTTTGTTCACATGGTTCTCTATGTCTGGAATGCCTTTCCTCCCTCTCTTCACCTATTTAACCCCATTCATCCTTTAAGCCCTGTCTTAAATGTCATCTCTCCTATAAAACTTTCAGTAACCCCCTTAGTAGGCAATGATAAACTGGCAAGTTTCAGAGGTCGACCCCAAATGGCCAAAGGCCCTGGATTCGTGACATATGAAGCTGAGTTGAAGAAACCGAGCATGTTTAGACAAAAAAATCCAAGGAGGACATGATAGCTGGACTGTCATATGGAGGAGGATAGATTCAATTTATGCCCCACAGTACAGAATTGAGGGTAATGGGAAAAAGTTGCAAAGAAGCCGGTTTAGACTTTACATCTAGGAAAAAAGGAAAACTTTCTAACAATTCGGGCTATCCCAAAGAAGAATAGCTTCATTTCAGGAGGTAGTGGGTTCTTCCTCTGAGGAGATCTCCAAGCAGAGCCTGGGTAACCACTTGTTGGGTATGTAATTATAAGGATTCATTTTATGGATAGGTTTCACTAAATGTCTCTGGTATCCCTTAAGACTTCTAGATTTGGTGATTCCTCCCAGAATTCACACAGCACTTTGTTTTGTAACTCTCTAATGCATGCATCATGAAATCTGTATCTTCGTTACCTGTGTTAGTGTCTTGTTCCTCAATTAGATTATGATTTCTTGAGGACAAGAGTCATGTTTTATCTACAAATGCCCAGTACTATATTTGGTATACAGTAATAACAATAGCAATAACAGCTATAGCTATATATGACTAGAAAAATATAGAAAAAAAATGATCTTCTCTTGAGAAGGTTTGTTTTCTCATTTGATCCCCACAAGAACCCTGTGAGAGGCAACTAGATGGTGCAGTGGTTAAAGCACCAGCCCTGGATTCAGGAGTACCTGTGTTCAAATCTGGCCTCAGACACTTGACACTTACCAGCTGCGTGACCCTGGGCAAGTCACTTAACCCCCATTGCCTGCAAAACAAAAACAAACAAACAAAAAACAAACAAACAAAAAGAACCCTGTAAAGCAGGTAATCTCATTATTACCATTTTACAGATGAGAAAACTAACACTAAGAGAAGTTAAATAAGTTGCTGAAGATCATACAGCTAGTAAGGGTCTGAGTCAACATACTAGGATTTGAATTCCAGCCTTCTTGACTCCAACTCTAACGCTCTGTCCACAGTACCATCTTACCTGAGTATTGTCGATGTTAGGGCTTAAGAGATACGTAATTTCATCAACAACGTGTTTAACAATCTCTCAGGGAAACTTACTTCTTTCCATTCTATTGTTAAATCTATTCAGCTGCTTTTTAATAGGTACAATATCCTTACCCTGTCCTCAGATTTTGAGCATGTCCCTTTTTTTGAGTCAGTGTACCCACTCCATTCCTTAACTCTGATAACAATACTAATGATGCTAAATTAACAGGGTCAGTAGAGAATTTCTCCTGACACTAAAGTTTGAAAAGGGAGTAGGGATCATAAGGAGAAGTAGAATCAAAAGTAAAGCAAGGAACAAAGATGGCAGTCGTATGAGTTCATTACAGTGCCTAGTCAAGGGACTTATCCAAATCTTTGTGGAACCAGATTTTAGATTTACTGTCCCTCTGATATGGATAAAAGAGCATAGGACTGGGAGGCAAGAGAGAGGGTTCTAGTTCCAGTTCTGATATTAGATAATTGTGTGACTTTGAACAGGTCACAACCTTTCAGTCCACAGTTTGTGTGTGTGTGTGTGTGTGTGTGTGTGTGTGTGTGTGTGTGTGTGTGTGTGTAACATAAAAGAGGTAGAGCACAGGATTTCGGCCCTATCCAGCCTTGACATTCCAAATCTATGACTAGAATAATATAGAAAAAAAATTATTTTCCCTTGAGAAGCTTATCATGATACTCTCATTTATCCCATGGGATGAGTTGAACTTAAGTCATTTACAAAATCCATCTATCAATACTTGGTCTTTTGTATGATGTTATGCTAGGAATACTGGAAAAGATGCAGTCTTCAAGGAGGTGATTGAAGTCAGAGTGACATCAACATCTTCATAGTCTTCATCTGCTTTTAAAAGGCAACATTTGATTTCTCTTATAAATCATGGTATGAAGAATCACAGGCAGGCAGGAGCACGGACTGAAGAAGAGTGTTAATGTGATTGCAACTAGTAGAACTGAGGAACATTGAAAAAAAACAGGATTTCACACTGAATCCCTTAATCCATTTTACAAAGACTCATAAAACCTTAATATAGCCCTGGGAGTGCCATGTTTATAGGCAGTGCTGCTGCTCACACAGGCCCAGAAATGGCAATGCCTTGGAGTGTCACCAGGGACTTCTGAGGCAGAGAGAAAGAGAGCCACATCAGGGAGAGGTGGTAATTAAAATAAATGGGGAAGCCAAAATACAGAGTAAGCCTTCCAGCTTATTGGGGGTTGTGGTGGCCACATCACACTAAGTAAAGAGGACATAGTAAATATCTTCTACTATTATTTCTAATCAATAGATGTTTACTGCACACCCACTATACTTTTAACGCTATGAAAGGCACTATGAAGAATGCTAGTGATTTCCCAGTGCCTACCATTCAGGAGTTTATAATTGCGTGGAGAAGCTTAGATTTACATTTGAAGTAAATCAATAATGTTCCAATAGAGTGTGAAAATCACTGGCTCTGGAACTGCAGAATAGAGAATTTTGGAGTTGACAGAGACCTTAAGAACCCTCCCGAAAAGAACCCCATAAGTGAATCATATCTTTAAAGAGGTCATCTAGTCCATCTCTTTCATTTCTCAAAATTGAAAGCTGAGCCTCAGAAAGTTTAAATGACTTGCCCCGAAACACACAAGTAGTGATGGAACCAGAATTTTAAGTCAAGTCCATGATTTCATGTTCCACGTTTCAAATTTAGCACTCATTTCACTGCTCTAATTAGTGATGTAGACTTAATTTGAAGATTTCATTTATAGAGGGGGACATTGAAGCTTTTTTTTTTGCTGCTTTAGTGAATCATGGTGGACTTATATAGTTCCATAAAAACCCAGTTCTTTTTTTTCAAATAAACTGCTGTCTAATCATACCACTGCCATTTTATACTTATGAAATGGCTTTCTTGAACCCAAGTGTAAAACTTTACATTTATCCCTTTATTTTATTAGAATCAGCCCAATTCTCCAGTTTGTTGGTCTATTTGCATCCAGACTAGGTACACCTCCCAGCTTTGTGTCAGCTGCAAGTTTGATAAAGATGCTGTCTATTCATTTTATCCAAATAATTGATGAGAGTTAAACACAAGGGTATAGCAAAATCTGATATCAAGTTAACATAAAATGATTACTCCTTGAGTAAAACAATTCAACAAGTTCCAAATACACCTAATTATATTATCTAAACTATATCTTTTTGTCTTTTCCTTAAAGCTGAAATGCAATATTTTATTAAGAGCTATGCTAAAAATCTAAGTTAAAGGATGCTCCTAACTTCTGCCAATTTAGGAGCTGTGTCACAAAAATAAAAATAAAAATATCCATGGCATGTACTGTTATTGATAAAACTGTATCAGCTCTTTGTAATCATTGTTTCTGTGTGTAGATGCTCACTGGTCATCCCTTTAATAAGCCATTCTCCCATGTCTCTTACACATACCCTTCATTTTTTTTTCTTTGTTGCTGCTCTTGTAATATTTTTGTTAAATAAATGGTTTGGTCACAAAAAAAAAATCCATTCTAGAATTTTCACAGGAATCCAAATCAAGATTCCTGGCTTATAGATCAGAGATGTGAATTTGAGTCCTTTTTCTTATGGATTGGGGCAAATTACATCTCTTTGAACTTCCATTAAATGCTATGTAAATATTCATTCAACTTAATTTAACAATTGAATACAAAACATTATTAAATATCTATCAAATTCAGAACATTATGATAGGAGAGATATAAACATAACTAAGAGGTTACTGGTTGCTCTTTCCCATTGCTAAGCTTGTATAAATTGATTGGATTGTTCAGTTCAAGAAAGGACCTCAGTGTCTGGTATCTAATCTTGCCAGAAGATCTTCAGAATCTTCCTAAGACAATTAAAATGGCAGCAATTCAATTTCCTACCTCCTGGTTCCCAGCAGGGGTGAAAAACCCAAGTTCTCCCTCAGCACCAGCAGAGACCCCTGTAATCTCCCCCCTGCCAATGGCTCAGCCCTCTCACCAGACTGTGAGCTTAGTATCAGATAACACTGGCACTGCAGCTGAATCAGAGGCTTGGGGGAGAGGGGGGGTTCTCTTTCTCTGGTGAGGCCTTCCTAGGGCTGGATCTGTATCAGGGTGACTGTTGGGTTGGGCTCCACTTTTGTCTCAGCACAGCAGCTCCTTCCTTCTGACCTTCCAAGCTGTCCTTGGTTGGAAGATGATTTCAGCACATTCTTCCGTCAGTTTTGCTGCTCCAGATAATTGTCCTTTGGCATTATTTGGAGGATTTTTGGAGTGATTGTGTCATGAGTTTGAGAGCTCACTGCCTTTCCTCCACCATCTTGGCTCCACCCCAGAAGTCTCTCTCTGATCTGTTGACATTAAGTCTTCTGGTTGTCATCTTGCCTTAAGGCCACTGCTTTTGTTGAATGTGAACATTTAGCTTAGAGAGGATGTCTATGATTGGCCCACTGCTCTGTGCCACACATCACCTTTGTCACTCTCACATCCTGCTTGTCTCATTTCCTTATAATCCTTACTAAAGATAGATATTGCTTATAGGTATGTGACTGGATTCTACTCTGAGCTAAAATAGCAGGCTTATGTACAATATTAAGCGTCAGGGCTTAAGAGCTTAAACCATATGTTTATCTCATCTTCTACTATGGAAATTAATAAAAAGATTCATGTGAGGAGCAGCTAGGTGGTGTAGTCAATAGAGCACTGGCCCTGGATTCAGGAGGACCTGAGTTCAAATCCGGCCTCAGACACTTAACACTTACTAGCTGTGTGACCCTGGGAAAGTCACTTAACCCCAATTGCCTCACCAAAAAAAAAGAAAGAAAGAAAGAAAGATTTGTGTGAGAACCGCATCTCTTCCTCTGAGTCTATTACTCATCCATCCCCTATCCTCCCTTCCTCTTTGCAGTGAGTACCACCCCAATATATCTTTCTTTGAAAAAAAAAATCGGTGGAAAGAAATTGGAGAGGGAAAATTGTCTTTGAATCTATTGGATTTGTATTCTTGGCTTTGACTGTTACCCAAAACAGATAAGGGAAGCATGACACTCAGCTGTTTCTTTTTTATTTTAATTAATAAAGTATTTTTTTCCTGTTACATGTAAAGATAGTTCTCAACTTTTGTTTATACAAGCTTTCCAATTTCAGATTTTTCTCCCTCCCTCCCCTCCCTCCCCCCTCCCCTAGACAGCAGGTAATCTGATATAGGTTTTATATATATATATACACACATATATATACACACACATATATATACATATATATACATATATATATACACACACATAATAACATTAAACATATTTCTGCATTAGTCATGTTATAAGAGAAAAATCAGAGCAATGACGAAAAACCTCAAAATAGAAAAACAACAACACCAAAAACAAAAGAAATAGTGTGGTTCATTCAGCATCTATACTCCACGGTTTTGTTTTTTTTCCCTGGATCTGGAGATCCTCTTCTATCATGAGTTCCCTGGAGCTCTTCTGTACCATTGCATTGGTGAGAAGAATATTCAGCTTATTCTTAAATTGAGCAATGACACACTAAGAGGACTTCTCTTAGATCTTCACCGGCTGGGGTGTAGCTTGGAGTTGAATTCCTCTTTCTATTATAGATATTCCATGAAAATTGAGATATTTGGGTTTTAGTTTGATGCAATGGACTTGAAATTCAGTGTGATTCAACAGAACTTACACCATATGTGGTTCAGCTAGATTGTGCAGTGGATAGAGCACCAACCCTGGAATCAGGAGTACCTGAGTTCAAATCCGGCCTCAGACACTTAACACTTACTAGCTGTGTGACCCTGGGCAAGTCACTTAACCTCTTTTGCCTCACAAAAAAAAAAAAAAAAAGAATTCACCATATGCAAGGTACTGTGCCAATTGTTGAAAGAGAATCATTATTCAGGAGGCCCAGAATTAGGGTTAGAGATGGACATTTGTTAGTTTAAGTAGTGGACTGTGAGCCTCATTCTGGCTTGTATGTATCATCTATATTGGTTTTGAAATGGCAATGATTCAAAAATGGAACCAAGATGGTATCTGTGAGCAACAAGCACAAAACCATGCCCAGTTTGTCCATAAATAAAACATCAAATTCAGGATAGAGGCTAGTGGATTTATTGACAGTCAGGGGGGCTAATGGTAATTATACAAGACTACATCATTACTACTAGAAAATATTGAGAGTGTTTTCTTAATCTGCCTGGACTTTTTTGATTTTTGCAGACTTTGTATAGTAGAAACTGTACAATATTATCTCTGTTAAGTTGCAAAAAAAAATTGCAATATTGAATACTGATGAAAATATAGTCAAATGACCAGAGTTGTCACTACTCTTCATAAACTAAAAGATGAGAAATCTCCATATCACAAATACAAAGCTCCAAATATCCTTGAAAATGCAACAAATAAACTATTGTTATATGTTGCCATATTGCTTATTTATGACAACTTAATTATGTGGAATGAAAACCTCTCAAATATAGAGACTTAGCAGCAGAAATAAAAACCAGGTGGGAATAGAAACAAGTATATATCATCCCCCCCATCATAATCTACTGCAAGAATTGTTCCAGGTTTACTTTCAACAATGCTATAGCAGATGAGTATGCATTTCTGAACTTTTATTTGATTATATAGATCAATCACTTTATATACCTACTCAATCATTGGTGAAATACTAAACACAAAACAATAATAGCAGAATATTCATTTTCTCACAATTGTTTTATAGAATCTCCAAATTTGAGAGTTGGATGGGACCTCAGTTAACCAACAATTAACACCGACCATAACCACTGGCTACTATGCTCTTGAAGGCTAGTCTGTTTGTTCTACAAAGACCATTAGAGTCACATGAGATATGGACTAGAGGCAGAGGACCTGAATTCAGATCTTGTATTATCTTTGTGAGAACCAGGGGCCCCTGCCCCCACCGAGAAAGAATTTGACCTTTCTAAGGTCAAATTGACACCCCAGAAGTTGCCTAGCAGTTCATGGACCACCTTTAATTCATGTCAATCAATGGACTTGAATGCTACCAGCTAATTGTGGTAAAAATTATTTCTAGTAAAAAATTATTGGAGTTTTAGCTGGCTCATTTGGGAGAGGCCACACCTGGCCCACCCTGAAGTTATGTATGCTACTGAGGTCAGAAGGAGAACTCTCCATAGGCAGCTGTGAAAGACCTCCCCTTTTGGGGGAGGGAGCTTGAACACTCTCTTAGGGGAGGAGAGCCTCTTCCAGAAGGCTCTCACACTCACCCGCAGGCTCCTTGGTCTTCTCGGTGATGTGAGAAAGCTAGCAGACTTTCCAGGTGTGGTGAGTTAGGAGAATTTATCTATATTTCTTTTTCCTATTTCCTTATCTTTGATTTTTATTAATCTCACCTTTGTTGTTTAATTAATTCCCAAGTAATAAAATCTGATCCTTTTGTGGAAAAGAAGCTGTAAAGCTCCTTTCTTATTGGCCTGGGAGAAATATCTAAAAGGGCAGTTCAGAGGGGAGGGAGCTTTGAACCTAAAGGTCCCTCATTATTTCTGGGACCCCAATATTTCGGCAAGTGACCCAATTAATGTTCAGTGTATTAAATTTTGGCCCCCACACAATTATCTCAGATCTGTGTAATATACTTTCATAAATGCTTAAAGACTAAACTGTAGCTGAATTTATAAGTAAATCCTAGCTAGTTTCCCCCCACACTGGGGGACAGGTAAAGACACACACATTAGATTTTACTTGTCACATCTTGTTAGCTATGTCATCATGGGCAAGGCATTTATCTCTCTGGGATCCAGATTTCTCATTCATAAAGTGGGATGGGGATAAATTAAACCTAAAGTTTCTCCCAGCTCTAAATTCTATTATCCCATTGTAAGGTTGCTATCTGTAATGGACTGAAATTCTAGCTAGATTGTCTAAAAATCCAATGAGTGGTCGCCATAAATTATAAGCTTTAGCAAGAGTTTATACTTTTAAGTATTTATTAAGGAGCATAAGAATTGTTTTGGCTTTTTTTCTGCAGGGCAATGGGGGTTAAGTGACTTGCTCAGGGTCACACAGCCAGTAAGTATCAAGTTTCTGAGGCCAGATTTGAACTCAGGTCCTCCTGAATCCAGGGCCAGTGCTTTATCCACTGCACCACCTAGCCACCCCAGGAACATAAGAATTTAAAGATCAGAGAGAAAGGTAAAAGTCTAACAGTTTCTAAGAGACCCTAGCATCTGACTTGCCATAGTGATATCAGGAACCAAAAAGGCCAATGCTTCCTTCCTCCTCCCAGAAGCCTCTCGTGAAACAGGAAAAAAAGGGACACACACACACACACACATACACACACACACACACACACACACACACACACACACACACACACACACACACACACAGCTCCAAGCTAATTGGTTGATAGCTTTGATCAACAGTACCCATGAGCAAACATCACTTCCTGACACCAAGGCCACATGGCTATGTCCTCAGGCCAGAGCTCACAAAATGTTCCTGCCAGCAGGGGGTGTTATTCCAACTCTCACAGTCCCCCCTGTGCTTCGAGTGAAGAAACATGGTTTCCTCACTTGAAGCAATAACATTACAGATGCTTATGGCTAACTAATTAAAGGGAATGAAAAAAAGAGAAAAAGAAATAGAGTGACACATTGACAAAGGCTAAACGGGGCACTCCCCTATTAGCAGGTGCACATTACAGTGTATACAATGTGGAAAAGAAAAACAGGAAAATGTCCATTTAAGTCTTTGGAAGTCTTTTCTCAGATAATTCATGGGATGTCTTCTGGGTGTAGTTGTGGAATGGAAGTCTTTCCAAGTGTTGATGTGTGGATGCTGGTAATCAGCCAGGAAAATTTCTTACAAAATTGAGCTTAACACAACTTTAAATAGCTTTGTCAATAATCAAATCAAACAATGAGAGTTCTCAAAAACATGTCTAAGGTAATTCAGAATCTTAGTTGTTACACATGAAACATATAATAAAACAAAAATTGAAACATTCTCTAAAACTTAATATTACTACAGTCCCCCCTGTGGAGGATAAACTAAGACAATTGTGATATTAATTTTAAAAAATAATTTTTATCTTTGTTTCATCACTTTTTGCATCATCTGCCTAATTATCCTCATGCCATTATGAGAAATTAAAGAATCTAATATAATTGGTAAGAGATGTCAAGGCCAAATCCAACACTGTATTTATCATGACACTTGAGGTAATTCTGGGGATTACCATAAAACAACAGAGAAATGATGGAAAATGAGCATTCCCACACTTGAGCAATATATATATATATATATATATATATATATATATATATATATATATCCCATGCATATGCCAGGCTTAAAATAGGTGGATGGAATATACGTCTATGCCACCAAACATATTGGAGGAAACTGAGTCAGACTTAATCAGATGCTTGGGATTTGGACATCCATGGCATCAAGCATATTGGAGGGGGAATAGAAGCCAGGTTTAGAATGAGATGGGTGGGATCAAAACCTCCAGACATCTGTACAATATTGTGGGGAAATGGAACCAAAAGAAGCCAACGGCCTTTCTTTTGGGCCTTTCTCAAGGCAGTGTAGTAGCTGGACTTCATGCATGTCACCCTTCACATGACAGTTCAATGTCTGCTCTTGCATGTGTTCCTCTCATGGATGAAGGCAATTAATGTCTTAAATGGTACGTTCCCATAATCCAAGTCTCATATGGATTTAAAAATTGAGGATAATAATTATTGCAAAAAATGTGAATGTGCCTAGACTCAGAATATAATATGCAATAATTTAATAATTCCAAATAATACCTTTTTTACTAAGTATACAATTACTTTTGTGAAAAAAATCAGAACATATTTAATACAAGTTAAAACACAATACAATCTTTAAAGAATAAGAATCTCTACAAAAATAAGCCCATATTATTGATTTCAAAATGTAGTTTCAATAGCATAAAAAAGAAACCCTTATGTAACATTTAAACATTAAACATTTTAATTAAATTACATTTTTTAATATATGCTTATCAAAAATAATACTTGTAGGGGGCAGCTAGATGGTGCAGTGGTTAAAGCGCTGGCCCTGGATTCAGGAGTACCTGAGTTCAAATCCAGCCTCAGACACTTAACACTTACTAGCTGTGTGACCCTGGGCAAGTCACTTAACCCCCATTGCCCCGCAAAAAAACAAACAAAAAAATAATACTTGTAAAATCAATTTACACTTGCCATGGCAACCAATTTGCCAGGGAAATGCTTTATAGAGTTTGATCCAAAAATCAGTTAAAAAAAAAAAACAAACAATTTAGAATATGGGAGCACAATACTCCCAGAGTTAACATTGTATTACAAAATCAAAACCATCTTACATTGTTTCAAAATTAGATAGATGAATGAGTAGAACAAAATACACATGGAAGAATAAAAGACAATGAAATTCAAACTGGGGCAATCTAAATTAATATGAACTTAACATTAACAAGAGTATTACAAAATATAAATTTGACCACATGACTATAAAACGACTTTGCAAATATCCCCCCCCTTTATTATTATTATTTTTTTGCAGGGCACTTGGGATTAAGTTACTTGCCCAGGGTCACACAGCTAGTAAGTGTCAAGTGTCTGAGACCAGATTTGAATTCAGGTCTTCCAGAACCCAAGACTGATGCTTTATCCACTGTGCCACCTAGCTGCCCCCCCTTTTTTTAAGCTAAGTATAAAACACAACATTAAAAGCATGAAAATCTCTATGAAAATAAACCCATACTGTTAATTTCAAAATGTAAATGTAATAGCGTAGAAATCCTTATGTAATCTCTGAACTGACATTATTTCTCTGAGTGAATTTAGAACATTTTTGATTCCAATATCTAAAATCCCCAATGCTCACTGATACCTTGCTGTTTACTTTTTTGTTTTGTTTTGTTTTGTGAGGCAATTGGAGTTAAGTGACTTTCCCAAGGTCATTGAGCTAGTAAGTGTTATGTGTCTGAGGCCAGATTTGAACTCAGGTACTCCTGAATCCAGGGCTGGTGCTTTATCCACTGCGCCATCTGGCTGTTCCCCCACACCTTGCTGTTTACTTTTACATTTCTGCAAAATATGTCCCCCTCCATGGCAAAAGAAGCAGATTCTTGAAATATAAATAAATATAAATATAAATAAAATATAAATATAAATAAAGTTTCTCTTGTTTTTCTTCAACCCCTTTATTTTCTCTGTTGGTCCTTTCATAATACAAATGCTTTATAAGGTTACTAACTAAAGACAAAAGCAGATTAACAATGATTATGAACAAAATGAGCATATCTAGAAATTAAAGGGTCTTCAAAGGTTGGTTTGGGAGAACCACAGCAGGTCAAGTCAGAATCACAACCTGGCTGGGGTAGGGCTGAGGCTGACTGGGCAGGGGCAGTGGCTGGTTGCTCTGGTAACGGAGCAGAAGCTGCTAACTCAGGCAGAAGAGGCCGAGCACCCATAAGCTCAGGATCTGTGGAAGGCGGATCAGATCCCTTGACTTCCCTGAGGGGAGGATCAAGGGGCAAAGCAATGGGAGGAGTAGGAGGAGGAGGTGGGGTCCTGTGAGGAGGGGACAGGACCATCTCTCCCACGTGCTGCACAGCCACATCGCCCACACTCAAACATGCCTGCTCAGCTGGGGAGGAACTAGGGCAATTTGAATCAGGCTTGGTTTCAAACTCAGGCCTGGTCTCTGAAAAGACATGGTCGGGAGAGGGGGGGATATTTAAATTCCCTTGTGTGAGCACCTTGTTCACTCTTCTAAGAAAAATAAAAATAGAAAATCCACAAAAGTAAAGCATAAACATGATCTTATCCCCCATTTGTCTGGTTAAACAGACTTAAATCAGAAACAGGGTACTTATGGAGTTAAAAAAAAAATTGAAAATTTAAAGGGAAAACAGCTGATACCTCGCAGTACTTTGGAGTTAAAAGGGACAGGGTAGAGGAAATTTCTTACCCAACAAGAAGATCAGAAGATTGAGATTCAGCTTGTCCCATCTGGGTCACCAAACTGTAAGGTTGCTATTTGTAATGGACTAAAATAATAGCTAGCTTGTCTAAAAATCTAACAAGTGGTCACCATAAATTATAAGCTTTAGCAAGAGTTTAGACTTTTCAGTATTTATTAAGGAACATCAGAATTTAATGATCAGAGAGAAAGGTAAAAATCTAACTGTTTCTAAGAGACCCAAGCATCCAACCTGCCATAACATGATCAGGAACCAAAAGGCCAATGCTTCCTTCCTCCTCTCAGAAGCCTCTCGTGAAACAGGAAAAAAAAGGGTTGCACTCACACACACACACACACACACACACACACACACACACACACTCACTCACCTCCAAGCTAATTGGCTGATAGCTTTGATCAATAGTACCCATGAGCAAATGTCACTTCCTGATGCCAGGACCACATGGCTATGTCCTCAGGCCAGAGCTCACAAAATGTTCCTGCCAGCAGGGATGTTATTTCAACTCTCACACCATAAAATAAATATAGGTATAAGCCTACTGACCTTGGTACCTTCCTTAAGCAATCCAGTTAAAGTGATATATAAAGGTTATGGAAAATTGTTGTGGTATATGTAATGAGGAAATAAATGACTGAAGCGAAATGGAAGGCATTATATGCATTGATGTAGACAGAAGCAAGAAAAACCAGAACAATTTTTACTAGAAATAAAAATATTACAAAAATGAATAACTTTGGAGACTTTTATAAATTGATGAAGAATGAAATGGGTTGAAACAGGATTCACACAATAACAACAATCCTGTAAGGATAATCAACTTTGAAATCCATCAGTACTATGACCAATGCAATTCATGATTCCAAAAGATTGATAATGAAACCTTACTATGTATTTCCCATTAGAGAGTTGATGGATTTAGGGTTTAGAATGAGACACATATACATATATGTTTATATATATATATATGTGCATATGTGTACATACATCCATATATCATGTGTGTGGGGGTATACAACCAATGAGGGAATTGGTTTTATTTGCCTATGCATGTTAATTTCAATGAATTTTTCCCTTTTTTTCCCCCAATGGAGTGATAAGTGAAAGGGTGGGAGAGAAAATAGATGTCTGTTAATTATAAAATAAAAATTAAAAAAAAACATGAAAAAAGTGTTTGGAGGGTGATGCTACACATGTGGAATGTGGAATGCAATTTCAGATGAGGTCACTGTGTTGTTACTTTTGCTTAATTGTTCTACTTTGTTACTAGAGAGATCTTATAAAAAGGGTCCAATCTGGAGATGTTTGTAATGTAAAAACAAAACATGTCAATAAAACTTTAAAAAGAGGGGAAAAAAGCCTTTGAGTTTGCACCAAGAAATGAAGAAACTTTGGAGGGATATGAAAGGCAGTATAATTATCTTCAAGTATTTCAAGGGTTTTAGGGTTTTATCATAAGAGCAACATGTAAGCATTGCCAAAAAAAAAAAAAAGGGAAATTGACCTCATTTAAAGGAAGAACTTCCTAACAATTAAAGCTATTCCAGGGACTGTAGATCCTTATTAGAGGCATTTAAACAAAGGTTGGATGACCACTTGTATGACATCTAGCAGAGACCATTCTTTTTTCAGATCTGGGTCAGGCTGGATACCTTTCTCGATTCCTTCCAACTCTTAGATCTTATGCTCTCTGCTTACCTAGAAAATAATCTTTAAGGAGCAATGGCCTGTTAGCTCTTCAATTATCAGTTTCTGTGTTTATGAAGAGGAGAGCACTGACTGAAAGATGCCCTTAGAACTAGAAGGGACTTTGGGGATCCTGTCTTCCTACCTCTTATTTTATAGAAGCAGAAACTTCAGATAAGAACAGTGGAATGGTTTACCCACAGTCATTCATCTCATTAGTGAAAGGAGACTCAGGTTCAGGTCTCTAGACTCAAAGTCCAGTGTTCTTTCCAATGCACCACAGGGCTTTTAGTTTGTCCTTTCACAATCTCTCTGAACCCTGGGAGGAATTCAGAGTAAACAGCTGTTCCTTTGTAATTTTTCTCCTCCTGGCCCAGATCTCTTCCTTGTCTGGTCTCAGTCCGACTTGTTCCCCTAAATAATGACACAGACATAAATTGGCAGCCAACTTGCCAGTGGGAAAGTGAAATCCAAATGCATTTTGTATCTCACTGTTATGATTTCAGTTTGAAAAAGACTAGTATTTTCTGGAGGAAAGCACAATTTTTTATTAGAAGTCCACATTTTCTTGGTATGTTCACTAATCTTTGGGTTTCCTTTCTCTAGTGTACATCAAAAACTTGAAGGGGCAGCTAGGTGGCGCAGTGGATAAAGCATCAGCCCTGGATTCAGGAGTTCCTGAGTTCAAATCTGGCCTCAGACACTTGACACTTACTAGCTGTGTGATCCTGGGCAAGTCACTTAACCCCCATTGCCCCGCAAAAAAAAAAAAAAAAAAAAAAGTAAGTAAAGTACTCTGCTTACACACTTTAAGGGGCAGCTAGATGGCACAGTGGCAAAGCACCGGCCCTGGATTCAGGAGTACCTGAGTTCAAATCCGGCCTCCAACACTTGACACTTACTAGCTGTGTGACCCTGGGCAAGTCACTTAACCCTCACTGCCCTGCAAAACAAACAAACAAAAAAAAACACAACAAAAACTAAAAAACTTGAAGAATAGTATTTTCACTGTGCCCTCATAATTCTACAATCCCGTTTATATCAAAGAGATTACAATTTATGGCAATTGAAGGGGGTAATAGGGTTTTAACATTTTCAGGCAATATTTATTGAAGCAGCCAACTCTACGTATTTATGGACAACCTTAATTTTACAGAAATTTTCCTGACATCAAACCTGCAACTTCTACCACTTATTCCTCATTCTGCCCTCTGGGCCCCCACAGCACAAGTCTGATCACTCTTCCCTACAACAGTCCTTCACATGCTTGATCACAGTTATGACATATCACCTGAACCTTCTTTTCTCCAGGTAGAACATCCCCAGTTCTTTGCCTAGCTACTCTCAGGCATGAAGAAAATACATTTTACCTGGCAGAAGTAAAGTTTAACAGACATCAGAAGGAGATCTCAGGGGAGGCTCCATGACCTTCATCACTAGGAAAACTTTAGATATGTATAAAAACACAGTTGTATGTTGAAGCATAAAATCTTAGAATCATACTCGTCCAGACATTTCAGCACCACAGCATATGAAGGTGACCCCAAAAAGGGTCAACCAAAGAAGGCAGCCCCACCTGGTGCCTGATGATGCAGAATTAAGTTATTTTTTGGACACAATGTAGCAACAAGAGATACAAGGGATTCCTTAAGTCATTAATTAGTGTCTCCATGGATACTTTATAAGGAATTGGCAGAGTAGGGGCATGACAGAGAAAGGAGGAACACAGTTTCATTTTAGGCCCAGGATCTCCCTATGCTTTCAAAAGTCTGAATCTAATTAGATCAGATAGTAAAAAAAAAAAATGCTTCCAATGAAACTGATCTCATGAATTTGGACAACACCAACAAACATTTATTAAGTGGCACTAAATGGGTACAGACCATTGTTTTAGAAATGAAGAATGAGATAAAATTTATAGGCATTCTCATGATGCTTTTAGTCATATAGTGGATGAGACACATACATAGATAAATGTAATAGACAAGTTCGTCAAATAGATAAAAATTGGTTTATGAGATCATACATTTGTTCAATGAAAATTTATTTATTAAGTACCTACTATGTGTTAGGCACTGTGCTAAGGCCTAAGAATACAAATACAGCATAAAAACAAATCTATCTTTATAGAGCTTGCATTCTAAGACATGGCTAGTAGTTCTGGTGTGAAAACAACCTGTATACAGAAAAATGAATGCAAAACAGGAACAAAGCAGAGGGGGTGCTGGCAACTGGAGGAATCTAGAAAGGTCACCTACTAGAGATGACATTTGGACAGGTCAGAGGTTGAAGAGCCAACCTCTACTAATAGCTGCACTGTTTTATTATATTTCTCAGGCTCCTGATGCAGGATTTACTAACATCAATTTTTACATGCACAAGATATGGGTTAATCTTCATATGTTTTAAAGAACAATGCAATATATCTTTTAAGTATGATTCTCTACCTTTTCTGGATCTCAATCTTGTGTGAACTGCATGTATTTTTATTGTGATGCTTATTGACTTGATTTATTCAGTTACTGTTGGTTGAAGTATTGGAGCTTCTGGGACATTCAGAGCTTGAACAGAGAGAAAGACTGCATGGTGGATGGAGTAAAGAGCTATCCTGGGAGGCAGGAAGAGCTCAATTCCAACCTTGACATACCATCTGTGTGATGTTATGTCAGTTGCTTTACCTCCCATTGCTTTAGGTAAGTCTCTGTGGCTCTACTAGGTAACAGAATGCCCTTGCATGAGAATTCCCTGTAGCATAGAAATTAATCTTATTCCTTATTCCTATCCTTATAGAGACAACAAGACAGAGATTTAAAAACTGAGATGATCCCAAGAAAATCCAAGACATGATGTCAGTGCTTCTATTCCTTCCAATGGTGACTCAGGTTGTTCAAAGGCTAGACTAGTACAGCAGAACTTCCAACAATTTCCAATAGCCTGAGAAGGGTTCCTGTATGACCTGGAGACAAATTATATGTTCTCTGGAAGGCCTAGCCTCACTAAGCTGACATCACCAGCAGGTGGGCCATAGGTAATGATGAACTCTTTGGTCACGATAACACATGAATTGAGGCAGTGAGGTGGCACAGTGGATAGAGTGCTAGGCCTGGAGTGAGAAAGATTCATCTTCCTAAGTTCAAATCTGGCCTCAGATACTTACTAGCTTTGTGACCCTGGGTAAGTCACTAAACCCTGTCAGTTTCCTCATCTGTAAAATGAGCTGAATAAGGAAACTGCAAACCACTCTAATATCTTTGCCAAGAAAACCACCGAAGGGGTCAGGAAGAGTCAGACATGACTGAACAATATGAAACACAACTGAACCCATGAAATAGCTGGTCACAGTGCTTAGGAGAAACAGTCTGCTGCATGGTGAAGAGGTCCCAGTGAAGAAGGCTTAAAGCCAAATTTTCCCTAAAACCTTTTTTAACTTTTTTGGGGAAGAGGTGGGACATGGACCCCTTTGGCATTCTGGTGAGCCTATGGACCCTTTCTTGAATAATGTTTTTAAATATGTAAAATACATAGGATTACAAAGGACAACGAGGAGGTACAATGGATAGAATTCTGGTCTTCGAATCAGGAAGGCCTGAGTTTAAATCCTGTCATATACTAAGTACTAGTTGTGGGACTATAGGTAAATCACTCAACCTCTCTCAGTTTTCCCAAGAGTATCCACTTCTCATTGAAATGAAATAATATATGTAAAAGGCTCTATAAATGCTAGTTAGGTTATTCATATTTACAATCCAACTTGGCTATATCTATGCAGATTACAGTGACAGGATTACTCTTCAATCCCTTTCCCTTGATTAACAAAGTCACATTTGGGAGTTAAGATATTTAAAGGGCTTTAAAAACCTTAAGGTAGTATATAGATGCTAGCTATTGCTGTTATATTGAAATGGAGTTTAAAAATATGTTTTTGCAAGCAGGTTCATGGATTCCAAGTAAATAACTCGTACTGTGACTAATATGGAAATATGTTTTATATGACTGCACTTCTATAACCTATATCAAAATGGAAAAAATAAAATATTGAAAACAAAAAAGAATCCATGCTTGAAAGTAACCCACACAAATATTATAAAGGCAGAGCCCAGTTGGATCCAGTAAATAATAGCTCTGCTTTCTTTAAGACTTGACCCTGTTGCTCTCGTTTTTTGTTTTGTTTTGTTTTAGTTTTTTGTTTTTGTGAGGCAATTGGGGTTAAGTAGCTTGCCCAGGGTCATGCAGCTAGTAAGTGTTAAGTGTCTTGAGTTTGGATTTGAACTCAGGTCCTCCTGAATCCAGGGCCAGTGCTCTATCCACTGGGCCACCTAGCTGCCCCACCCTGTTGCTCTCTTGAAAGGCCTATGTTAATTGTGTAATAAGGTCTATGTCGGAGAGGAGAGTTACTAATGCAAGGGGATGAACCTAGGGAGAGAGGCTGATCTGAAGACCTATTATGCAAATTTTGGGCCTAAAGACCTGGGTTTTAAATGGATGCTTTAACTTCTACTGCTATTAGTCTATAATCTAATAACAGAATCATAATTAATATAACAAAATAATTTCATGTATTTGTGCAGTCTAGTTTTCATAGGAAACTTATGGTTTAGTTACTGCACTTAATAAATATTACCAACTTTTTTGTCAGGTAGTAAAGAAACCATGTCAGGAGATTGTATAAAGAAGACCTTGGTTCAATCCATGCTCTGTACTGACTGCCTCTGGATCTTTTTTTTTTTTTTTTTTGGAAAATAAGAGATTTATTAGGAGAGGAATATATGGCCAGGGAACAGATCACCTTGGTGACTATCCCACTGGAGTAAGAGCAGACTGGTCTTTTGTATCTTTACAAAACAAAGAGAAGGGATAGTTAGTTACAAAGCAAGGGGAAATGCAAAAACTGGGCCCAGATAATTTAGAGGGGATCTTTGATAACAGGGTATCAGTAGAATATGCAGCATCCATCCATATCTGGTATATCCTCTTGCAGACTTTAGTATTGCTTCAGCATATTGGGGTCATGTCCTATCACACCTCATACCTGAGGTGGGAGAGAGAGTTGCTTTTACCTTGGTCTTGGGGGTAGGGATCTTTAGGTTTCTTGCAGTCCCACTGTATATCCATAATATTCGCCCCTCTCCTTATTTCTGGGGAGAAAGGGGCAACGGTCCAACTTCTGTAGCTTCTTCAAGGCTGATAAATGGGGTATAAAGATGTCCCTGTCCATTAAGGGGAGAGGGAGCAAAAGGTCTTATGGGCACAGTCCAAGGGTCACAGGGGCATCACTGTGGCTTCAATGAAGGCTTTAATCCTAGAAATGACTAGAAAAGTGACTATTACAAATAGAAGGTCCACACAGCAAGATGCATGCAATGATCAAAATTATAGGTCCTCTTGCCATTACTGCATTGGCCAAAGAATCTAGGGACTCTTGGAGGTACTCAAGGCCTAAAGCAATTTTGTTAGAAATCTTTTCAATTGCTAAGGCCAGATTAGTCAGAATCACCTCATGTTCTAGGTACCCCACCAAAGGAATGATGTGAGAAACCTCATTTTAAAATTTCTGGCACTCAGTGTTGGAGAAGTATCAAAGGTCTTTATTTACTTCCCTTGAGAATGGATCAGCTCCCTAAAGGAAATGGCGGCAAGCATGGGACTCAGGAGCCCTTTTATCTCTTAACCTGGCTGGCCCCTCCCTTCTTCCTCAGTTACAATTTGCAAGTCAAGACACTGGAGCCAAACGCTAGCCAATCGAATGCAACATAGTCAAAGGGGCAGCCCTCTAAACTCCTCTCCCACATGACTCTTCTCCCAGATGAAATACACCTCCCAGACATTAATTATTTCCCAGACAACTTCAATTAGCTTTTGAGGGGTACCCATATTTTCCCACAAATGACAAGTCCCAAAGTTTTACAGATCCACCACAGGAAATTATCCCAAGACCCCCTTTCCTCAGGAGGGAGAGGGCTCAAAGGGTTCTGATATAGGAGGATCTATACAACCCAAGGTGCACTGACAATAATTGATGTAGAAGCTGAGGGAAGAAGTGGTTAGGACCACAGACGTAAAAGTTTCTTCAGGAGACCATCTTGGCATAAAGAATGGTGTCTCTGCCCAAGATGCCAGGGGTGTTGTATAATGACAACAAATAAACCTATATCCTGGAGGACCACAAATAAATTGCTTGGTTGACCTTAACATTGGACTAACCTCATTGTTAACCTCAGTCCCTGAGGTAGCACTTTGGGTAGAACAGGTACAAGGAGTAGAAGGGTCAAAAGTAAAAAAAATGAGGTGATAACTACAAATTTACAGAGAATTTACTGATGCCCACCCACTCCTCCTTCCCAGGCAAATGAATTGCCTGGGGCTAACCAATCTTTGTCAATTCCAGACACTTGATTGACTTATGGACCTCCCCCACCTCCCCCCAAGCAAACTATCCCTTCCCAATGATTCCCCATCTTACTCCCTGGACTTTATGTTATGTTTAAGGATCCATCTACATTAAGTGGTTTCTATTTCGAGTTAAGTAGCTTCTATACTTTGTTAAAAGTTCATTTAGTTAAGTCCTTTCTGTACATGACTCCATGAGCAGTCTTTTGGTTCCTGTTGTTCTCTTACCCCATAAAAACCCAGTCTTCAGTTCCCATCTTTGGGTATTCCTAGCGTCTTGCTTTGTGATACCACGAGGTATAGTTCCTCTGCCCCAATTAAAGACCTTACTTCTATATTGATGATTTCCTTAATTTACAGGTCAACATAGGGTACAAAGGAGAAGGAATACTCATTCCAGGGTGCCTGTCTGCAGAAGAGAAACTTTGAGACCCTCCACCAATTCACAGGACTATATGTCCTCTTTCCCACTGTTATCTGAGGGGACAAAGGGTTTAATGAGAGAAACATGAGTCCATGTATTCTGCCCCTTAAGATTTACAGCTGTGGTTGTGGATAGGATGACTTGATGGGGACCCTCCCATCCAGGCACTACTTGGTTCTGTTCCTCAGTTTTCCAAGTTTTCAGAAAGGCTAGGTCCCCTGGATCGACTGAGTGTTGAGGTTCCTGACACATCTTCCTGTAAAGGTTTAGGAACAATTTGATTTGCTTAAGCCGGGAGGGAGCCATTGTAATTCAGGTGAGTGCAATGGGGAATGGGGGAGCACAAGGACCCAATCAATCTTTGCTTCCTCAAAGAGTTTGGTAAGTGCAGGTCAATCAATCATCTGAATAACCTGAGAGATGAAGGATGGACCATTATCACTGATTTGGGAAGTCCTAACCCAGGAATTGTTACTTGAGAAGCGCTTTTGTTATATCCTGCCCTTTTTCTGTTTTACTGGGAGAGGCTTCTACTCATCCAGTAAAGATCTACAAAGACTAAAAGCAGTCTATACCTTTTACAATTTGGTAAGTAAAATCTATCTGCCAATCTTCCCCTGGTAAGTCCCCTCATCTTTCGACTGCCTTAAGGAGAGGGGAGAATTTGAGGGCCCCAGTGGTATTAGTTTGGATGCAGAGGGCACAAGAATTACAGACATCCCAGACAGTCTTAGAGATGCCCTTGCCAGTAAAGAGAGGCTTTACTAAGGTGGTTAGAGCTTCCCTGCCCAGGAGAGTGGAATTATGGAGGCCCACTGCAAATTTCCAAGTCACATTCCTGGGGGTAAAGCAGCAAATCAGAAAGAGAGTGCCACCATCCTGTATCCTCAGTAACAAAACCTTGAATTTTACCCTGTTTTAGTCTCCTTTAGTATAGGAAAGGGAGATACCTTGGGGCACAATAGGGTGCATAGGGGTCAGGGCTAGGGCAGATGGTTGAATGGCAGGTCTGCCCCGTGATTTCCTTGTGCTATGGAGTTGATAGCTTGGTACCTTTGGCAATGCATAACAGAGACCTGACTGGGCAGGTTTATGGCCTCAAGTAGGCCCAGAATCTCCTTTCCATGCTTCACAGGAGAATTCTTTGAGGTCAATAACCCTCATTTTTTCCAAATGGAAAGTATAACCGATGTAGGAGGCAAAATATAATCAGTTTTTTATAAGCTACAACCCCAAATTTCCCAAAGATGGTATACGCAATTACAACATTTAAAAGACACATAAATGCACATAAGACGACATAAGACATACAAGCAAACCAACAACTGTGAAATGTTACTTCTTCCTGTTTAGCCGCCTCTAGATGTGGCAGGGGATAATCAGGAGGTCCGTCTACCTTAATTCTCCTCTCTCCTGCAAATAATGGCCATTTGGTGTCATAATAGAAAAATCATTTCTTTTCACCCATGTCCATTTTTTCCCCAATTTTTTTCTTTTTCTTTCTTTAAAAAAAAATTATGTGTGATATATAATTCAATTTTATACATGTATCAAACATAGATATAATATATATACATACATACATGACATATATAATGCATATTTTCTGTTATTACATTGAGATATACCTAGATATATTCTAGTACATATAACTTAGTATTTTAAATCCTTCTTCTTTCTTTACAGGCAGTTTTCTTTTTTTATATAGAGGTAAATAACTGTTTTATAAATAACATGCATATCAATTTATGTAAAAAATATACATGACAAATTTGTTTAAATTACTATATAAATAAGACCTAAATAACCCATATGCACAACATATATATTTATGTGTGTATATAGATACATATATACATCCCTGTGCCCTTCCCAGCATACCCCTCCCCCACCTTTTTTTTTCAGGTCAAACATTTTTATTTCTATTTTTCAGTTCCAATCTCTAGCCCTCCTTCCCTCTCTCCCCTCTCCCCTTCCTGGGGTGGCAAACAATCTGATATGGGTTATATGTATAAGATCATGCAAAACATCACCATAGTTGTCACTTAATGAAAGAAAGTGAAAAAATAGTATGCTTCAGTCTGTTCCATCAATATCAGTTCTTTCTTTGGAGTTGGATAGTATGTTTCATCAATATTCTTTTGGGATTGTCTTGGATTATTGTATTGTTGAGAATAGCCAAGTCATTCACGAGGGGTGGGGTGCACAAAGAATGCTCTCTCCTTGTCCTTTCATGGTGGTTTGGGCTAGATCCCACCAAAAGACAGAGCTTGTATCCAAGTGTGTGTCAACAAAAACCAGAGGAGTTTTTCTCTAAATCAGGATGTCTCCCGATTAAGAGAAACAAGAAGGGGAAGCTAGGCGCTGCAGTGGAGTTCAAATCCGGCCTCAGACACTTGACACTTACTAGCTGTGTGACCCTGGGCAAGTCACTTAACCCTCATTGCCCCCACCAAAAAAAGAAAGAAAAAAAAAAAGAAAGGTTTATGCTTAAATTTCAAAAGTATTGAAATGTTGTGCTGAGTACAGGGTAGAGAGTTACCTTGAGTGGATATTGATTATGTATAGGGAAGGGGAAAAATCTCAAAAGGAGGAGACACCCTTCACCTCAACACATCAGCAGACTTGCCACATTAAATACAGACTTACATGTTTAGAAAGCATTAGAGGATTTACTACAATTCTCTCTTTCCAGATAATTATAGTATTGCTAAAGTTATAAGTTTTTAAAAGTAAGATTCATCTGCAACACATGACATGTAACCAGCTCTGAAATTAGACTTTCAACTTGAACTTGGTAGGGAGAGTAGAATTTTAAATGAGAATGTCCCCTTTGTTCTCGTCAGTGTTTCCATCCATGCCTGGGAATGGTGGGATAGTGGTATTGTTTTAATTAGGGCTAGCTTTAAAGAATTACTTGCTGTAAACTGAGATGTGGAAGGCAGCATGAAATAGGAGAAATCTCTTTGAATATGGATGCAGAGGACCTGGGCCAGCTACTCATTCAAAAGGACCTCAGTAGGCACATAGGTCAATGAAAAAAATAAAAGGAATTCCCATTATCACATACCTGATAAATGATTATCTCGTCCCCCAGCCTTTGCTTGACGATTTTCAAGGAGGGGCAAACCATCCCCTCTCAAGGAAGCCCATGCCACTTTTGGATAGCCCTAATTATTAGGATTTGACATCATCTATATTGGCCCCTTTAAAGTTCTTACCCTTTCCTTTTGATTCTGTCCTCTGGGCCCAAACAGAACAAGTCTAACATGAGAGCTTCATCTTCAAGACAATCCTTCAAAAACCTGAAGACAGATATAATCCCCATGGAGAATTTTTTTTTTTCAGGCTAAACATTCGCAGTTCATTCAACCTATCCTTACATGTTATGGACTTAAGGCCTCTTACCATCCCTCCTCTGGACACTTTCTAGCTTAAGAATGTCCTTCTTAAATCACAGTGCCCAGAACTGAATACAGTACTCCACATGAAGTCCAATGAGGACAGAGTCCAATAGGACTAGAAGACTGCCCCTCTTAATTCAGTTCAAGATTCAATGAGCCTTTTGGCTTGATCCATCACAATCATAAATTGTGTTCACTAAAATGCTCAGATCCTTTTCAGAACCACTGCTGCCCATCCACCTCTCCCCTACCTTATACTTATGAAGGTAATAATTTGTTCCCAAGTGGAAATCTTTAAATTTATTCCTATTGAATTTCATTTTATTAGAATCAGCTCATAGTTAGTCTCTCAAGATCATTGTGTATCCTGAGTCTGTCAGTTATCCATCCCAGCTTCATAGTATCTATACCTTTATCCAAGTAATTGATAGAAATGTAAAATTTCAGAGGGCCAAACATGTCCTTGAGGTTCTGGATTGTGGTCCTCTCACTGCACTGACATTAAATTGTTAGCAATTGCTCTTGCAGTTGATCATCCAAATAATTTTGCATCCATCTGATTACATTATACTTAAATCTATATATCTTCAAGAATAGTGTAAGATACTTTATTAAGAGCTTTGCTAAAATCTTGATAAACTATATGTACAGCATTATCTTCATCTATTCATTTTAGTATTCCTGTTTTTTTTTAAAAAAAAACAAACCAAAAAACAGGAAACAAAGTTAGTCTGGAATGACCACTTCTTGATGAGCCCAGTCTCATTTATTTTGTAATTATCACATTTGTTTCAAGCTGTTCACCAACTATCTCTTTAGTGATCTAGTCTAGAATTTTCCTAGGAATTAAAGTCAAGTTCACTGGCCTGCAGTGTGCAAATTCCACCCCACTCAGTTTGAAGAATTATATACCCTAGGAACCAAGGAGTGAGCCAACTTTTGATTCAAGGAAGAATAATTAGCCCTTGGCAGTTTGTAGTTGAGCTTTAGAAAAAAGGCCCAAGGAGATCAACTGAGCCACTTGCCCAGCAGAAATGCTTCACCCAGATGCAGTGTGAGGATACCATAAGAAAAGGGATAATGAAGCTCTATAGTACTATAGGTATAGTTTGTGATCATACATGCCCCCTCTATGTGTGCCTCACCAATAGTATATTTTGTGTATGTAACTACTCTTCCCATTGACTCTGTATATATTTGTGGGAGACTGTGCCCTAAGTTTATGAGGAGAGTAGTTTGTAGCTACTGTTTCTACTATACCATCTTAGTAAATGCCTTAGCTTTTAGTTTCTACTGGCTGACTGTTAAATTACCTAGGGGCTGACTATTAAGTGGCCTAGGGGTTTATGAGCTATTGTTTTAAGAGTGCAGACTGACTTAGTACCTTTGAACCAGAGATATGTATCACCCCTTGGGGATGCAACCTGCAACCCGAAAGTTACAAGTTGGGAATATAGTTGAAGGGAATACATGAGTAAAATATTTTAACTCCTTACCAATTGAACTTCCAAGTGAGACAGACCATTGATTATTGTTCTGGTTCAAAGTTTAAGTTAGACCTGAATAGATTTCTTGTTTTTTTCCCCTGGGGGGGGTGCCTAGAAAAGAAATTCTTTATAAAAATCAGCTGTTATTAGTAAGAAAATACAATAAACTCTTTTGATCTATCTTGGTCAAAGAATGATATATCTTGACCAATAAAGTATGCTGATTTATATGAATCCTCATATAACTGTACATGCACCAACTATGTTTCAAATATTGGTATACTCTGAACAAAATCTGAGTGCAACAATCTTGTTAAGGGTCTAGAGCCATCATTTGAAAATACCCTCAGTCAATAAGATTTGCAGAAACTATGATGGCCTATAGAGTTGGCAGAACTCTACAATCTTCATCAGACTTCATATGGAGTACTGTATTCGTGGGTGTTGTGATTTAAGAAGGACATTCTTAAACTATAAAGTGTCCAGAGGAGGGATGCTATAATTAGAAATTACCTCTGTACCACAAGTAGGTGAACAGAAAGACAGGTAGTTCTCCTTGAAGGATAAGAATCAGCACATACCAATGCTGATTAGCAGCAGCTAAAACCTCAAACCTCTTGGAATCTCAGTTTACTCATCTGCAAAATGAAAGTAATTGCATTTATATTACCTACCACACAAGGCTATTGAAAGGATTACATTAATATTTTATATCAACTAATGTATAAATCTGAGCTATTGCTGTCATTTTCATTTTAGCAACACATTATATGATCAAGTTACAAATATTCCTCTTTTCTGGAAGCTCCAAATTCCTTTCATGCAAAAATATGAAGAAATATGTTTGTCCCTATTGTCCCCCCTTCCTAGGCTGAGGGCTTTGTTTTAGGTCTGGAATTTTAATGAAATGAAAGTGGCCAAAATGGGAGAGAATTCATTCTGACATTTGGGAAATTTTTTATTCTAGCAAAATGCACCCTCAGCAGTCTCACATACTTTTCTTCTGGTCCTGATTTCCTTCCACTCATTGAGAACACAAGATGTTCACAGAATAACTTACCATAAAGTAGATACAGGATCATAAGCTCCTTCAGTGTTTACCAAGCCCTGAAGAGACAGGACAGAAACAAAGCGGTCACTGTGTGCAAATAAGCAGGAAGATAGGGCCAAGTGCCTCTTCCAGGATAAAGAAAATAACCCAAACGTTTGAGGTTCCAAAGGAACAACAGGAGTGACTGGGACTGGCTTTGCTAATCAAACAAATGAAGAGAAAATCTTATGGGTGAGCAGTTCACTAGCAATCTAGAAATCTTGGTCCTAAGGTGCTCCACTGACTAGCTGTACAACCTTGGATAAGACATGAGACTTCTGTGGGTTTCAGTTTCTTTACCTGTAAAATGAGGGAGATGGATTAATAATAGTTCACACCTATATAATGCTTCATGATTTATGAGTTGTTTTCTTGGTGAAAATCTTACAAGATAGGCATTATAAATATTAATATTCCCATTTTATAGATGGGGAAACTGAGGCTCAGAAACATTTATATGCCTCTCCGAAGTTCAGAAACTTTCAGTCAAGCAAGCATTTATTAAGAGGCTGTGCTAGGTATAAAGAATACAAGTGGGACAATCCATGCCCTTAAGGATATTACATTTTGGGTGTGTGGAAGGCAAGGATACAATAATGCAGTTTGCTCAGAGACAAGTCAACTCATAGTGATTGAGAGGGGGTGTACTGACAACTGGGAGAATCTGGAAAGTTCTCTCAAAGGGGTAATACTTGAACTAGAACCGAGAATATGAGGGGGATACTGTCTAATTGGCTTAGAAATACAGGTTGTAGCTGGGTTTAAATACCAGACAGAGACATTTGGATTTTATCCTAACATCAATGAGGAGCCTCTAGAGCTTCTTGAACAAGAAGAGGTAAACGATCAAACCTAGGTTTTTAATCTATTGATTTGGTAGCTGAGTGAAAGAGAGAGACTGGAAGCAGGGAAACCAATTTAGAGGCAATTGCAATAGTATAGGCAAGAAGCAATAAGGGTCTCAACTATGGTGGTCATCATATGATCATGGTAGAAAGGGATGGAGGAAAGTATTCCTGAGGATGTCAAAGACTTGGAAAGTGATTGGGTATGGCAAGGGGAGTGAATTGAGATTGAGATTGAACATGACCCCTAGGTTGTAAACTTGGGGAACTGAAAGAATGGTGTTGCACTCAACATAAAGAGAGAAATTAGAGGGGTGCGTTCAAGTGGAAAGATAATGAATTCTGTTTTAGATATGTTTACTGTGAGATGCCTATAAGGAGACCTAGATAGAAATCTCCAACAGAAGATTGGTAGTCCAGGCTGGGGGCACATTGTCAGGACAGAGGTGAAATCTGGATAATAGATTTAAAAGTCATCTATGTCAATACCATTGCTGAACTGCTGTGAACTGATGAATTGGCCAAGAAAGAGTATAGAGAAAAAAAGAAGAGAGGAACCAAGACAGAGCCCTAATGTATTCACACATGCAGGGGGCAGGATGGACATGGATCATGATTATCCTTCAAAGGAGGTGTGTGTTTCTTTGTTTTGTTTGTTTGTTTAGATACAAGGGATCATAGCAAAAATCCTATGAAAAAGTGCTGAATGGTTGGCTCTCCATTACCTAACAAGGTGGATGCACTTGTAGGAAATCTATGGAAGTCCATAGCCAATGAGAAGGCATAGCTAATAGATAAATCTTGCGGGCACACTGCATTTATACCAAAGCATGAACTGGTAGAGTTGAACTTGTACCAATCAAGGGACTGTTTATGTCAAGAGGACCAAGGTTTGAGACTGAGAAATGAAAAAGACTTTCTCTCATTTACTTCAAATCCTTCATTTTATAGATTATAATAATAATCCTAATAACTTGTTTCCTAACTCATTCAAGGTCATACAAGTAGAAAGTGACAGTCGGAATTAGAATGCAGGTCCTGCAATTCCAAGTTCATTCTGTTCTTTCTCTATTGTAACATGTTGTTTACATTGAAATGCTAACATATGAAGACCTTATACTTCTCAATTCCATCCAGAAATGGAATGACCGACTTTCCCTGCTTTGCACAATGAGTTATCTGGTAGCCAAAACCATTGAGCATAGTACAGGAAATTCTTTGAGAGGTGACTAAACTGCAGATTCCACACTCTAAAATCTAGCTGTCAGTTTCAATCATATGCAAAAAAAGTTCTAATGACACAGAGCAGGAAAAACTCTCTTTTCCCAGATCTTTTGAAAGCCACTGCTCACTATATGCTTTGCATCCATCAGGATGCATGTAGTCAATTGACCATGGCTGGTTAATGCTTTTTGTTGTGAGCATGATCTTATAATGGTTAAAGTCACAAGTTGTATGGCTACATAGCCTAGTTGACTTCAATCTTTTCTGTGGCTATGCAATATGTAACCTTAACGCCCATTGGTTACACATTCAATGTAAGCCATCAATCACAATGTGAATTAAGTGAGACTATGAATAGCTAGGGGAAAACCCATCCTCACTAATGAAAAAATAAATAACAATAATAATAATAATAACTAGCATTTATTTGGCACTTTAAGATTTGCAAAGTGCTTTTCAAATACTTTATCATTTTATCCTAACAAGAGCCTTGGGAAGTAATTTCTATTATTATTCCCAATTTACAGATGAGTAAACTAAGAGGTTAAGTGAGTTGTCCAGGGTCATACAGGTAATCAGTGTCTGAGGCAAGATTTGAAGTAAGGTCTTCCTGACTTAAGATACAGAATTCTATTTACCATACCACTTTTCTGCCTCCAATTAAAGTCCATGTCCTTGTGGTACAGGAATAATTCCCTCACCTTTTGTTAGATGGCTAGTTACCATAACTGATACCCTATGAAGCTAATATTCCATCATAGCTCAAAGATGGTTGAAATACAAATTGTAATACTATTGATTAGAGAAATGCAAATTAAAACAACTCTGAGGTACCATTTCACACCTGTCAGATTGGCTAATATGACAAAAAAGGAAAATAATAAATGTTAGAGAAGCTTGGAAAAATTGGAACACTAATGCATTGTTGGTGTAGTTGTGAACTGATCCAACCATTCCTGAGAACAATTTGGAACTATGCCCAAAGGGCTATGGGACTGTGCATAGGCTTTGACCCAATAATACCACTCCTAGGTCCATATCACAAAGAGATCATAAAGAGGAGAAAAGGACCCACATGTACAAAATATTTATAGCAGCTTTCTTTGTGGTGGCAAAGAACTGGAAATCAAGGGAATGCCATCTATTGAGGAATGGCTGAACAAGTTGTGGTATATGAATGTAATAGAATACTATTTTGCTATAAGAAATGATGAGCAGGGGGGCAGCTTGGTGACACAGTGGATTGAGCACCAGCCCTGGAGTCAAGAGGACCTGAGTTCAAATCCAGACTCAGACACTTGACACTTAGTAGCTGTGTGACCCTGGGCAAGTCACTTAACCCCAATTTCCTCACCAAAATAAAAGAAAAGATGGGCAGGCAGATTTCAGAAAAACATGGAAAGACTTAAGTGGACTGATACTGAGTGAAGTAAGCAGAACGAGGAGGACATTGTACACAGTAACAGCAATATCATGTAATGATCAGCTGTGATGGACTTAGCTCTTCTCAGCAATACAACGATCCAAGACAATTCTAGAGAACTGATGATGGAAAATGTTCTCCACATCCAGAAAAAAAGAACTTTGGATTCTGAATGCAGATTGAACCATAGTGTTCCTACTTTTGCTTTTGTTTTTTTCTTTTTTGAGGTTCTTCCTTTTTGTTCTGATTCTTCTTTCACAACATGACTAATGCAGAAATATGTTTAATGTGATTGTACATATATAACCTATATCAGGTTGCTTTCTGTCTTGGGAAGGGAAGAGGGAGGGAGAAAAATTTGGAACTAAAAATCTTATGAAAACAAATGTTGAAAACTATCTTTACATGTAACTGGAAAATAATAAAATACTTTTATTATTAAAAAAGAAATACAAACCAGAAATTATATGACTTTACAAGTCAGAGAACTAGATCTATGGAAATACCAATGGAAATAGCCACTGAATGGAAATAAGATTGAAATAATAACATTTGATGTTCAGTCATGTCTGACTTTTCATGTCCCCATTTGGAGTTTTCTTGACGAAGATATTGAAATGGTTTGCTGTTTCCTTCTCTAGTTCATTTTATAGATGAGGAAATTGAGGCAGGGTTAAGCGACTTGCCCAGAGTCGCAGAGCTAGCAAGTGTCTGAGGCGAAATTTAAACTCAGGAAGATGAGTATTCTTGACTTCAAGCCAGCACATTATCCACTGAGATCCCATCTACCTAGATGCCTATGAAATAATGATAGCAGAGGACAAAATAGATATTACAGTGCCACATGTACGCATATCCTCAATACCCTTCTTTCATGTCTTTTCCAGCTCTACCTTCTGTTCCCTTTCATACCCCCATCCTACTCTTTCAGTCTTAGATAAGCACCCCCATATGGGGGATCATAAAGTCATGGAATGCTCTAAAACTCCTTTGAGCAATGCAGAAAAGACAGGATGATTAGATGTCAAAAACAACATCTGTCACACAAGAATACAGCTCACAATCTGAGTCATTGTAATCAGGTTTTAGGACAAAGCTCTTCCTATATGAATTTCGTAGTCCTGATTCTGCTACTTTATCTCTACATAACTTTTTTTCCCCAGGGCAATAAGGGTTAAGTAACTTGCCCAGGGTCACACAGCTAGTAAGTGTCAAGTGTCTGAGGCCGGATTTGAACTCAGGTCCTCCTGAATCCAGGGCTGGTGCTTTATCCACCGTGCCACCTAGCTGCCCCTCTCTCTACATAACCTTAACCAAATCATCTACCTAATAATTTAGAGCCTGGAGGGACCTCAGAGATCCCTCAATCCAATTCATTCATTTTATACATAGGAAAAATGGGGCTCAGAGAGCAGTAGGGACTCATCCAAAGTTACACAATTAGCTTCCAGAATCAGATTCCTAAAACAAAAGTTTGATCATGTCAACCTCCTAATTAATAAACTCTATTTGTCCCTATTACCTCTAGGATCAAATACATGCCCTTCTGTTTGCTGTTTAAAGACCTTCATAATGTGGTTCAAACCTTCCTTTCTGGACTGCTTCTGCCCCTTAATATACTCCAATGCTCCAGCCAAAATGGCCTCATACTTGGCATTCCATCTTCCATCTCTGTACTTTGGCATAAGCTATCTCCTATACCTGGAATACATCCCTCATCACTTCCACACTTTAGAACCTCTGGTTTCCTGCAAAGTTTAATTGCCCCTTCTACACAAGGCCTTTCCCCATCACTGCAGCTGCTAATGCTTCTAGCATTAAATTGAATTTAATTAAAATAAAAATTACCTCATATTTATTTTAAAATTATAAAGGAAGTCCAAAAAAACTTCATGTAGTTTAAGCTATTAAAAATATAAATACACTTATAAATGCATGTATTGTTTCTCTTTCCCTTACTTATCTCTTCCCCAATAGAATGCAAACTCCTTGAGGGAAGACTATTTAATTTTGTCTTTGTATCCCCAGAAACAAGCACAAAGATACATAATAGTCACTTAAGAAATGTTGTTGGTTGAGTGACTGATAATATCAGAATCAAGACTAGATTCTGAATAGGAGAACCTTCTGAGACATTGTCTAGTGTTCCACCATACCAAAGACTAAATTTATAGAATGATGTACTTGAAGTAAGAGATGTCTAAGGTCCCTTCTTGTTTTTTGACTTCTAGTCTATGTGTTCTCACATTATATTTCCACAGAGCCATAACTAGCAATTTTTGCACCTAGGTCAAGCAGCCCCAAATATGCATGTGTTAAGTAGAGTGAAACATGACCTCAATTTAGTTGGGTGGCAGGTGTGGTTTTGGGGAGGGAAGGCAGCAGAAGGCTGCCATAGGCACTAGGAAATGCAGGACAAGCTTGGCCTGGGAGTACCACACCTGGCATGTTGCTCCTAGGGGAAGAATCCTTCCATCTACATCTAGTACCTTCCTATTTTAACTAATTATTCTTGCTAACTAGGTGCTAAACTCAGTTGTTGCTAAGCTGCAGAAGGATTGTTAAGTGCTGTCAGAGTTGTCGAAATTTTTGTGCTCTTGGATAAAGTCTTAGTTGCCTGGCCCTATTTATAGTTCTGCATTTCTTTGCCAGTTGTATTATAGTTTATACTGGTTAATGGCAGAATAGTACAAAGGAAAGACTTGTAAAATAGTACAGAAAGTAAGTAGTGAGGTAGGTGTAAACAATGGAGAAAAGTCAAATATTAGAAAGGGGAACAAAGGATTGATTATATCCACCCATTCTCTTTTGTTGTTGTCCCTATTAGAAAGGTGGCTCAAAATTTCAGCCATGGATGATTCCCTTTTTATTTATTTTCCCTTTTCCAATGGAAAAAAGAAGTTTGGAAGAAGGGTTTGAAAAGTGGGCTCTTGGAAAAGGGCTATATGAATGCACACACAGACACAAGTGTATTCTAACACACATAGATGCATGCATGCATTGATGCCTTTGTATTAGCTTTCTCTAGTTAGGTCTGCATTTAATAAACAATGATCTAACTGTCATTGTGAGCAGGTCTGGTTCTTTTTTAAAGAACATATTCAAAAAATAGACAAAATGAGATTTAGAAATAGAGCACAGAGCGTTAAGCTTTTAATTTAGCAACTGCATAAAAAGAGTCTGCTCTGTGGTACTGTGAATGAACACAGTGGGGGAATGCAATAATGCAATAGAGCAGTAATTACAATGGCACTGACTCCCTTTTGCCTCAATCCCATATTGCTCCTTGAACCTGGGAACAATTATCATAGACTAACTCTCTGGGCCAGACTAACTGCTAAAGTGTGTAGATGGCGTGTGCATTCTGAATACAAAATTTTCCCTTTTGAGTGGAATCTAATTAATTAATCTTTTATATTGGATATCTATCTGAAGAAGTTTAATCACTTGATAGCATGAATGATTCAAATAGTCAATGCGTATTGTCAATAGCAATGTATTAACATTTTTATTTTCTTCCAAAATTAAATCAGGTTGTACTTCCAGAAATGTTTTGGGGTTTTTTTGGAGGAGGGAGGAAGGATTGTGGGGAAGATGTTTTGAATATTTTCCTCTAAGTTTACTTTCCTAGAAAAATCATGAGGCTAAAGGTTCTTTGACTATTTATTAAATAAATATTAATTGTTATCTGGAGATGAAACACTAAAATAAGAAAGGATTTTGAGATCTCAAGGGGATAACAATATAGACTCATGCATTGCTGTGTGAGTTTGGGCAAGTTACTCAGCTTCTCTGGGCCTCTGTTTCTTCATCTATAAAGCATAAACATCAACATCTATTCCAGTTTTATTATTCTATGACTGAATGTTGGGTTTGCCCTCATTACATCCTGGCTATGTCAGTCCTCTAGTTTACCTTAGTAAAGTCAAAGAGGCTCTATGATAACCTTGCAGAGAAGCTACTTTAAGTATTGATCAGGGTAAAAACTATGTCTGGCCTATGAAACTTTTATTCAGCCTGACCAGGTAAACAATTGCTACTCTCTTGCCTTTCTAATTAATTCTGGTTCATATAGCTAAAATAAAACTGAGAGCAAGTTAAGTGTGGGAAAATGGAAGAAGGGGGATTTAGGGTTGAAGAAACTAGGTTCTGCCACTTGTTTTTATATGATTTTGGGAAGGTCACTTCTATTTGGTTCTCAGTTTCCTCATCTGTCAACTGGAGAGGTTAAAGTGTGTGTGTGTGTGTGTGTGTGTGTGTGTGTGTGAGAGAGAGAGAGAGAGAGAGATAGTGTCAACTGAATTGAATATAAATGATCATTTCCTAATTGACCTGTTTCATACATTTAGATTTTTTTTAAATCAACCGTATGTTACAGACCCTTCTTTTTTTCACATTAGACCATGAGGTCCTTGGTAGCAGGTACTCTTTTTGCCTTTCCTTATATCCCCAGGGCTTGGCTCTGACACATAGTAGATACTTAATAAATGTTTGCTATCTGGCTGACTAGCTATTGATACATCTCTCTCTCTCTCTCTCTCTCTCTCTCTCTCTCTCTCTCTCTCTCTCTCTCTCTCTCTCTCTCTCATCAAGGTTTAACAATGACAAGTACAATTTTTGAAAAAGAAAATACCCGCTTTTCCTGGTTTCTTGGGAAAGTCACCTTAGAAGTGAAATTTGCTCCTAAAAAGCCTACAAACTTTGAGAAAAGATGGAGAAGAAATTCTTCTCGTTTCTTTTATTTCTTCTCCTATTTCTTCTGACTCTGTAATAAGACATTGTTGGTGGCACAAGAATGATTAGCCTAGCAGCCAGGGGGAGTTATTTAAGGACATTTTCCTCCTTTGTTCCCTTTGATTCACAGCAATGTTTTTCACCTAGTATTTTAATCCTTCGGAAGAAATAGAGAAGCCAATTTCTTGGTGGAGTTGGTGCATTTTCAAGGCCAGAGAATTCCATCATCTCAAGTAATGTGATAATGTGCCAGCACTGAAGTCACAACAGTTGTGTTTCAATGGTGGTGCCCAAGCACATTTGCTTAGCTTCCTCTGTGGCACCCCCTTACTCTGTTGAGGTGAAGTTAGTATATGGTGTCTTCAAGATGCCCAGTAGTTTGGCACTTAAAAATTGAGGCTGTCAAAACAGTTAAGAAAGGAAAATCTTACTCTGGCTTTAATTTTATTTTTAATTTTGCAAACAGAACAGAGGAAAAGCAATCTTTTCACCATGAGGGCAAAGGAGGAATTAAAAACAAACACAAAAACCTAAAGCCAAACCATTGCCTTCAGGTACATTTCAGTCTCATTTACAAAGTGCACATACATAATTGTCATTTGATGAGAGGAGGCCAAATAGAGGAAGGTAAATGGGGGCTTGAAACCATGAACTAAGTATGTTTAACCTAGAGAGAAAACTTAAGTGGGAGCATGGTAGCTGCCTCCAAATATCTGAAGGTCAGACTCATAGGAGAAACATTAGCTTTACTCTGCTAGGGGTAATAGATACAAATTGCAGAGGCAGATTTCAGTTCAATTAAGGAGAAACTTTCTTATTATTAGACCTATACACAAGTCAAATGAGCTGTCTGGTAGGTAGAGAATTCCTTGTCAGTGAAGTCATTCAAGTGGAGGTTGGGGGTGTTGAAAGGATATTGTGTTGAGAGGTAGTATATAAACTACAGTAGGAAGAGCCTTAACTTGGTATCAAGAGAGACAGAGGCTTGATTGCTAGACCTGAGATTAAGTAAGTCTAGAAAGACACAACCCTCACTTTTCTTTTTCTTTTCTTTTTTTTTTTTGCAGGGAAATGAGGGTTAAGTGACTTGCCTGGGGTCACACAGCTAGTAAGTGTCAAGTGTCTGAGGCCAGATTTGAACTCAAGTCCTCCTGAATCTAGAGCCAGAGCTTTATCCACTGTGCCACCTAGCTGCGCCCCCCCCACCTCACTTTTCTCATCTGGAAAAATGTGAATAACACTTTCATTGAGTATCTCACAGGGTAGCTACAAGGAAAGAACTTTTTAAAACTTAAAGCTATATGTATATGTACATGTACATGTATATGCATACACACATGCACATATATATGTATAAGCATATGTGTACACGTATACACAAACACACACATATCTATATACTATCTGGGATATATATGGTATATCCTATGTATACTAATATATCATCTGGTATATAATGTGTGTGTGTTTATATATGCATATATATGTATGACACTTAATGTGCATCATAGTCCTCAAGCCTAAAGAGTCTACATTACAAAAATTATTCTGTCCATATATATTTATACATATATTACATACATATGGACATTCCTCTATATATACATATGAATATTGAGAGAGAGAGAGAGAGAGAGAGTGAGTGAGTCAGTCCTGTCTTTCACCTTCTTGATTTTAGTGGTGGAGAGCCGACTAAGAGATAGGACTTCTTTTTGCTGAGTTTTCACAGGTATCTCTTAGACAATACACTCAGTTCAATCAAGGCCCTTAAGAATTACACATTTGGTGACCAATTTTCTTACCTACTCTGCTTCTAATTCATTTCTCAATAATATTCTATCATGTCTGCACAGAGGGAACAATTGCTCGTGGATCTATAAGCCTATAAAAGCCTATAACTTACATGTCTGCTAGGTCTGTACCTTGGTTCAAAGTCCCATGGGCTTCAGAACTTTCATAGACTAAGGAGACATCAGGTGGTTGCTGATGTGGCTGTTTTGAAGTGAAATTTCCCCAAGATTCATTCATTCATCTACATGAGGCCACAGTTCCTTTGCTATTTATGGGGATAATTCTTCACAGTTTGTTCTTTATCCTATATAGAAACTTCATTCAAAACTGATGACTAAAGTCTTGGAGAATCATAGAGGATGTTATCTTCAAAATCTTCAAGATTATTTTTTTAATGCAGGCTGTCTGTAGACTTGAGGTATATGATGCACATTAAGTTTAAGGCCTGGTTACTCTCGATATCTCAACGGACCTGTTATGCTCTTTTCCCTGATGTTTTGTCCACCTTCTTAAGTCATTATTCAGTTGACTTTTCTAATTCTTGCCAATTGGCTGTCTCCCTGGGATGGCTGGCACGCCCCACAGGATTGTACAGCCAGTGATGACATTTTTACAGCCCTGCTTTGTTCTTTCTCAGCATTAACCTCATTGCTTTGCACTTGTCTCAATTTAAAATTGCAGAATAGAATCTTCTGGTGGTGATCTGGGCTCTCTGCCTTTGGAGAATGACCTTAATGTGCATTAAAGTGGAACACTGGGGACGGGCTTCTGTGAGCCTATTTAAATCATTCAGGGCTCATTTGTGGTAGTGTGGGTTTTAAATGGCCCAAGTGCCATCTGAGAAGGGGAAGGTCAATGTGACCCCCAAGCTCAGCAGCACTCTTGTGGTTCCCAACACAGAGAGAGTCACTTCTTGATCATGCCTTGCAGGGCCATTGGCTCTTATACCCCTGGGCCACACTTGGTGCTGTTTTACTGATACTAACTTAAATCTATGGGTCCTGTTACAGACGATGCACAAGGCAGGGACCAGGGTAAAAAAAATAGTAACCATGGCAACTGTTTGTTGGAGTAGGAAGACTGGCGCCATCTGAAAAAAAAAAAAGTAGATACATATTGGTTCCAATTACTTAGTCCTCTGGATAAAAGTTCTCTAGGTCCGAGGGATAAGTTTAATTGGTAATGTTCATTGTTATATCCAAGAGATTTCTTTTTTCTTTGGCCTTTTGTGATTTGGTGTTGTATCCAAGAGACCAGAAAACGAAATGTATTTATTTGCTCAAAGAAAAGAGGAAAAGGGGGCAACAATCACACTGGGCAGAATTTGTAAATCGGTACCGGATCTGCTTGCATCCATCTGGAATTAGGGATGCTAAATTGTGGCATGTGGGCCAGAGAAGTCTCTATAGGGGATTGTCAGTGCTTCAAATCTAGGTCTGAGGCTCTTTCCTAACATGTTGCAAGAACTCAAAAAATAAGCTATAATTTGGGATGGCAATGAAAAATGTCTTTTTTGCATTCTGTGAAGAGACATGGAATGGTCAGCCTGCTCTTTGCTCTCTACAAAGGCAAAGTTTTGAAGGCTTATATTCTAGTAATGAGTAGGCTTTAAGGAGGAGAATGAGTAGGACAATCGGTCCTGCAGGGATGATTCAGTCATTAATGATAGAGGCAGGAGGGAGAGTGAGAGGAATAATACAGAAAACAATCCAGAATAGCTTAGTAGAAGTAGTTCAACCATCATCCTTTAGGGATTTTTAGATGGAGCTTACTGATGAGATGCAATCTAAAAATAATAGTAACTAAAACAATAATAGCTAGTATTTACATAGCACCTACTATGTGTCCAGCACAGAGCTAAGTAGAAATATCTCATGACAACTCTGGGTTGTTGTTGTTGTTGTTGTTGAGTTATTTCATTTGCATCTACCTTTTTGTGGCCCCCTTTGGGGTTTTCTTGGCAAGATACTAGAGTGGTTTGCCATTTCCTTCTCCAGCTCTCTTTACAGATGAAGAAACTGAGGCAAACAGGGTTAAATGACTTGCCCAGGGTCACACAGTTACTAAGTATCTGAGGTCATATTTGAATTCAGGTTCTCCTGACTCCAGGGCTGATACTCTATCCACTGAACCACCTCTGTCTCAACTCCAGGAGGTAAGTGCTGTCCTTATTTCCATTTTACAGTTGAGGAAATTGAGGCAAAGAGAGATTAAGTGAGTTACTCAAAGCCATGCAGCTAATAAATATATGAGGCTTGATTTGAATTCAGAGCTTCCTAATCTTCAGTCCCAGGGCCCTATCCACTACATGACCTACATGTCTCAGAATCTCTATATCTTTCTTTCAATTCAACTAGGTAGAGTCAATAGAGAATTGGACTTGAAGTAAGGTAGACCTAAGTTTGAATTCTACTTCAGATACTTACTATGACCCTGAGCCAATCACTAAACCTCTCTTGGCCTCAGTTTCCTGATAATAATGATTCCCACCACACAGGATTGTTATGAGGATTAAATGAAATTTGTAAAGTAGTTCACAAACCTCAAAGTACAATACAAATCTTAGCTGTTGTTGTCTCTTGTTGTTGCTATCATCTCTGGAGCAGTTTCTCAGACTAGGAAAATGAAATGTGGCTTATGGATACCTTACATAATTTTAATCATTTGGTTTTAGAAAAGTAGTATGCTCTTTCAACATTTTTTTTGAGGGGCAATGAGGGTTAAGTGACTTGCCCAGGGTCATACAGCTAGTAAGTGTTAAGTGTCTGAGGCCAGATTTGAACTCAGGTCCTCCTGAATTCAGAGCCAGTGCTTTATCCACTGTGACACCTAGCTGTCCCTCAACACTTGTTTTTATAAGATTTCTAGTTCCAAATTTTTCTCCCTCCCTTCCCTCCCCCCTCCCTAAGACAGCGAACAGTCTGATATAAGTTATATATAAAAAGCAGTATGCTCTTGATAACACCCAACCTGGTTGTTTCACCATGATATTGATAAATTCAAGGATCTTTTTTTGGTAGGATAAAGCCTCATGAGTTTTTAAAAAGGATTGACAGTCTTTTGTTTCTTTGCATTCATATGGTGATTTGAAGTTTCTATGATGTGTTCAGATGCATTTGATCCTCATAACAACCCTGTGAGGTAACCAGAGTAGATACTTTTACCCTATTTTACAGATGACAACAAAAACAAAAACAAAACAAAACAAAACAAAAAATAATCAATTAATCAAAGCAAAACAAACAAACAAAAACAAACCCAAAACAGAAAACAAATCTTGGAGGCTTTGAGGAGGTTAAATGACTTGTCCAAAATTATGAAACAAATGTTAGAAACTGGTTCCCAATCTGGTCCTCTTTCTACTATACTATATCATCATAATACCACTTAGACCTGGATAGAACTTTAGGGCAACCCCTAGACAAATTTAGACCAATGATATCCAGTTATCTTCTCCATAGAACCTCTGGATAGGATCCTGCTGAACTACAGGAATACCCTTCTACCCACCCTAAGCACTGATCTCATTATACATACACTGAGTGCCTCAAGAATTACAATCATACGCTATGTTGACAAATTATATTCAGTCAATTATGCTATAACATGCCATCTACTTTACTAAAAAGCACCATGTTATGTAAAATTTCACAATAAAATGCACAAAGCTCATTGGGGAAATGGAATCAGGGCACAGTGCTTGAAAATTTCATCAGTGACAGATAAAAAAGATAAGAACTTAAGAAAATGATAGTACAGTGTTATCCTTGCTAAGTGGTTAAGAAATACATAAACGGGGCAGCTAGGTGGTGCAATGGATAGCACAGCAGCTCTGTAATCAGGAGGAATTGAGTTCAAATCCGGCCTCAGACACTTGATACTTACTAGTTGTGTGACCCTGGGCAAGTCATTTGACCCCAATTGCCTTACCAAAAAAAATTTCTATGGGGGCAGCTAATTGGTGCAGTGGATAGAGCACCAACCCTGGAGTCAAGAGGACCTGAGTTCAAATCCTGCTTCAGATACTTGACACTTACCAGCTGTGTGACCCTGGGCAAGTCACTTAACCCTAATTGCCTCACCAAAGGAAAAAAACCAAACAAACCATAAATGTGGGACAGCTAGGTGGCACAGTGGTTAAAGCACTGGTCCTGGATTATTCAGGAGGACCTGATTTCAAATACAGGCTCAGATACTTGACACTTACTAGCTGTGTGACCCTGGCCAAGTCACTTAACCCTCATTGCCTTGAAAAAAGATGCAAGTTTGATGGAAGGAAATGTGACCCTGGGTAAGTTGTTTTACCTCACTGGGCCTCAGTTTCCTCATCTGTAAAATGAGAGGTTTGGTCTCTATGATTTCTCAGGTGTCCTGTCCAGCTCTGTCTATCATCTTATGATCCTATTTGTATCCCTGATGCCAAGGACAGTGTTTACAAAGACAATGGCAGATATTCAACCTTATTCATCAAAATCATCAAATGGAGGTCTAAGTTATGTCAACACAGATCCCATCAGTTTAGCAAATGGGGAAGCGATAGTAGTGCAACCACTAGTTGTAACTGGTTTGTTGACTGGATTGAACAGTTAATTCTGATAAAATGTTCCACCAGCTCATTCAATGTAGAAATAAGCAGCATAGGAGACATGAAAATGACTTTGTGGTGATGGCTACATATAAACAAGATTTACAAAAAAAGAATGCATGAATAAATAAATAAACAAAAATAAATAGGGGGACTAAAGGTGGGAAGTGGAACTGTGAGAAGCTGACTGTTTTGGGGGGGGGTTTTGGTGAGGCAATTGGGGTTAAGTGACTTGCCCAGGGTCACACAGCCAGTAAGTGCCAAGTGTCTGAGACCGGATTTGAACTCAAGTTCTCCTGACTCCAGGGTGAGTGCTCTATCCACTGAGCCACCTAGCTGCCCCTGCGCTACCTAGCTACCCCTGACTGCTTTTTAATAAATTGCTTCTCCAGATTCAACATTTCTAAGTGGTTTGGGTGTATAGACCAAGCCCGAGATGAGTAACTAAAATAGCTATATTGTAAAAAGTGGCTTTTGCTTATTTACTGATTGGCAGTATATTCCCTTGGTATTTGTGTGTTTATTGTTCTTCCAGTCAGATATGACAAAGTTTTATCTTCAAAAGAAAGGCAAATTCCTGAGTACCAAATCCATCCTAAAAAGAGATGCCTTGAGTTCCTTGATGATCCCAAATGATGGAGTGATAGTTCTTATAGTTAGAAACCATATTGGGTTAAGCGCTCTCTCTCTCTCTCTCTCTCTCTCTCTCTCTCTCTCTCTCTCTCTCTCTCTCTCTCTCTGTGTGTGTGTGTGTGTGTGTGTGTGTGTGTGTGTGTGTGTGTGTGTGTGAGTGTGTGAGTGTATTTTAAGCAGGACCAGTCTGGAAATCTCCATAGCCAGGTTAGGGAAATAAAGACATTGCTTAAGGCTTTTTTCTTCCAAGAAGTTTATTTCTCCTCTCAGAAATTCATTCCAAAGCCTATGAAGAAAAATGTATATTGTGAATTTCAACTTTGAGGAAATGACAGAAGAAATGTTTGGAGGGCATTCTTTCTTAAGATTGGACTTCTTACTGGGACTTCTGAAAGAACTCCAATTAAATGGAAATAGTTTTCATTTCTTATAATATGTGTTTTTTCCCAACTCAGCTGGGCTAAGAGCTAAGGATACCAATTAGCTTAAGTTGTTACACTTTCAAAGTTGAAATAGTTAAAAAAAATTCATAAGTTTTTAGTGCTGGAATAGATATTAGAGACCATTTTTCCAATCCAATCCTCTCCCCTACAATTGAGGCTTCCAATAGCCATGTGCAGTTCCATTTCATTCATTCATTTATTCAACAAACATTTATTAAGCACCTAATACAGTCTGTGTAAAGGCATGGAGATAGAAATCCAAAGCCAAAAAGTAGTACCTGACCTCAAGGAGCTTAATTCCTACTGCGGGTGGGGGTGGGGGTGGGGGTGGGGATAAGGCAGGGATAGGACATTCATGCAGTTAGGTAAGAGCATAATAACAAATGGACAACTCCAAGAGAGTGCTGCCTTGATTGCTATGAAACATTAAGTGATCCAGAGGAAAGTCTTGTTGGGTAGATCCTCTATGGAAAGGACTTATGGAATAACATGGATAAGGATTATGTAGAATGAAGAAGTCATGGCAGGGCTGTAATATACACTAATGAAGACTAGATTTACATCCATAAGATTGTTGCTCCATGGAAGAATCAAAATATGTTGTAAGAAGTATTTCTATTTAGAAAATGGGTTCTTAAACTTATTTGGTGTTTTGGATCCCTGTGATAGTAAGGTGAAGTCTATGGACACTTGCTCAGAGGTATGTTTTTAAATGCACAAAATAGAATACATAGAATTGGAAAGAAATTATATTGAAACATAGTTGTGAAAACATTTTTAAGAAGTTCATGAACCACAAGTTAAGAACCCCTGATATAGGGGCAGCTAGATGGCGCAGTTGATAAAGCACCAGCCCTGGATTCAGGTGTACCTGAGTTCAAATCCGGCCTTAGACACTTAGCACTTACTAGCTGTGTGACCCTGGGAAAGTCACTTAACCCCAATTGCCTCACCAAAAAAAAAAAAAAAAAAAGAAAGAACCCCTGATATAAATACAATCATATTGTCTCTGACTGATGTTTCCCAGTGATTGTTTTTGCTGGGGCATTTCTGGCCTATAATACAGTGCAAACACAGCACAGACTAGTTGATTACCTAAAGGATGAAAGAAGGAAGGAAATAGAAATAATAAGCATGTATTAAGTACCTACTATATGCCAGACACTGTGCTAAATGCTTTACAGATATTATATCATTTGATGAAGTGGTAAGATATATTCAAACTGCTTTTCAGACTGAGAGGTAGTTGATGTATTACTTTTCATAAGGGTCCTAGGAAAATCTCATTATATCTAGAGGGATACATAAGTACTAGATTAAAGTTGAACAAGTGGTAAATGTCTTCAGAACATCTTTCAGTTAGGTAGGAGGTTACCCTGACATGTATGATGTTATCATTCACCATTGCACAGTAATGACTATGCCCCTGAAGCCACAGCAATTCTCAAACCAAGGACAAAAATACCTGCTTTGGACAGGTGGTGATAGTCCCTCACGACTGAAAAGGTCTAATCTTTGACAAAGTTTTGAAATAAGTAAATGTGTTTGATCCAACCAATTAAAATTGTTGCTGGCTTTTCTGATGGTTTCTGGCAGTTCAGCAGTCCCGCGCATAGCCCTGTGCACACTAATATCCAGAGTACTGAAGACATGCAGGCAGATCAGTATAGCATTTGGACAGCTTTCATATGGATGCATCATGGTCTAAGATTTAGAACTAGAAGCTGAAAACTTTGCTACTGGCCTGATAAGTCACCATCTTGCCCAGGAAGGGGATCATTTGCTTCCTGCAGCTTCTAATCAGACTCAGTCTAATTCTTCTGCAGTGTTTTACCTTTTTGCATCTCCAGTAGAATTAAGGTGCTCCTGGCTGAGCTCTCCCAGCAGGCAAAGAATGATAAGTCTTAATGTTTTCCTTGGCAAGAAGAGGGCATGTTTAAATGACTACCAGTCTATTTTACTTCCTCTTTAAACACTTGCGGGTCTGATCCTGCTTGGTTTTGTCCACGATGTCTGAGTCTATGAGATTTAACATGTCATTCCTGGAAAGGAACCATTTCATAGTGGGCTCCCTACTTCAGGCTCTGCCAACAAAAACCCATGCATTTTAGGACTGCACATTTTTCCTCTGAGCCACATGTACAGGGATGGACTTGACTGAAAAAAAATCTGCCTTACCATAAAGTTAAATATCTATTCCCCATTGCTATTTTTATTAGTATTTCTTAGAAAATGTAGGACCACATAATGGAAGATATCCATAACTGATGCTGATATCCTCCTTCAAGGAAGCTAAGAAAGCTTGCTTCAAAGACCTGCCCTATCCTAACATTTGCCACACATCTCTTACCTCACCTGATTCTCAAAACTCCCCTGTGAGGGTCACCATTCTAGTGCCTTTACTAGATTTTTATCATCTCTCCATAAAGTTGCTCACTAGACTCCTAACTGATTTGCCAAACCCATTTACCAATCTACCCTTTACAAGCTGTCAAATAGATATTCCTAAAGTACAGCTGTGATCATGTCTCTTCCTGCTCAAGAATCTCAGTTGGCTCCCTACTGTCCACTAGAATAAGATACAAACTCCACTGTTTCCCAATTAAAGTCCTTTGCCATTTAGATCCAGCTCACCTTTCCAAGATTATTGCACGTGACTGACCATAACATACTCTGTGCTCCATCCAAACTAGTCTGCTTGCTGTTCACTTTATCTAACATTCCATCATCTGTCCCTATGCCCTTTGGAAGACTATTCCTCACCCTGCCCACCCCACCCCCCATCCACCAGCTCAACTTCTTGGGATCCCTAGCTTCCTTCAAAGCAAAGGTGTTACCTTCTACATGAAGCCTAAGCTCCCATTGTTAAGGTTTTCTCTGTCTTCCCTCTAAGTGATCTTGTAGTTATTTTCTTACATACCAGTCCTGCCCCTCCAACCCCAGTGGAATGTGAACTCTTTGAGGACAGAACTTTTTTCTTCATTTTTTCTTCCTTTCTTTCCTCTCCTCTCCTCTCCTTTCCTGTCTTTGGCCTAGTTCCCCTTAAACTATAGCAATGAAACATCATGATTTCCTCCAACTCAGAACCTGGGTTAAGGTGAGCTCTTTCATACACTATCAACACATGCAAGGGCTATACATATGCTCTTTTCTTCTCCTCTTCTTTAATCTTTCCCAATCTGTTGACTTCCATGTTAACTTCATCCTTAAAACAACAAATGAAACACCCCTCACTTGATCCTACCATCCCCTTCCAGCTATAGTCTTACATTTCCCCTCCCTTTCTCAGCCAAACTCCTTGAGAAAGCTGTCTATACTTGCTACCTTCAGTTCCTGTCCTTTCTTCTAAACCCTCTGAAAACTCACTTCTGTCCTCATCATTCAACTGAGAGTGAAGTTACTATTGGTCTCTTAAATTGCCAGATCATATAAACTTTTCTCAATCTCATTCCTCCTTGACTTTTCTGTAGCATCTCATTCTGTTAAGTATAGTCTCCTTCTACATACTTTCTCCTTACGAGATTTTCCTGACATTGTTTTTCATGGTTCTCCTCCTAAAAATGTAAATAAATGAGGGCAGCTAGGTAGCAGAGTGGATAAAGCACAGGCCCTGTATTCAGGAGTACCTGAGTTCAAATCTGGGCTCAGACACTTGACACTTACTAGCTGTGTGACCCTGGGCAAGTCACGTAACCCTCATTGCCCCGCAAAAAAAAAAAAATGTAAATAAATGAGCTAGCATTTATATAAAGGGCAGCTAGGTGGCACAGTGGATAGAATGCAAGGCCAAGAGTCAGGAAGACTCATCTTCCTCAGTTCAAATCTGGCCTCAGACACAATGTCAGTGACTCTGGGCCAGTCACTTAACTCTGTTTGCTTCAGTTTCCTAATCTATAAAATAAGCCGGAAAAGGCAATGACAAACTACCCCAGTATCTTTGCAAAGAGAACCCAAAATTGGGTAGGGTATGATTAAAAATAACTGCTGAAAGGCATTTATATATCACTTTAAGGTTTGGAAAATACCTCACATATGTTATCTCACTTGATCCTAATGACAACCCCATGAGGTAGATGCTATTATTATCCCCATTTTGTAAAAGAAAAAAAGTTAAATGACTTGCCTTGGGTCACACAACTAGGAGGTGTCTGAGGCAAGATTTGAACCCAGGTATTCCTAACAGCAAGTCCAGTACTCCCACCTATCTTACTGATCCTTTTTATCTTTTATCTACCTAGCTGTTTACAGGCTGTCTCCCCTATTAATAGCTCTGTGAGAGCAAGGACTGTTGTCTGTCTTTATTTGTACACCTAGAACAACGCTTGGCACATAGTGAGTGCTTATTATTCAATTGTGTGCTCGTTTGTCTTCCTTCCCAACCAGAATTTTATTTGATTTAGTAATGAGGGGCAATAACAACGTTGCAGAATGGGAGTGAACATGTGCACCAGCGATAGGACCATGTACCATAGATGGACTATGTACAGATCAGCTATCTATGCACCCAGAATAATTCCTGGATCTCTCATAACACTTTGTAACACTTCTATGGACTTAGCAATACAATATTCTTTGTGTATGGATCTTATCCCTCCTGTGAGCCTGTGAGCTTTTGCAGTTCAGGATTTGGATTTCATTTCCTAGATTTTCAACAAATGCTTGAAGAATGAAATAGTGATAATTGCATAATATAGAATACGATAGAATACTGTCATCTAAAGAAACCTAGTCCATTCCCATTACCTTATAGCCAAAAAACAGAGAACGAAATAAGGGAAGTGCTTTATTCAAGGTTATCTCGTATGTCTCAAGTGAGAAAATAATTGCACATTGCCTGGCACATTAATTAAAGGCACTACGAAGTGCTTAATTAATGCTTCTTTTCCCCATCCTTCTCCTCTCCTGTTCACCTTCCTGCCCTCTGTGGCAAATGCAGGTCTATAACCTAGGTTTCTGAAGCCAGGTAGGCGCAACTTCCATTGTATGACTACAAATACCTTTCCATTATTTCGCATTCATTTTCCCTAGGACCAATGTAGTCTGGTCTGATGACCATGGGGGATAGAAATGAAAAGTTTTCACACACAACTGGTTAAAAAGATAAGGTACAAATATTTCCTCTTTCACACCCAGGATTGACCTCTTCCATACTTATAAATGGAATGTGGCTCCACTGTGGTTCCCTTGATTTCAGAGTGACTATTTTAATTTTTTTCTGAAATGTTTTAAAGTTAATTTAATGAACTGTGGTCACACTCTGGGTCTATGAGCCCTAGACATGTATTCACAGTCACTTGTGCTTAAATGAGCTGAGGAAAATTGGCTCTCTGGTGCTTTACAAAAGGAATTGAAGTGAGTTGGTTTTTTTTTTTTTTCCCCATGAGAAAAGATCCATTTTTCCATGCTGTTTTCATCTAAAGGAAGCTGGTATTAGTTGGTAAATGTTCTTCCCTAGAAAACCCATGGTTCATCCCAGTCCAACAATTTTGCAAACAATTTTTTATCCCACTATGTGCCAGGTGTTGTGGATTGGCAAGAGTCTAGTACTATGCCAGTTTTACTGAAGTTCAATTACCTTCTACCTTGGAAATCTGCATTACAGCAAGACACTGCCCCACTCCAAGATTGAAAATAACACAGAACAATGACTTGTCTTTTTTTTTTTTTTTGGTGAGGCAATTGGGGTTAAGTGACTTGCCCAGGGTCACACAGCTAGTAAGTGTTAAGTGTCTGAGGCCAGATTTGAACTCAGGTACTCCTGACTCCAGGGCTGGTGCTCTATCCACTGTACCACCTAGCTGCCCCTAATGACTTGTCTTTGATTTCACTTTGATTCTACTTACCTAGAAAGAAGAAATAAAGATTGAGGAAATGGTAGAGTAGATATAAAGATGAGTAGAGATAGAAATAGAATTAGATGTAGACTTTTCATTCCTGCTGGGAGGGGAATCAGGAGGTTGGTCACTTTCTGCTCTCCACAGAGAGAGGGCTACTGGGCTAGAATTGTAACTATCTGCTCCCTTAAATATTGTTAGTCAATGGGATGTGATTTTCAGGGTCTGATCGCTGTTCATTAATTGGGGGAACAGGACCTCAAGCTTTATATCCAATAGCCAAGGCTTGATCCCTTTCTCACCAAATACTAGCTTCACAATAGACACACATAATAATTATCCCCAAAACCCATTTATGCAAATCATAATAATCCAAATCTCATAAATCATAGTAGATATGTAAATCATAGAAATGAGAGATATGCATAGGAGGATATATAAGAAATCATACAGAGTAAAGAAGTTCTCCCTTTGGGAGCAAGGCAACTCAGCCCAATCAAGAGAGAGCATCCTAGAGCTCACCCAAGGGGAAGTTCCCCAAAGTCTCTAGTGTAGCAAGATGGAGATGGGGACATGATAGATACTGCTAGCTCCTCTCACGTTGGCTTCTTTCCAGAGTCTTTTCCTTCAGCAAACTGTAGTGGAATTGACACCTTCCACCCTCTGTTCCTTCCACTAGCCTGGCCAACATCCTGGTTTTCTGAAGTTCCTGAGATCTTCTATAAACCACCAGTTCAGATAGTCAGGTTTTGGAGTTCCTTATGTGTAAATAGGAAGAAGAATTAAGAGTGATCAGGTGATTCAGGTCACTAACTTAGAGACCTTAGCATTTCTTAGTTGTTGTTATTTTTATTGTTTCCTTTCCCTTCTTTTTTTTCTTTTCTCCTTCCCTTCCCTTCCCTTTCCTTTCTCTCAGCTTGAAATCAGAACTTGTAGAAATGAAAGATTTATCATCTCATTACCAATCTCTAGAGACCATCAGTGCCACCAAATTTCTATAAAAATGAAGAAGCTGTGATAATAGAACATTAAAGTATTCAATTAAAATAAATGTCAAAAAATGGCACTGTCAATTGTTTTTATAGCAATCATTTAATGACTTGTCGACATTCCATACCTTGGATGCATTTTATTAATTTTTTTTACAGTAATGGGTAATCAAACCCATATGGCAGCACTGATGCATGTTTTGAATGTTCATATTTGAACAGTCTGTGCTAGTGGTCTGAGACAAAGACAGCAAATTATTGTGGAAAGAGGCCTGAATGTGAAATTGAAATTATCAAGTACCCTTACTGGTTCTGCCACTTACTGGCCTTGTGACTTGGGCAAAGCACTTCTACTTGTCTGAGACTCACTTTCTTTATCTAAAAAGTGGGGATGCTTGGTAAGTTCTGCACAGACTATTTATTTTACAAGGTTGTTGTGAGGGAAGCATTTTACAAATTGTAGAATGCTAGATAGATTTGACCTATTAATATAAGATAATAGCATCATACAGCTAGAGCTGGAAGGTACTTGGGAGGCATTTTGTCCAATTCTTTCCTTTTATAGGTGAGGAATTGATGAAATGCCTTCCCCCAGGAACACAGATTCACAACCAGGTACTGGCTCTGACCCTTATGATGTGTGTCCTGGGGCAAGATATTTCATTTCTGTAGTCGTCAGTTTTCTACATCCTACAACACTGCTTCCTCATCTCCTTTACTTTTTTTTTTTTGAGGGAGGGCTTCCTATTTGTTGTCACTGTTCCTTTAAAGACAAAAGAAAGACCACCACTTCCCTCTAAGCAGCTGCACCAGTTGACGTGGGCATTTGTAGGATTTTCTGCCTGGGCTCACTTAATGTTGGCTCCGATAAAGGCTGGTGTCTATTTCTGTACAACCTACTCCAGGTCTGGTCTTAGCCAAAGGGTGAATTATGTTCTTTTTGGAACATTTCAGAACCAAAACAAACTTGAGCAGAGCCATTGGGATACTGGAAGTTCATACCAGAGAAGTCTGTTTTAATGACTTTGTGCAAAACCGGACAATACCTTCAAATTTAGAGGGTGCTCCAAGAAGATCATTTAAGTAATCTAATAATGACTTGACAGACAGAAAATAACAACAGAAATTGGGGACTTGAAAGTAGGACATATACGGATTCATCTAATAGTACAAAAGAAAAGAACTCTGGATTTGGAGTCAGAGGTACTGTGTTGAAATCTTGGCTCTTTCACTTACTACCCATGTGACTTTGGGGAAGTTATTTAACTTTCAGATACAAAATGAGGGGGTTGACTAGATGACCTATCAAGTCCTTTCAAGTTCTAAATGTATAATCACTTGGTCATTTGAAATAATTATGTCCCCATAAGCCTTCTTTTATCTCAGCTAGATGCCCCCAAATATTTGAAAGGCTGCATGTTGAAGATAACAGGCACTTCTTTTTTTTATAGTAGAAGATGGTGCAACTAGGAGCAAAGGGTTGAATTTATGGGGAAGGGAAGATTTTTGTTTGGGATAACAAAGAACCTCCACACAATTAGAGTTATCCAAAAGTGGAAATAACTGCTTAAAGGGACAGTGAGTTCCAAATCATTGGAAGTCTTCAATAAAAGTTCCATGACCACTTGTCAGGGGCATCATAAAGAGGTTCAAGGAGAGACTGGACTAGACAGCCTCTGTGACAAAATTTTACTCCATACTATCTTTCTATGAATTAGGGGTAGTGAAAGAGAGTGTGGATTTGCCATTTGGGTAGAGACAGTGTTTTCTCATAAAATCTCAATTTAATACACATTTTGTAGGGGCCCATCCTATGCAAAGCACTCTGCTTGGAGCTTATGCAGATGGGCTCTTGGTTCAAATCCCATCTCTTTTCATCTGTGTAACCTCAGATAAGTTGTTTTACCTCTCTAGTCCTCAATTTCCTCATCTGTTAAAGAAAAGGGATGGGCTAAATCACCTGTATAGTCACTTCTGTCTCTAAATCTATGATCCTGTGACTCAAAGTCCCTTCAGCTTCTAAATCCCATAACCAAAGTATCTACTATATGTAAATCATTTGTGTAGAACTTAAAAATAGGAGTGGGAATGATTCTATTAACATCCAGCAGCCCCCTGGCTACAACATATACACGAACAATTATTGTACCAAGTGGAACATGAAATTCGGAAGAATAGCAGAATTTCATTAAAAGACAAAAGAGGAAAGAAAAAAAAATCAATTCTGGGCTGGGAGGAGAAGGGAGAAAACTAACCACAATGTTTATTTGGAAACCTACCAGACCAGTGTTTCCCACTTATCTGCCTCTTAAAGTTGTGCCTGAGGGGTAGCAGCACCTATGCAAGACAGTTGGCAAGCTACCAAGCTTTAAGAACTAATGGTGCTCTTGGCAGGTCTTGTCCTCAGTGATAATTACAATGAATTTAGACAGAAATCTGGATTTTTGAGGACATTGCCTGACATGTAGGAATCAAAGGGATTAGGAAGCATTTTTTGATAGTACATTTCATCAAGCTTCAGAGAAACCTGAGAGAAAGAGAGTGTCTCTGAAGGAGAGGAATGTAAATAAGTACACAAGGTTGATTGCCCTGGGGCTCCTTTATTTCTTCAGCTCTGTTTTGATGATTTGCCTGAGAGAACTGTCACAGGTTTGCATGTATAGGCATGCTCATGGGTGACTGAGCTGATGTTAAAGCAGATGTTACCAGACTGTGGGTTTTAAGTGCATGGCGATTAGTGCAGACTAATATTAGTCTGGTCATTTGAAAAAACAAACAAACAAACATGAATTGTGTAGCACACAGGAATATTCCCAATGGAAAAACAGGGAGTAGGACAGAAAAATATTCCCAAGGGAGAGAATAGAGTCATTTTTGTAAACAAAAAAAAAAAACCCAACAGGCATTTAGGCAAGGTCTTCTCGGGCACAAGGATTTAGCCTGAAATGAAAAAAGGACCCAAGGTGAGTGATGCTATCTTTAAGGCTATCTCCCTCCCTCCCTTGCTCCCCTTCTCCTTGCCCCTGTTTTTAACCGAATTCTATCCCTACTTTGAAACGCCCCTCATTAGGTTGCTCCCTCTTGTCAGTTTATAAGATGAGGGTCAGTTCCTAAAATATAGAGGTGGAGGAGACCTTAGAAACCACCTGGATCAGTGGTGACAAACTCAAATAGAAAGAGAGGCCCCAAACCATACATGAGTATCCTTGTGGATCTCATATTGACTTAGAAAACCACATTTTTTATTATCTACGTATTACATTGTATTTTTATCAAATGTTTCCAAATTCCATTTTAATCTGGTTTAGGTACACTTAAGAGTGTTACAGCCCACAGTTAATACCTCTGATCTAGACCAATCCTTCTCGTTTGAACAAATGAAAAAACAAACCTAGAAAAATGAAATGACTATGCCAATGTTGCATAAGTAGTGAATGGACAAGCTGATTATTGAATTCAGGTACTCTGGATCTAAACATAGTTCCACTTTCTTATATCTCATATCTGAAGCTGGTAAAGGGTAATAGAGGGTAGCATTAGGAAACCCTAAAAAATTCCTATACTTGAAGGGATCCTGTTAATTCTGGTTACATCTGAACAGCTCACAAACAAAATTCCTGAGTTAATGCCTACTCAGTTCTTTCATCTGATCTATTCCAAAAATTCCTCCTTAAATTGGCCTCTTTATCCTTTATGACTTGAAGACCTGTTCCCCTCTCTTTTTGGACTTCTAGGTTCTCAGAACTCCTGATGTACCATTTTCTCATTTTTCTCAGTCCAGTTCTAGTGTCTTCAACTCTGTCCTCATTAGGAGACACCCTCCATAAGGAATCAGGCTCTAGATCAGTGTTTTCTCTGACACCTTTTACTGCCTCTGACTTTTTTAAATGGCTCCTGAATGACTGTGGATCCCAACAATCCTCCTGGACTCTATGGAGTTAAGATACCTCTTGTCTTTGTCTTTGAGATGCTAAAAACTTCAGCTAGCTCACATAGCTTGAGGTCCTTGGTTAACCATTAGGTAGTCTTTTGTTGAAAATTTCCATGGGACCAAACATATTTCAGTACTAAGGATCTTTAGATTAATCCATCAAAATATAATTGAATCCAGTAAGAGGTAAGTTCCTTGAATGTAAGGACTTTCTGTAGGTATGTTATGGTTTTGTATTCTTGGTGACTAGCAAGGTAACCTACAATAGGGCAAACACTTAAATGATTGTGAATTGACTTATCATTGGTGTAGATACCCACTTCACCAATAAGATTTCAGCCTCCCTGTAATGTAGTAGATGATCTTTTGGACTTTGGGAGTTGCCATAGAAGAAATGTTGTCTCCGTGATCCAGAGAGTGAGCATAGTAGGTTTAAAATGTTCTTCAATTCAGATAAGTGCAAGACAGGAAGAGAAGGAAGAGAGGGCAGGACCACATCAGGTCATGGAGTCAGTCTGAGGAATTGGGAGGAGAGAAATTAGCACGAATAAAGCAGAGGTTTGCAAAAAACAAAACAAAACAAAATTTTAAAATGTTCTTCAATGACAGTGAATGGATAAGCTCTAAGAGGATGTGTCCTTGAAACAACTTGCAGTAGCAAATTTGGCCATTAAGAAATCCCTTCCCAGGTCATAATCCTGGTGGTTTGTGTCACCTTTTTTAAAATGTAATTTTCTTCAGATACTTTTTCTTCTTCTTCTTTTTTAGTAGTAGTAGTAGTAGTAGTAGAAGAAGAAGAAGAAGAAGAAGAAGAAGAAGAAGAAGAAAAGGGTTTATTTAGAATGGACTTTATAAAAAGTCTTTTTCATTTTTAATAACAAACATTCTTATTTATAATTTTGTGTTCCAAATTTTATCCCTCCTTCCCTGTCTCCCCTCACCTGTCTCTAAGGAAGTAAGCAATCTAATGTGGATTATATATGTGCAGTTATGGAAAACATTGCCATATTAGTCATTTTGTAAAAAAAAAAAAACTTGAATAAAAGGAAAAAAAATGAAAGAAAGTGAAAAATAGCATGCTTCAGTCTGTGTTCAATCAATATTTGTTCTTTCTTTGGTTGTGGGTAGTATGCTTCATCATTAGTCCTTTGGGCTTGTCGTGGATCATTGTATTCCTGAGAATAGTTAAGTTATTCATAGTTCTTCAAACAATATTGCTGTCACTGTATACAATGTTCTCTTGGTTCTGCTCATTTCACTATACATGAGTTCATACAAGTCTTTCCAGGCCTTTCTGAAATCATCCTGCTTGTAATTTCTTATTGCACAATAATATTACATCACCATCATATACCACAGTTTATTTAGCCATTCTCTAATTGATGGGCCACCTTTTGATAGAAGTATATTTTCTTAGAAGGCAGCAGAAAATAAGTGTGTAAGTAGAAACAGGATCTGTAGTATTAAAGAACTGGGGATGAAGTGTGAGAAGTTATATAAGCCAACTTTGTTTTTCTTTCATCTATTTTACATGATAAGTGTGGTATTGGAGGTTAGCAAGTGGGTCAAGTGATAAAGAGTCCATTTTAGTAAAATAAATCTTTTTTTTAAAATGATTACTTTGGTTTTTGTTTTATTTTTTCTCAATCACACATAATAAAATGATTGCTTTGGAAGAAAAAGCAGATTGATAAGTAGCAAAAACAAACACATAACATTATTGTATTGTGCATTTGTGGAAAACTGTCATATAGATGGGCCTGCTTTCTTCTACCTTGAAGCAATCTTCCTATAATGTAAGGCTGAGGCCCTTCATCAACATCCTCTGGATACTTTCTACCTTATCCATGACCTACCTACCTAAAATGCAATGACCAGAATTAAACACAATGCCCCTTAGATTGTCTGGAGTGACTGGGACAGAGAACAATGGAGTTATCACTTCTTTAGTCCTCTACACTATCCCTCTTTTGATGCAACCTAAGGATAACATAGCCTTTTTTAGACTGCCATTATCGCACTCTTGACACTCTGAATTAACAGCGCACTGAAATCTTCAGATCTTTATTTTTTCTGATGTACTGCTCTTTTTCTATACTCTACCCATCTTGTGATTATAAAGTTGATTTTTTAAACCCAAATGTAAGACTTTTCATTTATCTCTATTAAATTTTAATCTTAATAGATTTGGCTCAACATTACAACTTCTCAAGATTTTTCTTTTTTTTAAGGGGGGAGGTATCCTGATTATGTAATCCAATGATTTGGGTAGCCATATTAGTTATATAACATCTGTAAATATGAAAAGCATGCCGTTTATGCCATTAAGTCAATGACAAAAATACACAGGGTGATGCCTGGTATACTCTACTATACTGACATTGAACCACGGATAACTATTTTTTGGGTTTAATCATTCAGCCATTTCTGAGTCTGCCTGGAGGCATGTAGCCCACCTCTCTCCATCCTATTTACTACATTGGCATGAGAGACTAGATTAAAAGCCCAAATCTAGGTAAATTGGAACTTTAGCATTCACTTAATTTACTAGTCAAATAATCTTAATCAAAAGAGAAATTAGTATTGTGTGGCAGGAATTGATCTTGATAAAGTAATACTAACTCACAATGATCCCTGGTTCCTTTTTCACATTCTAGATTTTCTCTAGAAGTCAGTCACTTTCACTGTACTTGAACACAATTTTCTTCCTTTTTTTTTTCTTTTGAAATTCAGAACATTTGAGCTTCTGTAGTTTTATGCTATTTCTCCCATTCCCTCCAATCTTCCAAAGTTCACTGGCAGTGGCTGAGTAACCACAGATGACCATTTTTTCAGTACCATGGGAAATATAGTTCAACTGGACGTAGTGATGTGAATTTATCAAGTGTTGTTTGCAGGTGCTTTTTTCTTACCTTCCTATTTAACTTGAGTATTAATTCCCCATTAACCACTTTTTGTAGTTTTTTTTTTCCTCCCAGTACTGATTATTCTCTATAGGAGTGAATAAAAGCAAAATAATTTTACTTCTATTTTCAGTTTTTTCCTCTTCTATCACATACAGTGTATATATTTTCCCATCTGAAAAATACTTATTAGATCCCCTTCTTTTAAAATTCCTCTATGTTTTTTGTTGTACACCTGATGTGCCCCTAGATTTGGGCTAAATTTTTTGTTTAACTCCACACAGAACTAATGGCTCTAATGGTCTTCCATGATTCTTCCTAATTGGGCAAACTATTGGCACCTAGGCCAAGGTCTTCAAATATGGACCATTAACATGGAGTTTCAACAACATTTGAAAATGCCTTTGGCTAGTTATTACATTCTGGTGAATTTGAATGAAGACAAGTCCTAACATGGTCCAGTAATATGGTGCTCAGTGATATCCTACCAAAAGAAGACTAATCTAGTTTAGGGGACTGACAATGTTCTGGAACTAACTACCTTGAGAGAAGCTAGTTCTCAATAGAGCTTTCAGTGTTTCACTGATAACCAGAGCATCAATAAATTTACATATATTTACTAAGCACCTACTGCATGCTAGGTATTCTGATAGAGGATTCAAGTACAAAGACTTAAACAATCTTTATTCATAATTAGCTTATATTCTACCGGTGAGAATGAAAGTCCACTGCGAGTGTGTACATGCACAAACACAGAAATATAGCAGCACAAATAGAAAGTTAATAAATGCAGAAGATGGTGTTTCAGCTACACTTTAAAGGAAGATGATGGAAAATTTGCTATTAGGGTTTTAGCATGACAACCAGTGTTGTTGATTAATCATAGTTATTAGGCAAGTTTGCTATCAATTTGGTAAGCTCAAAAGGATGGTTCCCATAACATGTCTCTATTATTTTCTGTCTTTTAATGAGTTTCCAGATAGGGAAAATGATCAGAGCCAGATCACCCTGAAGAAAGTAACCCAAGAGACCAACAAATACAGAACCCATATATTTGATGCCTAATTCTATGGAGTTTATTGGGTGCAGTTGTTTCTTGTTTGGGGCCAGGTACATTTTTGGTCCATGTGTTCATGATGATATTAGAATAATGAAGCCAGTTTTCTGAAGGCTGCATCTGGTTTCCAAAATATTGGGTGAGTCTCATGTGCAAAAGGGTTAGAAACTATTAACTGGAACTCATTACCCAATAGTGAACTCGGTATTGGCAAGGGGGAGGAAGATCTGGTACCTTTATTGTGTTTAAGTGATTGAAGTCTTATGCAGCTGGATCTTTCCATGTCAGTTTCATAAAAATTAAATAATAGTCATAAATGTCCTCATCCTTATTGCCACCAGGTGTGCATGGCTATCTCCAAAAATGCATGACTGATTGAACTTTGCCCCTATGTCCCATGGCTCTGGTTGGTTAGATTTTGATTGTCATTGCACCCACTTCCCTCTTTTGTAGCATCCCTTTATGTGCTGTTTCTATTCATCAGAATGTAACCTTCTCAAGGGCAAGGATGGTCTTGCTTATTTGCATTTGTATGCCCACAGCTTAACACAATGCCCAGCATATATTATCTATTATCTACTCTCTGTCTCTCTGTCTCTGTCTGTCTCTGTCTCTGTCTCTCTGTCTCTCTCTCTTTCTCTCTCTCTGTCTCTCTACTGTTACTTTTAATCTACAAAAATATATTAAGACAGTTTCCCAATTAGCATAGAACCCTAGTTTCTTGAATCTAGAAAGGAGCTTAGAGATCATAGGATCACATAATGCTAGAACTGGGGGGAAGAAAGGTGGGAGAGGACATGAGAGACAAAGATGTGCTGGAGCCAGACTTAAGCAGTTTGTCAGAGCCAGTTGTTAAGTTTTCAGTGTGAATATTTACACCCTGGACGTCAACAAATGCTAAAAATCAATGCTTGATTCTTTTGTTGATTGTCTAGACTTAAGAAAGTAATGGAGAAAATGTACACAATGCATATTAAACTAAAGACTATGCCATGAGTACACTATTTAGGAGAGTCAAACATTTATCAGCACCCCCCTAAATTGAGACCATTTTATACAATATTTTTCATTTGACAGGTGAGAAATCTGGGGACCACACTGGTAATGCAACTTATCCACAGCAATACACATAACACAACCTGAAATCGAAGCTGGTTCTGACTCAAATTTCATTGTACTTTGGACTATACCATGCTATGTTTCTAGTCTCTTCATTGGGTGAATGAAGAGAGACAGGTAAAACCAAGAAGGCCCAGAGAATTGAGGCCCAAGATTTAACAGAGGTTATTGCTGGAACAGGACCCTAGGTCTCTCCCCCACTCCCAATTCATGGCTCTTTTCCCTATCCTATGGTATGTACAATATGACATAGCATGATATAGAAACTTTCTTGTTTCCTAATTGTAGTGGCACAAATTTCTCACTTCCCTTCTCTTCCTGATAATATGTAGCTCCAAGTCTTAGCTTCAGAAGGACACTTTTCCATTCATACCCACATTGGGTTTGTTAATCTAAGGGATGAGTAAATTGGATTCTGTCTGGTCCTTAATTGAGAGTCATATTCCTCTCATTATGGTTGAAATTTTAATAGCATATATCTCACTCCTTCCCAGCAGGTACAAGGTTAGGAATGTATTAGTGACCATGCATAGATTAAGCAAATAAATATTTATTAAGCTACCACTATGTGCAGAGTGTAGAGAATGGGGTAGGGTTCAGAAATAAAGGAAAGCCCATATCCTTCAGGAGTATAGTGTGATTTGAGGAGATAATCATGTACACAGAGGCATCATGGAAACAGAAGATGTGCTGGAGTTGGAGTCTGGAAAACCTAGGTTTAAATGCCACCTCACACACACACACGAATCATTTAAAGTCTCTGAACTTCAATTTCCTCATCTGCAAAGTGTAAAATAATAGCTACTTCATGGGGTAGTTGGGAGCAAAGATGGAAAAAATATGTGTAAAGTACTTTGTAAATATTGAAACACTATATAAAGCCAGTTGTTATTATTAATGACCAGCTAAATATAATAACAGGATCAGCAAATGGCTCAGTGGATAGAGCACTGGGCCTGAAGTCAGTAAAACTGAGTTCAAATCCAGCCTCAGACACAAACTAGCTGTATGAAGCTGGTAAGTCACTTAATCCTTTCTGCCTCAATTTCCTCATCTGTATAATGACCTAGCAAAGGAAAAGGCAGATCACTCCAGTATATTTGTCAAGAAACCCCCAAATTGGGAGATCATAAAAAGTCAGACACAACTGACATGACTCAACAACAAAAAATGTAATACCAATGTAATACCGATGGCTCTTAAGTGGAGAGTGACATGCTATGAGGGGGCAGCTAAGTGGCACAGTGGATAGACTGCCAGGCTTGGAGTCAGGAAGACTCATCTTCCTGAGTTTAAATTCAGTCTTAGATACCTATTAACTTTTTTAACCCTGGACAAGTCACTTGACCCTGTTTGCCCTTATTTTCCTCATCTGTAAAATGAGCTAGAGAAGGAAACACATACCACTTCAGTATCTTTGCCAAGAAAACCCTAAATGAGGTCACAAAGAGTCAGACACAACTGAAACAACTGAACTTTGAACATTCTATGAGACCAGATAATGGAGGAATCATTTCTATCTAGGGAGATCAAAAAGGTCTCATAGAGAAGGAGACATTCCTTGAAGAGTGGATGGAAGGTCAAGAGCTAAAGATGGTTGGGAAGATAGAAGGAAGACATTGAAGGCAAAGGTCATAGAAACAGGAAAGCATGAGCTATGTTCTAGGGATAATGAGTATTCCAATTTGACTGGAGAAGTAGTGTGAGATAAGAATTAAAATGTAAAGTGGTGTTATGTTGTGGAGGTCCTTGAATACCAGGTTAAGACACACAGATATTATTTGATGGGCAATGGAGAGCTATGCCATTGATGGAAGGTCTTCCCCACCTTGGAAATGGCTTTTGATAGCCCCTTCATTGATGTCATATATTCATGAGTGAGACTCTTGTCCCCAGTAGTATAGCTCTCCTCAGGGGTTACAGGACCCAGGGGCAAAGTACATTTATTGCCTCGACCCTGATGAATTTAAAATGAACACCAAGCTATCCATGGACAAGTATTCATAAAGCATCAGTTATGTGGTGGGAACAGTGATAAAAATAGGGATACAAAGACAAAAACAAATTCATCCTTGCCTTCAAGAAACCTCCATTCTATCTGGGAAAACAACATGAACATAGCAAAGAAGATGTCCTGAAGCTAACCAAAACAATTTCTTGGGAACTCAGTTGCTAAATATTCAGTGTGAGTATTTTACACTTGAGAAATCCCCAAACTGCACAAATCACAGCTTGATTTTTTGCTGTGGGGATTGTCTAGATTTAAGGACGTGGAGAAAATATCAATAATGCCAATGCAACCTAAAAGTGTGTCATTCCTTCTCAGAGAGGTGGTTGTTAAACATTTATAGCATGCCCTTGCATCTAAGTAAAAACAAAATATGCACAAAGTAGATGCAAAACGGAAATATGTTTTGCATGACTGCACATGTATAACATATCAAATTGCTTGCATTCTCAATGAAGGAGAAGGGGAGAGAGGAAGGGACAGAATTTGGAACTAAAAAAAAATTTAAGTGAACGTTAAATTTTTCACATGTAATTGGGGAAAATAAAATATTAAACGAAAAAATAAAGTAGATGCAAAGAAATTTCAGGGGGGCCAGGGAGGGAAGGCATTATGAATTAGAGGGATCAGAAAAGGCTCCAAGTAGGAAGTAGCATTTAAATTGAACTTTGTAAGAAGATCAGGATTCCAAGAGACTGAGATGAAGATAGGATTTTTGTTCCTAGCATTCAAGATAACCTATGCAGAAAAAGGGTGGGAAGACAGGATATGGGATGTCAGGTGTGAGGATCAGCCAGGCAAGCCAGTTTACCTGAATGGCCTTACTTAGGAGGCAATATGTAATATACCTAGAATGGAAGGTTGGAGCCAGATTGTGAAGGGCAGGAACAAGGGCAACTTTGAAAAAAGGAAAAGGCATTGTTAACATGACCCTAAAGGGTTATATGTATAGAAGTGAGGAAGGACAATTCCATCTACTCCACTTAGTATGGAGGACAGATATATTGTATACTTGCAGTAGATATTTCTAACAGGAATAGTGCTATGGGAATTATTTGGGACCAGGTAAAATTGTTTATTGTTTTAGACAAACTCAACAGCATTTTACATCTTTAAAAATGTTATTATGTATTATGTCTCCTTTTTGCTGAAACCACTTTTTAAAACATAATTTGATAATTTGATTAAGATTTTGACACATATTTAATTTTTCATTACAAAACCATTTACATTAGATGTTAAGTACATTGATAAATAGTCCATATTCAGGTCTAATATTTATTATAGTCCATAGATTTTTATTGGTTTTAAATCAAATGAGTACCTAAGACTTATCTCTTGAATAAATTTAACTGTTCATGATATGTAATAACAGTGCAAGTTCATGTTATAGTATTTCATCTCCATTTAGGGATTTCTATAATTCCAGAGTATATCTTAGTATATCAATATATTTTTCATAGTTAATCATTTCCTTAACATATATAAGATTTCCAGGACCACCGGAAGTATAAATATATTTCCAAAACATTGTGGGTGGGAGGTCGGATATTTTACACTAGGATAAAAAATGCCAGATTTTGTAGGCTTGTGAATTTTTAAAAATGGTTTTAGTATAGACTTAAATAAAAATTACTTTTTTACAGTCTTTATAATGTCTTGCCCAAGACAAGGTTTTCCCCCTTCATAGTAATTATTAACCACTGATTTTTAGTGATTTTCTCACTATTATTTTTCTGAGGATTAATTAGGTATTTTTGCAACAGAGTCTGTCAGTCTCTGGCTTCAGTTTTAATTTTTGATCACTTTACTTTGAGTCTTGCTGTGACTGATTCTATTTCACTGTGGTCCTTAATAATCCTTGAAATCTTTTTTTTTTCATTGTACCAACAACCATTGCAATGTGTCTAATAGTCCTTGCAATGTGCTCTTAAAGAGCTACAATTTTTTTGCATGAAAAAGAAAGAATTAAAAACACAATAAACAAAACAATGAAATGTATATACTGCATAAAACTCAAGACTCAACTGACAGAAAACTAACTAAAAGTAGGCAAATTATGTCAATCTGGTTTTACCTGTTCAAAGTCATTCTGAGTCAGACTCACGTCTGGAGTACACATGCATGATCTATCATAAAATGAGACTATATCAAATGCAACTTTTTGATGAAAGTTCCAACCACCAGAGGGGAGAGGTGAAGGAGGGTGCTGAAGAGGTGCAGAATTTCAAAGCTGAACGATCTCTAAAACAATGAGATTTTAGGTGATGAGCTTAAATAGTGAGGTGGGGAAGTGGGAAGGTGTTCATGGAATTGACGCTGTGCAGAGTAGTTGATGATAAATGGAGTTTAATATGAGCAGGAGATATTAAGAGATTGTGAGATATAGAGAAGGGGAGAAAAGGGACACTTTCCCAAAATAAGTAGCAAATGTACTCTTTTCTCATTAAAACATAAAATCAGGTCCTCTGTTATGATAGTGGGAGGGTTGAGAAGACAAAGTTTAGAAGAGCCACCATGGGCCAAGATAGAGAATATTAAGGAAAGGTAAAATGATTGCTTTGCTTCAGTTAGGGCCAAGTTGAGACTCAATAACCGGGATAATAGGAGCAGAGGAAGTGGGAATAATCCAGTACTGGGGTTTGGCAAAGTATAAGCATCAGTAGCACCGAGGAACAAGGAAACTGAAAATAGACTTTTGAGATGTCAAAGGGTTGTCATTTTTCAGCTATGTTCAACTCTTTATGACCCATTTTGGGGTTTTCTTACAAAGATACTGGCAAAGTTTGCCATTTCCTTCTGAAGTTCAATTTACAGATGAGGAAACTGAGGCAAGTATGGTTAAGTGGATTGTCCAAAGTCACACAGATATAAAGAAGGAGCTTACAACAAATGGCTGTAAAACAGAATCCCTGATGGTTAACTGAGCACAAGGGAAATGCCATTATTCAGAGACATTCCAGATGCTAACTCTAAAGTATAAGCATATTTAATGAGAAGCAAATGGTATAAAAATATTTAATAAGAAGCAAGTCTTTTTCCAAATAATTCTACAACACAAGGATTAGCTCCATTTTTGGTCTCCTAAAATAGGATGGGGGCTTTGAAAGGCAATGTCTATGACTTCGTAGCTGCCAAGGGTTGATTCATTTTGTACCTTGGAGGTTAAGGCTAGATGAGTCACAGCCTGCAAGCTTGATTCCAACCACCACCTCTGGTAGTCTGTGTCCAATCAGTCTTTTTTGTCAAAGGTAATTGATCTCAAACTATTGCTGCTTGTCAGGCAACTGTAGCACTATGATCCCTGTGAGTCACAAAGATTAATTACTGGCACGTGGAACTTTGGCAAAGTGCCCTCATTCCAGGTGTGGATTTGAGGATTTCATTTTTATTTAAAACCGTGACTAGAGACAACTAGCTGATTCCAAACACATTTGCAATGTGGACAAGATAAGATCTCAACAACAGTTCTGGTATCATAACTTCGTGCTACTTGTATTTTATTTCTTTGACTCTCTCTGTTCACTTCAAGAAACATTTAATTGCCTATTAGGCCCATAGAAGTTCTGAGATCTAATTCTTTTTGTTGTTGTTCAGTCTTTTTTGATCATGTCTGACTCTTCATGACCCCAGTGGGATTTTCTTGTAATAGGTTTTTTTCACCTCTTCATATGATATAATTCATCCCATTCCACCTCCCCTTTCCTTTCCTCCCCTTAGACTCCCTTTTTAACCCCTTAATTTTTTTTGTATCATCACATCAAAGACAATTTATATTTATACTCTCTGTATAAAGTCCTTCTCTCTGCCCAAATACATTTACAGTTCTTAAGAGTTATGAGTATTATCTTCCCATGTAGGGATATAAGCAGTTTGACTTAATTGAGTAACCTTTTTTTTTTCCCTCTGTTTACCTTTTTAAACTTCTCTTGAGTTTTGTATGTTAAGATCGAATTTTCTATTCAGTTCTGGTCTTTTCACCAGGAAAGATTGAAAGTCTCCAATGTCATTAAATGTCCATCTTTTCCCCGAAAGAGAATGCACATTTTTTCTGGGTAATAGATTCTTGGCTGCAATCCAAGCTCCTTTGCCTTCCGGAATATCATATTCTAAGCCTTGCGGTCCTTTAATGTTGAAGCTGCCAGGTCCTGAGTAATCCTGACTGTGGCTCCATGATATTTAAATTGCTTCTTTCTGGCTGCTTGGAGTATTTTCTGCTTCACCTGATAATTTTGGAATTTGGCTACAATATTCCTTGGAATTTTCCTTTTGGGGTCTCTTTCAGGAGGTGATCGGTGGATTCTTTCAATGATGATTTTATCCTCTGATTCTATGATATCAGGGCAGTTCTCCTTAATAATTTCCTGGAATATGGTGTCTAGATTCTTTTTCTGGTCATGGCTTTCAGGCAGACCAATGATTCTCAAATTGTCTCTCCTCAATCTGTTTTCCAGATCAGTTGTCTTTCCAATGAGGTATTTCACATTTTCTTCTAGTTTTTCATTCTTTTGATTCTGCTTGACTGATTCCTGGTGTCTCATGGATTCCTTATCTTCCAACTGACCAATTTTAATTTTTAAGGCATTGTTTTCTTCAGTGAGATTATGCACCTTTTTTTCCATTTGGCCAAGTGAATTTTTTAAGGCATTGTTTTCTTCAATGAGATTATGCACCTTTTTTTCCATTTAGCCAAATACATTTTTAAGGCATTGTTTTCTTCAGTGAAATTATGCTCTTTTTTTCCATTTGGCCAGTCAATTTTGGTGCTTCCTTTTCCAAGCTGCTGATTCTTTTTTCATAGTTTTCTTGTTTTGCTTTCATTTCTCTCCCCATTTTTTCTTCTACCTCTCTCAATTGATTTTTAAAATCCTTTTTGAGCTCTTCCAGAAAGGCTTTTTGTTCTTGAGACCAATTCACCTTCCCGTGTGAAGCTTTGCATGTAGGCAATTTGAGGGTAATGTCCTCATCTGAGTTTGCCTTGGCTTCTTCCCTATTAATATAGAAGCTCTCAATGGAGAGGGCTCTTTTTTGCTTCTTACTCATTATTGCAGCTTATTTATTTATTTTTTAAGTTGAGATCTGCTCTGGGGGCACCAGGGTCCCTGTTTTGGGCTTCTTGTGCAGGGGTATAGGTGCTGTGTGACCGGCTTTTTACTCTGAGGCCTTTATAGTGTGTGCAGTTCACCCCCCTGCACTTCCTGTCTGAGCACTTGGCCAGGTGCCCAATGCCGGCGCCTGATCCCGCCTGACCCGTTCGTGGCCCTCCTAGCCGGTGCAGGTAGGTTTTTCCACTGTCCTTCTTGGCCACCAGATTTTTGAGCCATGTTCTGGGGGCCTCAGTTGTTCGGCTGTGGCCCGCAGCTCCTGCTGACTTGCCCCAACCCCCTCGGCACTGGGCTGCTGCCCTGTGCTGGGCCTCCCTTTTGCCCGAGTTAGACCGACCTTTTCCTGAAGTCTTCTAAATGATCTCTGGTTGGAGGACTGTGTCTCTCTGTCTCTTTGCAGGTTCTGTAGTTTCAGAATCCATCCAGAGGCTTGATTTAATGTTCTTTTTGAGGGAACAGGAGAGCTCAGGCAGCTTGCTGCTTCCTCTCCGCCATCTTGGCTCCGCCCCCATGCTTTGTCCTTTGACAGGTCAGTTCTTTTCTGTCTTCTCTTCAGTTTTCTCATTTGTAAAATGAGGGGAATGGACCGGTTGATCTTTAAGCTTCCATTTTCTCTTATTGGTGAGTTTTGAATATGAGTGTTTTTTCCAACTAGAACCATATTGAAGTCAGGTTTTCAAAAAATTAAAAATAAGAAAAGCTTCTCTTCCAATCTGTAGATGGCAGTATTTATTGTCTTTCCATTGTTATCTGGGCCTATCACATATGAAATGTGATGCTTGATGTGTTGAAGATGGGAAGGACCCTCTTAGTTAATCTCCCTTTGTGAAAGGAAAGCAAGTAGTGAAAGGACAAATATCAGATACATGTTTGGTGACTGGTGAGAGTGGTGAGAGTGGTGAGAGCAGACCTCATCATACTATGGTAACTTTCAGAATCTAGATGACAGTTTTTATGACCCCAAGGTGAGTCCTTGGGGTCCCATGTGAGAGCTGTGCAATTCAGTTCATTTCATCAGGCATTAATCATGCTCCTACTTTGTGCAAGGTGTTGTGTGCTAAATAATGGGGGCAGGGGGTAGAAAGACAAAAATCAAACTTTTTTTGCCCTCAAGAAGTTTTCTAGAGGGAAGTCATGTATGCACAAATATAAAGATATACTAAGTAGATAAAAAGTAATGGAGGGCGGTAGCACTAACAGCACAGGTAGGGGTCAGGAAAGGCTTTGTGCATGAGACAAAGGGAAGTGTTTCTATTGGAAGTCCTTCCATTGAAAGTCCCTTTGCCTCTTAGCCAGGGATTGGTGGAAACTATTCTGAATCAGAAGTCAAAAGACCTGGGTTCTAGTCTTAGCTATGCTACTTACTTTGTGACTTTGGACAAGCTCTCCTTTCTGAATCTCCATTACCTTAGCAATTGGAATTAGGATTAGACTAGAAGAGGAGTTCTTAATTTTTTTGTGTATCATTTTGACCATCTGGTGAAGGCTGTGTATACCTTATCGGAATAATATTTTAAAATGCATAAAGTCTACAGGATTACAAAATAGACTAATTATATTTTAAAAAAAAACAACAATCAAAAGATTTTTTTTTAAGTTCATGGACCCCAGGTTAAGAAACCCTGGATTAGAAGATGCTGCATGTCCTTTCTAATATTCTGTGATTCTCTGATCCAAAAACCTAGCTGAGTGACTAAGGTTCCCAAAGTGTGAGTCTCCTTACTAGATTTTAAGTTCCTAGAGATCCTGGATGCTATCCCTCTATCTCTGAAATCATCTTAGCACCTAATATGAATTTTACACAGGATAGGTGTTTAATAAATGTGCATTGAACTCTATTAGGTTTAAGTACTAAGAGAAAAACAGTTTCTACCCTCAAGGAGCTTACATTCTATCTGAGGGGTAGGGTGGGAATAGAGTATACACCCAGATAAGTAAATACAAAATTAAGAGAAGAGGGTGAAAACACTAAAAATCACATGGTGGAAAAGAGGACTGTACTGGAAATCAATTTGACCTGTGTGAGTAAGGATTATTAATAACTAATACCTTGGGGACTTAAAACTCTCTCCTTCTTCCAAAGTCCTGAAAGTGCAGTTTTTCTTGGAAGACATTTCTGATAATGAGACTGCATTAACTCTCTTCATCTTGGTCAGATCCCACCCAATCTTACAAGAAATTTAATCTCAGGTGGGGAAGCCCATTGTATTCTACTCAAGCTTTGGTGGAGTCAGGCCCTGTTCTTTAGATAGTCCAAGGTTGGAAGTGGTCTGATATGAATGACACCACCTGCTGGAGACTTACTATAGAAGAGCTCTGCCCATGACGTGAAGGTCTTTGAGGGCAAGAGCATACATCTTTTCTTTGGCGTCGGGAAGTGATGTTTGCTTGTGGGAGGAAGAAAGGGGAGCCTGGCGCTCTGACTTGGGCTCTTTCCTGTGGACTCTGGCAGAGAGTGGAGCTAGAAATGTCCTCTCCCTTTAATAGATAGATGAATGTAGGCCTTTCTCTCTCTTTACCAAATTCTTATTCTCCTTAATAAATGCTTAAAAGCCTAACTCTTGGGGCAGCTAGGTGGTGCAGTGGATAAAGCACCGGCCCTGGATTCAGGAGTTCCTGAATTCAAATCCGGCCACAGACACTTGACACTTACTAGCTGTGTGACCCTGAGCAAGTCACTTAACCCCATTGCCCCATTAAAAAAAAAAAAGCCTAACTCTTGCTAAAGCTTATAATTTATTGGTGACCACTTATTAGATATTTTAGATAGACTAGCTAGAATTTTAGCCCTTTAAGAGATATAAAGATCTTTTCTCTAAGGATGACATTATGATGGGTGACATTAGTCCCTACTCAGAAGGGTATAGAAACCATGAGCCCATGCCATGATGGTCCTTGGTCTGAGAGAGATGGCCAAATAGCCATCCTTTAATGAATAATCTACTTGCCTCATTAATAAAATGATTAAATTACCCAGAAACTATGTCTCTTAAACCTTTTAATATATAACACCTGGCTTCACATCGTGGTCCTGCTCTTAACGAGCAGTATGACCTTAATCAACGTATTTCGTCTCTCTGTGTCTCCATTTCCTCATTTGTAAAATGAAGGGGTTGGACACAATGGTCTTTTTTTTTTTTAAAGGTCTTTATTTACATTCTTATGAGAATGGGCCGTTCCCTAGTGGAATGGCCCACAATGGTCTCCTAAGGCCAATTCTGGTTTCAATATTCTATGGTTTAGGGGCGGAGCCAAGATGGCGGAGAGGAAGCAGCAAGCTGCCTGAGCTCTCCTTCTGTTCCCTCAAAACGAACATTAAATCAAGCCTCTGGATGGATTCTGAAACTACAGAACCTGCAAAGAGACAGAGAGACACAGTCCTCCAACCAGAGATCATTTAGAAGACTTCAGGAAAAGGTCGGTCTGACTCGGGCAAAAGGGAGGCCCAGCGCAGGGCAGCAACCCAGCGCCGAGGGGGTCGGGGCAAGTCAGCAGGAGCTGCGGGCCACAGACGAACAACTGAAGATCCCGGAACCTGGCTCAAAAATCTGGTGGCCAAGAAGGACAGTGGAAAAACCTACCTGCACGGGCTGAGAGGGCCACGAACGGCGGGATCAGACACCGGGGTCTGGCGCCTGGCTTGGCCGAGCACAATCAGACAGGAAGTGCAGGGCGGGGGATCTCCACACACCATAAAGGCCTCAGAGTAAAAGCCCGGTCACACAGCACCTATACACCTGCACAAGAAGCCCAAAACAGGGACCCTGGTGCCCCCAGAGCAGACCTCAACTTAAAGAATAAATAAATAAGCTGCAATAATGAGTAAGAAGCAAAAAAGAGCCCTCTCCATTGAGAGCTTCTGTATCAATAGGGAAGAAGCCAACACAAACTCAGATGAGGACAATAGCCTCAAATTGTCTACATCTGAAGCCTCACAAGGGAAGGTGAATTGGTCTCAAGAACAAAAAGCCTTCCTGGAAGAGCTCAAAAAGGATTTTAAAAATCAATTGCAAGAGGTAGAAGAAAAAATGGGGAGAGAAATGAAAGCAAAACAAAAAAACTATGAAAAAAGAATCAGCAGCTTGGAAAAGGAAGCTGAAGAAAACAAAGCCTTAAAAAATTCATTTGGCCAAATGGAAAAAAAGGTGCATAATCTCACTGAAGAAAACAATGCCTTAAAAATTAAAGTGGCACAGTTGGAAGATAAGGAATCCATGAGACACCAGGAATCAGTCAAGCAGAATCAAAAGAATGAAAAACTAGAAGAAAATGTGAAATACCTCATTGGAAAGACAACTGATCTGGAAAACAGATTGAGGAGAGACAATTTGAGAATCATTGGACTGCCTGAAAGTCATGACCAGAAAAAGAATCTAGACACCATATTCCAGGAAATTATTAAGGAGAACTGCCCTGATATCATAGAATCAGAGGATAAAATCATCATTGAAAGAATCCACCGATCACCTCCTGAAAGAGACCCCAAAAGGAAAACTCCAAGGAATATTGTAGCCAAATTCCAGAATTATCAGGTGAAGCAGAAAATACTCCAAGCAGCCAGAAAGAAGCAATTTAATATCATGGAGCCACAGTCAGGATTGCTCAGGACCTGGCAGCTTCAACATTAAAGGACCGCAAGGCTTGGAATATGATATTCCGGAAGGCAAAGGAGCTTGGATTGCAGCCAAGAATCTATTACCCAGCAAAAATGTGCATTTTCTTTCAGGGGAAAAGATGGACATTTAATGACATTGGGGACTTTCAATCTTTCCTGGTGAAAAAACCAGAATTGAATAGAAAATTTGATCTCAACATACAAGACTCAAGAGAAGTTTAAAAAGGTAAACAGAGGGGGAAAAAAAAGTTACCCTATTAGGTTAAACTGTTTATATCCCTACACAGTAAGATAATACTCATAACTCTTAAGAACTGTAAATGTATTTGGGCAGAGAGAAGGACTTTATATAGAGGGTATAAATACAAATTGTCTTTGATGTGATGATACAAAAGAATTAAGGGGTTAAAAAGGGAGTCTATGGGGAGGAGAGGAAAGGGGAGGTGGAATGGGATGAATTATATCAGATTAAGAGGTAGAAAAAAAACCTATTACAATAGAGGGAAAGAAAGGAGGGGGGAACATTGTTTCAACCCTATTCTCATTAGATTTGACTCAAAGAGGGAATAACATATACGTTCATTGGGATAAAGAAACTTAACTCATTCTTTAGGGAAACAAAAGGGGAAGGGAAAGGGGGGGGACTGATAGAAGGGAAGACAAAAGCAAGGGAGAAAAGGGTAAAGAAAAGAGAGGGGGGTGATAAAAAGGGAGGGCAGATCGGGGGAGGCAGGGGTAAGAAGTAAAACGTCGGTGAGGAGGAATAGGGTGAAAGAAGGGGGGAAAAGTACAAAGGGGGTAAATAGAATGGAGGGTAATAGACAGTCAGTAATAATAACTGTGAATGTGAATGGGATGAACTCTGCTATAAAACGGAAGCGAATTGCAGAGTGGATTAAAAACCAGAACCCTACAATATGCTGTTTACAAGAAACACATTTGAAGCAGAGAGATACACACAGAGTAAAGGTAAAAGGCTGGAGCAGAATATATTATGCCTCAGCTAAAGTAAAAAAGGCAGGGGTAGCAATCCTTATCTCAGACAAAGTGCAGGCAAAAATAGATCTCATTAAAAGAGATAAGGAAGGAAATTACATCTTACTTAAAGGTACTATAGATAATGAAGTAATATCAATATTAAATATGTATGCGCCAAGTGGTACAGCATCCCAGTTCTTAGAGAAGTTAAATGAGTTACAAGAGGAATTAGATAGTAATACTATACTAGTGGGGGATCTGAATCTCCCCCTCTCAGAATTAGATAAATCTAGCCAAAAAATAAATAAGAAAGAAGTGAAAGAGGTGAATAGATTACTAGAAAAGTAAGACATGATAGATGTCTGGAGAAAATTGAATGGGGATAGAAAGGAATATACCTTTTTCTCAGCAGTACATGGCACATTTTCAAAAATTGACCATGTATTAGGACACAAAAACATCAGTCAAATGTAGAAAGGCAGAAATAGTAAATGCATCCTTCTCAGATCATGATGCAATAAAAATTACATGTAAGAAAGAGCCAGGGAAAAGTAGAATGAAAATCAATTGGAAACTAAATAATTTCATTCTAAAGAATGAATGGGCCAAACAAGAAATCATAGAAACAATCAATAACTTTATCCAAGAGAATGACAGTAATGAGACAACATACCAAAATCTATGGGATGCAGCCAAAGCAGTGCTTAGGGGAAAATTTATAGCTCTAAATGCTTACATGAATAAAAGAGAAAGAGGAGATTAATGAATTGGGCATGCAACTTAAAAAGCTAGAAAGAGAACAAATTAGAAATCCCCAATTAGACTCTAAATTTGAGATCCTGAAAATTAAAGGAGAAATTAATAAGATTGAAAGCAAAAAAACTATAGAATTAATCAATAAAACTAAGAGCTGGTTTTATGAAAAAACCAATAAAATAGATAAAATATTGGTTAATTTGATTAAAAAAAAGAAAGAAGAAAACCAAATTACCAGTATCAAAAATGAAAAGGGTGATGTTACCACCAATGAAGTGGAAATTAAAGCAATAATTAGAAATTATTTTGCCCAACTGTATGCCAATAAATTTGACAATCTAAATGAAATGGATGAATATTTACAAAAATACAAACTGCCCAGGTTAACTGAAGAGGAAATAAAATCCTTAAATAAACCCATATTAGAAAAAGAAATTGAACAAGCTATTAATGAACTCCCTAAGAAAAAATCCTCAGGGCCAGATGGGTTTACGGGTGAATTTTACCAAACATTTAAAGAACAATTAATTCCAATATTATACAAATTATTTGGAAAAATAGGTGAAGAAGGAGTTCTACCAAATTCGTTTTATGACACAAATATGGTGGTGATACCAAAACCAGGCAAAGCAAAAACAGAGAAAGAAAATTATAGACCAATTTCCCTAATGAATATTGATGCTAAAATCTTAAATAAGATATTAGCAAGGAGATTACAGCAAGTGATCACCAGGATAATACACTATGACCAGGTGGGATTTATACCAGGAATGCAGGGCTGGTTCAACATTAGGAAAACTATTAACATAATCAACCACATTAATAAGAAAACCAACCAAAATCATATGATTATCTCAATAGATGCAGAGAAAGCTTTTGACAAAGTACAGCACCCATTCCTAATAAAAACACTAGAGAGTTTAGGAATAGGAGGAGCTTTCCTTAGAATAATAAACAGTATCTACCTAAAGCCATCAGCAAGTATTATATGCAATGGAGATAAATTAGAGGCCTTCCCAATAAGATCAGGGGTGAAACAGGGATGTCCATTATCACCCCTATTATTTAATATTGTTCTAGAAATGTTAGCTTTAGCAATCAGAGAAGAGAAAGGAATTAAAGGAATTAGAATAGGCAAGGAGGAAACAAAACTATCACTCTTTGCAGATGATATGATGGTATACTTAAGGAATCCTCGAGAATCAAGTCAAAAATTACTTGAAACAATTAATAACTTTAGCAAAGTAGCAGGATATAAAATAAATCCACATAAATCATCAGCATTTCTATACATGACCAACAAAGTCCAGCAGCAAGAGATAGAAAGAGAAATTCCATTTAAAGTAACGGTAGATAATATAAAATACTTGGGAATCTACTTGCCAAGACAAACCCAGGAACTCTATGAACACAACTACCAAACACTCTTCACACAAACCAAATCAGATCTAAATAATTGGAAAGATATCAATTGTTCATGGATAGGCAGAGCTAATATAGTAAAAATGACAATATTGCCTAAATTAATTTACTTATTCAGTGCCATACCAATCAGACTACCTAAAAATTATTTTATACAGCTAGAAAAAATAATAACAAAATTCATCTGGAAAAACAAAAAATCAAGAATATCCAGGGAAATAATGAAAAAAAATTCACAGGAAGGTGGGTTAGCGGTACCAAACCTGGAGCTTTACTATAAAGCGGCAGTCATCAAAACTATCTGGTACTGGCTAAAAAATAGAGTGGTAGATCAATGGAATAGGCTAGGCTCAGGAAATGCAGTAGTAAATGACACTAGTAATGTAGTGTTTGATAAACCCAAAGACTCTAGCTTCTGGGATAGGAACTCAGTATTTGACAAAAACTGCTGGGAAAAGTGGAAGATAGTATGGCAGAAATTAGGCATAGACCAACATCTTACACCTTATACTAAAATAAGGTCAAAATGGATACATGATTTAGACATAAGAGGTGATACCATAGGTAAATTAGGAGAGAAAGGAATAGTGTACCTATCAGATCTTTGGAAAGGAAAACAGTTTTTGACCAAACAAGAGATAGAGTATATTATAAAATGCAAAATGGATGATTTTGATTATATTAAATTAAAAAATTTTTGTACAAACAGAAGCAATGCATCCAAAATTGGAAGGGAGGCAGAAAGCTGGGAAACAATTTTTGAGGCCAGTGCTTCTGATAAAGGCCTCATCTCTAAAATATATAGGGAATTAAATCAAATTTATAAGAATCCAAGTCATTCCCCAATTGAGAAATGGTCAAAGGATATGAACAGGCAGTTTTCTGATGAAGAAACCAAAGCTATCTATTCCCATATGAAAAAATGCTCTAAATCTCTAATGATTAGAGAGATGCAAATTAAAACAACTCTGAGGTACCACCTGACACCTATCAGATTGGCTAAAATGACAAAAAAGGAAGATAATAAATGTTGGAGAGGCTGTGGGAAAATTGGAACACTAATGCATTGTTGGTGGAGCTGTGAGCTGATCCAACCATTCTGGAGAGCAATTTGGAATTATGCCCAAAGGGCGATAAAGTTGTGCATACCCTTTGACCCAGCAATCCCACTTTTAGGTCTTTTGCCCAAAGAAATCATGGAAGGGGGAAAGGGACCCACATGTACAAAAATATTTATAGCTGCTCTTTATGTGGTAGCAAGGAATTGGAAGTTCAGGGGGTGCCCATCAATTGGGGAATGGCTGGACAGGTTGTGGTATATGAATACAATGGAATACTATTGTGCTGTAAGAAATGATGAGCAGGAAGAGTTCAGAGAAACCTGGAGGGTGTAACGATTGGAATAACGCCACCTGCTGGATACTAACTGTAGAAGAGTTCTGCCCATGAAGCGAAGGTCTTTGAGGGCAAGACCAGGAGTCTTTTCTTCAGGAGTCAGGAAGTGACGCGGACTAGTGGGAGGGGGAAGGAAGAGACTGGCGCTCAGTCTCGCGCTCTTTCCTCTGGACTCTGGTGGAATCTAGGCCTTTCTCTCTCTCTTTACCAAATTCTTATTCTCCTTAATAAATACTTAAAAACCTAACTCTTGCTAAAGCTTATAATTTATTGGCGACCACTCATTAGATATTTTAGACAGACTAGCTAGAATTTTAGCCCTTAACAGATGGCTGACCACGAAGAGGAAAGCTAACCCTCAGTCTTCTTCTGATCTGCTGGTTGGGTAAGAAATTTCCCCTCCCTCTCCCTTTAACTGCTAAGTACTGGTGTACTGGCTGTGTTTTTCCTTTGAATTTTTTCGAATGGACCTTTTAAACTCCCTAATTATCCTATTTTTGATTTTAGTCTGTTTAACCAGACAAATGGGAGATAAGATCATGTTAATGCTTTGTTTTTGTGGATTTTCTATTTTTCTTTTTCTTTTTGTTAAAAGAGCCAGCAACTTACTCACACAAGGAAATATCTCTCCCTCTCCCAACCATGCTTTTTCAGAGAAACCTGAAGAGATTCCTGCAGCTTTTCCCAATTCTAACACTAATTGTTGCTCTAATTTTGCATGCCTGGAGGCAATGACCCACCCTCTAGAAGCTTTTAATTCCCTAGCACCTGGAGGCAAAGTGGGGGAAGAGGAATCCAGGCCTGAGTTCAAAATCAAGTCTGATTCAAATTGTGCTGGTCCCTCCCCTCCTCTCCAGACCCCACCCTCTACTCCTCCTATGGCCAAGCCCATAGCTTCCCCTGCCTGGGAAGTCCAGAGATCTGATGCGCATGCTCAACTTTTTCTACCTGCATTTGCAGCTTCAGGCTCAGCCCTTTCCCAGCCTGGCTGTGCTTCTGAGACAACCTTAGAAAGCCCTTTAAATTCCAGATATGCTTGTTTTGTTCATAATTTTGCTAACCTGCTTTTGTCTTTAATTAGTAATCTTATAAAGCATTTGTATGGTGAAAAGGCTGACAGACAATATAGAGGGGTTAAAGAAGAAAAACTTAAGCCGAATAAGAATGACAATCAACATAGTTCAAGACTCTGCCTCTTTTGCCATGGAAGGGTATATATTTTACAGAAATGTAGAAGTAAGCAGCAAGGTATTGATATGAGTATTGGGGATTTTAGATATCGGAATCAAAAGTGTTCTGAATTCACTCAGAGTAATAGTATCAGTTCAGAGGTTACATAGGATTTCTGTGCTATTATATATACATTTTGAAATTAATGATATGGGTTTATTTTCATAGAGATTTTCATGCTTTTGAGATTGTGTCTTATACTTAGTTTCTAAAACAAGGAGAATATTTGTAAAAGCTTTTTATAGTCATGTGATCAAGTTTATATTTTATAATACTCTTATTGATATTAAGTTCATATTCATTTAGATTTCCTTAGTTTGAATTTCACTGTATTTTATTGTTCCATGTGTATTTTCTTCTATTCATTTGTCTATCTAATTTTGAAACATTGCAAGATGGTTTTGATTTTATTATACAATGTTAATTCTAGGAGTATTGTGCTCCCATATTCTGAGTTGTTTGTTTTTGTTATTTTTTCTCAACTGATTATTTGATCAAACTCTTTAAAGCATTTCCCTGGCAAATTGTTTGCCATGGCAAGTGTAAATTGATTCTAGAAGTATTATTTTTGATAAGCATATTCCCAAAAAAAAAAAAAAAGAGGGGAACATTTGTAAAAGTTTTCTTTTTTCAAAAAAAAAAAAGTTCTTTGAGATTCTGTTGTGCTTTAACTTGTATTTAAGTATGTTCTGATTTTTCACAAAAGTAATTGTATACTAAGTAAAAAAAAAAGGGGTATTATTTGAAATTGTTGCATAATTATATATTGTGTTCTGAGTCAAGATGTATTCACATTTTTTGCAATCATTTATTATCCTCAATTTTTAAATCCATATGAGACTTGGATTATGGGAACTTATCATTTAAGACATTAATTGCCTTTATTCTGAGTTATCAGATGCCAGTTGGCCAAGATGCCATCCAATCACAAGAGGAATACATGCAAGAGCAGACACTGAACTGTCACATGAGGGGAGACATGCATGAAGTCAAGGTATGGCCGAGGGAACGGCTTTTGACAAATGTTGAGGTTGGATTCTCTTGGTTTAATATTTTATTTTATTTTTCCCCACAATATTGTACAGATGGCTGGAAGTATTCATCCCACCCATCTCACTTCTACACCTGGCTTCCATGCTCCCTCCTATATGCCTGATGCCATGGACATCTCAGTCCCATGCATCTGATTAAGTCTGACTCAGTTTCTTCCAATATGTTCGGTGGCATGGACATATATTCCATCCACCTATTTTAAGCCTGGCATACTGTATGGGCAGTACATATTGCTCAAGTGTGGGAATGCTCATATCCCATCATTTCTCTGTTCTTTTATGGTAACCCCCATAATTATCTCAGGTGTCATGATAAATACAGTGTTGAATTTGGCCTTGACACCTGTTACCAATTATATTAGATTTTTTAATTTCTCATAATGGCATGAGGATAATTAGGCAGATGATGCAAAAAGTGATGAAACAAAGATAAAAAAATTATTTTTAAAAATTAATATCGCAGCAATTGTCTTCTCAATTACTCTCCATAAGGGGGGACTATAATAATAATGTAATTTTAAAGAATGGTTCAATTTTTGTTTTATTGTATGTTTCACGTGTTAACAACTAAGATTCTGTATTCCCTTAGACATGTTTTTGAGAACTTTCATTGTTTGATTTGATTATTGACAAAGCTATTTTAAAGTTGTATTAAGCTCAATTTTGTAGGAAATTTCCTGGCTGATTACCAGTATCCACACATCAACCCCTGAAAAGACTTCCATTCCACGACTACACCTAGAGGACATCTGAGAAAAGACTTTCAGAGACTTTAAATGAACAGTTTTGATTTGTTGTTTTTGTTGTTTTTTTTCTCTTTCTGTTATAATATACACCATCTGTAACATGTATTCTCTGCAGAGGCCCTCCCTTTGCAAGACTAATGTCAAAGCGTCGGTTCATGAGGACAAAAAAAACGCCCCTCTGGACAAAACTTTCCTCTCTTCTTTTTCTATATTGTTGTTCACATATTATTAGTTAGCAATAGTTATCATATTGTTTTTACTGTTCCGTCAAGGAAACATTTTGTTTCTTGAGGAACAACAGGGGGGACTGTAACGATTGGAATAACGCCACCTGCTGGATACTAACTGTAGAAGAGTTCTGCCCATGAAGCGAAGGTCTTTGAGGGCAAGACCAGGAGTCTTTTCTTCAGGAGTCAGGAAGTGACGCGGACTAGTGGGAGGGGGAAGGAAGAGACTGGCGCTCAGTCTCGCGCTCTTTCCTCTGGACTCTGGTGGAATCTAGGCCTTTCTCTCTCTCTTTACCAAATTCTTATTCTCCTTAATAAATACTTAAAAACCTAACTCTTGCTAAAGCTTATAATTTATTGGCGACCACTCATTAGATATTTTAGACAGACTAGCTAGAATTTTAACCCTTTAACAAGGGTCTTACGTGAGCTGATGATGAGTGAGATGAGCAGAACCAGAAGAACATTGTACACAGTATCATCAACATTGAGTGTTGACCTACTGTGATGGACTATATTCTTCTCACCAATGCAATGGTACAGAAGAGTTCCAGGGAACTCATGATAGAAGAGGATCTCCAAATCCAAGAAAAAAAAAGAAAGAAAGAACTGTGGAGTATAGATGCTGATTGAACCATATTATTTCTTTTGTTTTGGGTGCTGTTGGTTTTTTTTTTCTTTCTATTTTGAGGTTTTGCATCACTGCTCTGATTCTCTCTCTTGTAACAGGATTAATGCAGAAATAGGATTAATGTTATTATGTGTATATATATGTGTGTGTATATATATATATATATGTATATGTATAGAGATATATAGATATAACCTATATCAGATTACCTGCTGTCTAGGGGAGGGGGGAGGGAGGGGAGGGAGGGGAGGGAGGGGAGGGAGGGAGAAAAATCTGAAATTGTAAAGCATGTATAAACAAAAGTTGAGAACTATCTTTACATGTAACGGAAAAAATAAAATACCTCATACATTAAAAAAAAATTCTTTGGTTTATATGTTCATAGAAACAGCCCAAAACAGGGATTATAAACTCACCAAGGTCAAAAGATGAATTTGTTGTTTCCTGACTCCATGATATATTTGCTCTCTTTTGTCTGCCTTTGCCTTCTCCTTTGGCAAGGTTTATCTTCTGTCACTCAAATGATCCTGAAGTGTGTCTCCTAATGTTCTTTCCTTGGCTTTCTTCCCTTTTCTCTTCACAACTCCTATGGCTGGTAATTTTTTTGAGGGTAAAGGTTAAACAATTCTTGCTATCTTTTGTTTTTATGCCACCTTCATTTCCAAATATACCTCTTTCTTTTCCCACCTTTAATAAAGTAATCTTTTATTTAAAAATAAATAAATAGGGGTCAGCTAGGTGGCACAGTGGATAAAGCACTGGCCCTGGATTCAGGAGGACCTGAGTTCAAATCCAGCCTCAGACACTTGACACTAGCTGTGTGACCCTGGGCAAGTCACTTAACCCTCATTGCTCTGCAATAGATAGATAGATAGATAGATAGATAGATAGATAGATAGATAGATAGATAGATAGATAGATAGATAGATAGATAGATAGATAAAAGATTTCAAAACTCAGTTCAGGAAAAGTAACCAATGTAGCAACCAAGATCAATAGTTTTCTATGTGTGGCATTCCAAACACATAATTCCTCACCTTCATAAAGGGAGAGAAGTACATTCTCTTTTCTTTATAGAATTGTACAACATTCAGTGTTGATTTATTCTTTACATTTACATCATTACAGTTACTGTACATATGTTTTTCTGGTTCTTCATGGTGCATCACAGTTCATAGAAATCTTTCCATGTTTTTCTGTATTGATCATATTCCTTGTTTCTTATTGATTAGTAATTTTCCATTAAATTTCTGTAGCAAAGTTTACTTAACCTAATTAAACTTAATTGATGCTCATCTACTTTGTTTCCAATATTTTGTTACTACAAAAAATGCTGCTATGAACATTTTAGTTTATTTAGGATATTTCTTTCTATCATTGACCCCCTTGATTCCCACGGCTTTACTTACCATCTCTAGGCAGATTAATTTCCAGATCAAAATTTCCAGGCTTAACTTCTTCATAGAATTCTACTTTTGCATCTCCAACCATCTGAACCTATTTGTTTCACCAGTACCTGAAAGGAAATATGTTTAAAACTGAATTAAAAGCTCATCTACCCATAAAAACCTGCTCCTCCTAATGCCCCTGGGTCTGTGGATTATTCCAGTAACCTATACTTGGATCCCTTCTGAGCCATCTTTGACTCTTCCCTCTTCCTTATACTCCATGTTTCATCAAGTTAAGTTTTGTCAGGTCTACTTCTGTGGTTTCTTTCTCATCTGTTTCACCTTGCCTCACCACTGTCATCTACGCAGTTAAGGTGCTCATCAATTTTTGCTTAGACTATTGGAATCAACTTCTAACTTATCCTCCTACACTCCATGTCTTTCTGCTCTAATTCTGTTTTTATACCATAGCCCAAGTAATGATTCCCTACTCAAACACCTTCAGTGACTATCCATTGGCTATACTGAATAAAGTACAATAGTATTTATCAACTCCCTGCATTATGGTTCCAATCTAACTTTCCAGATGTTATGATAATTTTTTAAATTTTCTTTTATTAATTTTTATTATTCAGTGCTCAGGGCCATTATTCTTGCAACTTTTAGTTAGTTAAGGTCTGTCTCCTGTTAATATTAACCTCACCTTACCAGAACCTGATTCCTTCAATAATAGTGTGAGGGGAAAACTGTTTGACATTCCTTTGATAAAAGTCAAAGGAGAATTTGAACTCCCCAAAGTGTTTTAGTTATTTGTTAGCTCCTCTAGCTAACCATGTAAAGAAAGATTCCTTTGATGTCAATTTTCTTGGTTATCTTGGTGACATGTAAATCTTCCTCCTCAATCAGCCTTTTGTATACCCTCTAAATGTAGTTTAATCTTTAACCTGACTTAGCTTACTTATAGAGTCAATATAGTCAGGTTTGGTTTTTTAGGGGATATATAAATTTATAACTCTGTTTAACTGTTTGTTCAATTCTTATGACATTGAAGGAAACCTGAGATTATAAATTTATCTTTTCTTTAACTTATATAGCCTAAGAAAAATGTAGAAGATTACAATATGTAATACAATTATTTCCCTGTCACTTTGAAATTATTTTTTCTATAAGAAGTCTTGTTAGAATCCTAATCTTCGTTGAGGGTGTTGTTGTTGTTGTTATTGTTGTTTGTCTGAGATCTGAACCTATTCTCAGGGTTTATAATGATGCATAATAAAATCTAAGTTTTTACTAGTATAATTTCTGTGTTGTGGTAGATCAATTTCAGAAGCAGTTACCTACCACATGAACTCAGAAAAGGAGATATTTCTCCCATAACAAAGGATTATCTCAAGCTACTTTACTCACTCTTACATATACCCAACCATGACCCCTCACTCATGTTGTGCTCCTCCTACACCACTATTGTCCTACCCATTTTCATGCCTTTGCTACTGTGGTCCCTGAATACCCTCCCCCCTCCCTAAAATTTATTAGCACTCTTCCCTTGCTTTAAGGCTCAACTCAAATCATTTAGCCTTTCTGGTCCTCAGTTCCATCTAAAAAATAAAGGGCTTAGACTATATGACCTCAAAGTTACCTCACATCTCTAAACCTATGATACTTAAGATTCTTTGTTTCTAAGATTAGAGGATTCAACACCTATTCCAATCCTTAAATCCTATTCTTTTGAGATTCAATCATTCAGTTGAGTGAATGAAGTCTTCCCAAGGGGTCAAGTCAAGAATTATAAAAATCTTGGGAGTAGGGAGTTTATTCTATTCATCCTTTTATTTCCCCTTAGGACACAGCACAAGGCCTTATACACAGAAGGTATTTAATAAATGTTTATTGAAGGAAGACATATTGTAATAAATTTTCTTGGCTGTTAGTTCCTTGAGGGTAAGACCATGTATCTTTTTTTGTATCACTCACAGTACTGATGACACAGTAGACGATCAGTGTTTGTTGAATGAATGGACAAGGCAGTAGCAATCAGTCCTTACATTAGATTACTGCCCTAGGGTCAACCAAAGAGAAAATAAACTACACTATTTCTTTAGTCAATTTAAAAGATAGTTTTACATTTACTGGGGGATGATATCAATTCTCTGCCTTTACTCTTGGATTTCCCAGCAATGAGTGGCAAGAGCAAGCTTTGGGCATGGGTGCTACTGAGTGCACATCTTGTATGATAAGAAAACAAGCAATTTCCATGCATTAAGTACTTTAAAAATACCCTATATTTATTCTTGCCCATATGTCAATCCATTTGCAAAATAATAATGCTTTATATTCATAGGGTAGTCTGGCAGAACTTATGTTGCTTAGTAGAAAACTAAGTTAAGTTCCTAAGATATATTCTTCTCCCTTTTCTCCCAAAATAAGAATAACTAGACCAAATTGGAGTTAAGACATGAGGGTTTTGGCTTTACACTAACTTAGAGTATCTGAGGCAACTTATTTCCCACTTTGGGCCTCAATTTCCTCCTCAAAAATCTCTGTAATGAGGGAATTAGACTACTTCCAAGGGTCTGTAAAACTTTGGCCCTGTTTGAAAAGGATTATCGCTCAACATGGACAGTTAAATTAAATCATTCTTACCATGTTGGAAGCAAATGTTTAGTGGCTTGTAGAGTAGTTGGTTGAGTCAACTGCAAATCAGCAAACTTTGTGATTTTGGAAACCTATAAAATATCTTCTGGCATTAAAGATCCACATCTATGAGATTAAGTAATAGAATATTATGATTGACATTTTGATCATCATCAAAATGGTTGGAATTAGCTATGCAAATGTCACTGTGGGCATGGATGGTATCTGATTCAACTTTGAATCTCCCTTTGGGATCACATCACCACCACCACCAGCACCATCAGCACCACCATAATCACATTTAAATAAACACTAAGATTTTCAAAGAGCTTTAGAAATAGCTTCTCCTTCTATCTCAATTAAACAACCAGACACAATGTAATAGGTGCTATATGTTTAACATTCATGAAATCTCTTTTGATTAACTCTTTTTTTGTTGATTAAAGAGCTTTATTCAACAACCATTCATCATACATTTATTAAATACATACTATATGCTGAGCATCATGTCAAATTGTGGCTAGGCCTGGAAAAGCAATCACTTTTGCTTTATCTGGAAGACGTAGGATATTGGGAATTATTTTTCTACTAAGTAAAAATAAATAGCTAGCACTGCATCTATTCCCTTCTGATTATTAAAGGTCTTTGTGCTTTATTGAGATGAAATAATTCCCAGAGTAATAAATGACAAGTAGGATATTTCATTAGGCAATGTAGTTCTGTGAGGAAGACTGATGGATTAGAAATTGGAGAAACAGTTCTTTCTTTTTTTTTTTTTGGCTTGAGGTCTCTCTCTGATAAAATCTTTCTTGGAGGGGGGGAAATGAGGGTTAAGTGACTTGCCCAGGGTCACACAGCTAGTAAGTGTCAAATGTCTGAGGCTGGATTTGAACTCAGGTCCTCATGAATTCAAGGCTGGTGCTTTATCCACTGTGCCAGCTAGCTGACCCTGAAACAGTTCTAATTTTGACTTTACCCTAATTAGCTATGTAGCCTTGACCATCAAGTATGACCTCACAAGGCCTCAATTTTCTTATCTTTGAAATAAGGTTTTTGACCTTCATAATCTTTAAGATTTCATCTAGCTTTAGCATTCTATTATTCTAATTAAGGTTCAAGAATTTGTCTTAAATTCACAAAAACAAATATTTCTTTTGGTACTTCAGTGACCTATGATTTCAGTGGTATAGAAATTATCTTCAACATCACAGAATGCAAATTATCTGTGATTTAGCAGGTCATATTTGAGATTTGTTGTTTCTAAAAAATTCATCATTTTCTGACCCACCTGGTAAAGAGCCTCTTTGGATTCCGCTTGATAGGTCCTCAGCATAACAAATATATAGCCCATTTCTAGGACCATATTGAAAGTATTTCTACCTTCAAAGCAGTTGCTAGAACTTGAGCTGTATTGGAAAACTCTTTGGGAACCCAAACTTAACTCCATACCATACCACACCACACCACACAATAAGACATCAGAGTAGGACTCTAAAAACATATATATGTAGGGATGTATTCACATATACATGTATGTACATGGACATACATATCCATATATGAATATATGTTGATATTTGCATACATGTCTGTATACATATATAACATGTGAAAGCATATGTGTATAGTTGTGTGTGTTTCTATTACAAAGAACAGTATGATATAGTAGATAGAACATCTTAGGCTCATCTGCATGTACCATATATTGTACCTGATATATATTGATTGTGTGACCTTGATTGAGTCACTTACCCTATCAACAACTCAAGTAACTTTTTAAAACTATAAATTGCAGAACAGTTGCTAATCTGCATTGGGAGAAGGAACATTTCACCAGTAGCTTCCTTCAGCAATGAAATCACAGCTTTGGGAATATATTGTGTGTCTCAAAAGTCTTAATGAAGTTTTAAGCTAGTGAAGCTTATTAAAAGGTTAATAAAACTTAGAATATCATATATATGCATAAGCATATATATTATATGTTCTATATGTTATAGGTATGTATATATTGTGTAATATATGTATATTAAATATACATCTCTTTCTAGTCTATCTGTTTAGTGGTTAAGGAGGAGTAAAAGGTGAAGATCATGGAGCAAGTCAAAATATTTCAGTTTCCTTTGGGTATCTGAGAGATATCAGTGAAGAAGAGGACATTGTGGTAGATGAATATTTATGTTTTGAACATAGTTCAAACTTTAGTGAAACCTAGTTAAGTGATATAATAAGTAGAGAGCAGCTGAGTGGCACAGTGACTCATCTTCTTGAATTCAAATCCAACCTCAGGCACTTACTAGCTGTGTGACCTTGGGAAAGTCATTTAACCCTGTTTTCCTCAGTTTCCTTATCTGTAAAATGAGCTGGAGAAGGAAATGGCAAACGACTCCAGTATCTTTGCCAAGAAAACCCCAAATGAGTCACAAAGGGTTAAACACAACTGAAACAACTGAACAACAAAGTAATAAATTGTGCTGTAATTATAATGGACTGTGCTAATATTCTGTTCAAGTTTAAGTATTAATCTTTTCTGTGTAATTTCCTTCATATCCATGTCTCAGGTCATATCTGTTGAGTCATACCTATGATGAAAGACTTGGCCTTATAACTTTGTTAGCAATTTTTATGTGGAAGATGTTTCTAAAAGTTTGTTTTTGGATTTGATTTTGGTTTTTGCTGATGACAGGTTAATGTTTTTATGGTTGTTTAAATTTTTATTTTATTTTTAATTTATGGAATAAAACAGTCATCTCCATAACATAGTACAATAAAATAGATGATTACATGTGAAACTACAAATTCACTATGCACAACTTGCTATTCCTTTCAAATACACAACCAAATTATCATGTAAATTTCTTTTTTTCCCCTTTTTTCTTCCCTCCGGTCTCCCCCAACCTAGAGATGGCTACCATTAGATGCAAATATATAAAATTATTATATACATACTTCAATTTATCAGTTCTTTCTCTGGATACAGATAGCATCTTTCCTCATATTTCCTTTATAGTTAATTTGGGTGTTTATAATGGTCAAAATAACTCATTTGATCAGTCATTCTTAAAACAATATTTCTGTTACTGTTTACAATTATTCTTTTGGTTCTACTCATTTTACTCTTCATTATTTTGTGCAAGTTTTTCATTGTTTATCTAAAATCATCAAGCTCATTTCTAATAGCACAGTAGTATTCCTTTACAATCATATACCACAACTTATTCAGCCATTCCCCAATTGATGAACATCACTGTACTTTCCAGTTTTTTGCCACCACACAGAGAGCTGCTAAAACATTTTAGAATATATAAGTTCTTTTCCTTTTTACCAAGTCCTGGTATCATGGCTTCTTTTTTCCCATGAAACCTCAAATCAAGTTGCTTCCCCATAGAACTGAGGCAAAGAAAAAATAAGGTAGCAGCATTTCTTATCTCCTAGTGTCAGTTCTTTGGTCTGATACTGAGCAATTCTACCTGTAGCTTTGAATCATTTGGGGAGTTTGGAAAGAGTGAAAGGAAAACCAGCCTTTACTCTATTTTTAAAAATTAGGTTTTATTTTGTTTTCAACTGAAGATTTGTCTTCTTTCCTTCCTACCCTCCTCTCTCCATACCATCCCCCCACCCCATCCTCATGGAAAAAAAGGCAGGGGGAAAAAAAAAACCCTTGTTAGAAACCTGGATAGTTAAGCAAAATAAATTCCTTCATTGGTCATGTCTAATGAATATGCCACAATCTCCACTCTGAATCCACCATCTCTCTATCAAGAGATGGGAAGCATGATTCTTCATGAGACTTCTGCAACTGTGGTTAGCCATTGTGTTGATCAGAGTTCCCAAGTCTTTCAAAGTTCTTTGTTTTTATAACATTGTTGTAATTGTATAATTGTTCTTATTCTGCTTACCTCATGCTGCATGAGTATATACAATTCTTTCCAGGTTCCTCTGAAACTATGCCCTTCATCATTCCTTATAACAAAATACTCCTCTATCACATTTCTATATTATAACTTCTTCAAGCATTGTATAATTAGTAGGTACCCTATCAGTTTCTAATTTTTTTGTCACCGAAAAGAGCTGCTACAAACATTTTTGTGAATATGGGACCTTTCTCTCTTTGATCACTTTGGAGTATATGCCTAGTAGTGGTATTAAAGAGTACAAAGGTACATATAAAATTTAATAGGTTTGGGGGCATAGGTTTTAGCCATAACTCTAGGGATTGGTTTTCAATGAAAGAAAGATGAGCATCATGATCATTGAGAACATAAAGAAACATTTTGTAAATGCCATTTTAAGCTGGAACCCTAAGGTCATTGAAATGCTTGAGACAAGGAAGCTTATCCAGAAAAAAAGAAAGCATCACCTCAAGGTTCCTGTGACAAGTTGTCCTTTTTTGAAAGTGACCTGAGCCACTCAAATCTTTCACCAAGGCCCTTCCAAATCCATGTAAACACAAGTTTTAGGCCTAATTTATTATATGGTTGAATTAGAATTGTTATGTGCTTCTATGGATATTTTATAGTCAGCCCTGTCCTCAGAAACAGCTGAAATTGATTTGTCATGCCAGGTGCGCATTGTGATAACTGAGTGTGAAAATGTGAAAAATAGTAGATGTAGGCTCTGCCTTCAAGGAATTTATAGTTTTATGGAGAAGATAGAACAAGCACGTAAGGAGGAAAAAACAAACAATTGATGCGAGGAAAAACTATAAACACAATCCAATTTCCTCTCCTAGGAACTGGTCTGGGCACATTCATATTTTAGAAACCCAGTATTTGCCAAATATGTATGTCCTCAGGTGGTGGAGGTAGCTTAAATTCTTCAGCATTTCCTGTAGCAACTTGGCAGAGAGACCCTGTGGCTATTGTAGCGGCCAGGACAGACTGTGAAAAGTCTTCCATGCGTCACTGCGCCCTGGATTCCTCTCAGTGCTGGCGAGGACAATGTGTACCTTCTTGGGCTTTACTAGGAAGTAATTCCAGATTGATAAACTTCAGAGAGAAGGAAATGGTGGAGATTTTTTTTTAACCACAAAGCTCTACTTTTGTCTTTTGAATTTAATCCAATTCTTTCTCTACTACACCATTCTCACTATGGTGCTTGGTATCTTTCAGAAGGAATTCTTCCTCAGGTGAACAGACAGGTTACAAAGTTTCATTGCATGAGGTTGGCTGAGAAGAGGTAAACTGTATCCCCTAGAATGTCCAGTGATCAGGTCAATCACAGAATCAAAGAATTATAGAATTTCAGAGTTGAAAGGAAGCTCAGTTAGACCTCTAGTCTAATCCATAGCTGAAGAAAACAGATGATATAGTAGTTAAGGAGGAACTAAACTTGTAATCAGGAAGGACTGAGGAAAAAAAAAATAGATGTATATATACATACATACATACCTATATACATATATATATATACACATATATACATACACACATATATATTACAGACACTTAATAAGCTATGTAACTCTGGGTAAATCACTTAACCTCTGTTAGCCTCAGTTACTTTATCTATAAAATGGAGATAATAATAGTACTTACCTCACAAGGTTGCTTGAAAATCTCCCATGAAAAAGAAATATCTTCAAAACATTCTATTCCTCTTCTAGAAAATTCAATTTTTTAGGACACTTTTCTTTGCATTAAAAATTGAATCTTTCTGTCTGCATGTCCTATCCATTCCTCCTACTTCTTGCCCATTAGACCAATCATGAAAATTTTAATGTCTCTTTCACAGGGAAGTGTTTCTAATACTTGAAGACAGTTATTATGTCTCCTCACTAACTCCCCTGACCCCCAAGTCTTTTCTACTAGAAGTTAAACATCTCAGTTCTTTTCAACTAATCTTCACATGATAAAAAAAATTTAGTCCTTTCAGCAGTTTACAATCCCCCTCCTAAAATGTGGCAGCTATTTCATGCAAGCCTGTCCCTGCCTTTCTAAGATCACTCAGTTCATCATTTCTTATAGCAAGCACCATATTATTCCATCACTACCATACACCTCAAATTGTTCAGCAATTCCCTGATTTATGGGGATCCCTGCCATTTCCAGTTCTTTGCCACCAGAAAGAGAGTTGCTATAAACAACCCAATAATATTCAAAATTATAATTGCTATTTGTGGAATTTCCTCCATGTTTTAATATGAATTTATGTTATGGAAATGCTTATTTTATTCCATAAATTAAAAATAAAATAATGGGGGCATCCACGTGGCACAGTGGATAAAGCACTGGCCCTGGATTCAGGAGGACCTGAGTTCAAATCCATCCTCAGACACTTGACACTAACTAGCTGTGTGACCCTGAGCAAGTCACTTAACCCTCATTGCCCCACAAAAATAAATAAATAAACAAACAACAAATAAAATAAAACAAAATGTGGTGCCCGGAACTGAAAAGAGTACTATAGATATGGTACGAGCAGGGCAGAGGAAGGCACCATTATTATCTTATTATCTTTGTCAGGATCATTCTGCTTCTTTAAATGGGGCTTAAGATCACATTAATTTGTTATTGTTGCCATATCAAATCAATAACTGATAATTCATATTGAACTAAAAGTTAAAGTCCTACATGGGGGGATGGGGGGTGTGTGTTGTGTGCGTGTCCTTCCTTCTGGGTGGTGTGGTAAGATTATTGGAATTTGGCTGACTGACTGGGATGAGCCACACCTGGCCAGCCCTGAGTGACATGTGCTGCTGTCAGAAGGAGAAACCACTCTCCACAGGCAGTTTTGAAGGACCTCCTCTTTTGGGGGAGGAAGAGTAAACCTTCGCTGAGGGGAGTCTCAGTCTCTTCGGGAGTGACATTCTTTATGGTGGCTCAAGCTGCAGCAGGAGGTGGTGAGTTAACATAAGTACCCTGCTTTTTTGAATTAGCTGAATTGGAAGCGAGTTTGGGGATTGTATAGGTTAGAGTTAGGAGGATTATCCGTGTATCTTTTTCCCTATTCCCTTGTCTTTGATTTTATTAATTTCACCATTGCTGTTTATTTCATTCCCATTAATAAAACCTGATTCGTTGGTGGAAAAGAAGCTGTTAGGCTCCTTTCTTATTGGCCTGGGAGAAATATCTAAAAAGGCAGTTCGGAGGGGAGGGAGCTTTGGACCTAGAGATGCCTCATTATTTCCAGGACCCCAATATTATGGCGAGCCACTCGATTAACTCTCCACATATAAAATTTGTCCCCCACAGTGGGTGCCTTAAGCACTGGCTGAAACGAGACTGGTCTTATTTTCTGTATCTTTGGGAAAACATGGATTTCTGCTGGAATTATCACTGGTCTGTGGGTAGCAAGATTAAAAAGAAAGATAAAGTAATAAGTGCTTACTATGTATTGCAATCTGATAAATGCTAGAAATACAAGTGAGATAGCACCTGGCCTCAAGGAGCTTATATTCTAATAGAAGACAACCTATAATTTTTTTTGGGGGGTAGAGGGAGGAGGAGGATGACCAGTGTACAGGAAGCAGTTAGGAAATGGTAGCCAGAAGAATGAAGTGGAAAGTTGATCTGAGCTGATTTGGTTAATGACAGCTGCAAATACTGATTAGAAGCAAGACCAGACTAATCTGGTTATATTTGGTCTAAAAGTATGGTTCTTAGATCCCTCACTTCTCTCTAATAGCTACAGTGAGTTTCCAGGGAAGAGTTAATCCATCTCTTGCATGGCAGTGGGGAAGAAGTAAGGCATAGGGATGGGAACACTGTATAGAGGGCAGACAGTACACCAATTGATCCATTATTTCATTGATGTGTATACAAAAACCTACTTATTTCTTCCCATCTTATACAAGTCCCATCCATGTCATCCCACACATTTATGTCATTTTCATCCAATATAATGAGGGGTGGAGGCAGGAATCTTCCTCATAATCTGTAGACAGTATAAGGATACAAAGGGACATATGAACTGTCCACTGGTTATTCCTCACTCTTGTCATGTGACCTGCTCATCTGCTTTTTTCATTTATTTTTCCTACGATGAGGAAATGGAATATTTAAGAGACTAGAGAGAGTAGATTTTAGAACACAGCTTCCTAAAGCAAAAGGCACTCTTTATTGCACCTTAGGCAAGTGAGAATAACACTTCTCTCCCCATTATATAACATGGAAAAAACTGGTTCAAATCAGGAAAAAAATCAGTTAAATTGTTTATTTTGTATCAAGTATGCAGAATGATGTGTTGTTCTACTGAATTTAACTTTAAAAATACATTGAAGCCATTCACACTGGTTCGGATATATAGGTACAATGAGCAAAGTCAAATGAGTTTAAACCTTTTCTCATAAAATGGGTAGGCATCTCTAGGGCCTTTGGAGTTGGAAGCATCCCAGAAGCCTCACAACTTATAAATATTCGGGCATGAATGTAAGATTTCCAAAAGGATGTTTACAAATTAGTTTTTTAAAAAATTTATGGCTCTCAATTAAACTCACAGTATTACATAAAATTATCATTGAAACCACCATCTAGCTTTGTACACTAATTAGGAATCAGAATATTGACTTGTTTTGCAGATTTCTCAAAGGCTGACAAAGATGATCGTTGATTCACTGAAAAAGAAAATTAATAATTGAGTGAAATTCCTTCTAATAATCTCAACTGTTTAATGAGCCCTGGAAGTTTGCCTAAGAACTAGGCATGTATTCAAGTCTGACTCTTCTAATTTTAATGTGATTCTATTTTAGGGTATTTTTAAAAACAGGCCATCTAATTCAGGAAAAGAGCAAATGGACAGCATTTCTTTCGAGTCTCTTCATGTTAGAAAATGAGTGAAATACTAATTCTCCATGGAATCTTCAACAAATGGGATGAATATATTTAGATCTTGGTTGTAAGACATTTTAAATAGAATCCTTGAGGGAAAGAACTTTAATTTTTTTGTATTTGTATTCCCAGTAATTTATACAAGTTCTTATGTCTAATAGAAGTTTAATAAATGCTTTTTGACTAATTGAGATATGGAGACAATAAAAGATGCCAAGTATAACAAGACTAACTCTTCTTCCACATGAAATTTTTCAAATACTAGAAGATGTTCACATGTTCTTTTTCCCTCAGACCTGACTTTCTTAAACTGTACTTTGTATAGCATGATTACTAGTTCCTTCCTGAAACTGATTTTTTAAAATTAATTATAAGACTTTACATTTTCCTTTTTTATATTTCTTCATATTAGGTCTGACCAAATATTCTAACCTGTCGTGATATTTTTGATTTTTGACTCTGTCATCTAAATTTTTAGTTTGTATATGTTGGGACAGGTAGGTGGCACAGTGCATACACGGCCAGGCTTGAAGTTAGCAAGGCTCATCTTCCTGAATTCAAATCCTGCCTTAGATTCTTACTAGTTGTGTGACTATGGAGAAGTCACCCAGGGTTAACTTTTGCCTCAGTTTACTCATGTTAAATGAGCCTTAGAAAGAAATGACAAACAATTCCAAGTATCTTTGCCAAGGAAACTCCAAATGGGGTCACAAAGAGTTGGTCATGACTGAACAACAACTGAATAACAACAATATTAAATAGAAAGCCCATATATCATTCCTTTTTTCCCCATGTTAGGACATTATTTTGATGTTGAGGATATTCTATGAATAAGTCATAAAATATCAGAACTGGAAGTGATAGAAGAGATCATTCAGTACAATACTGTCATTTTACAGATGAAGAATCTGAGGCTTACAGAATTTTAATTTTTTAAATTTTTTTTTCGTTTTTTTGTTTGTGGGGCAATGAGGGTTAAGTGACTTGCCCAAGGTCACACAGCTAGTAAGTGTCAAGTGTCTGAGGTAGGATTTGAACTCAGGTCCTCCTGAATCCAGGACCGGTGCTTTATCCACTGCACCATCTAGCTGCCCCTGGCTTACAGAACTAAAATAGTTTACTCATAATCCCATAGTTAGTAAATAGCTGAACTGAGACTAGAACTCAGTCCTCTGGATTTCTAGACTTGTGTTTTTTCCCACTATACCATGACACATCTACAAGCTTAGCACTGGAAACTTTCTGATGAGCAGGTGTTTTCTAACATTAGAGCTTTATGAACTCTGGGTCATGTTTCCAAATGATGAGTCATCATCTCATCTTGTGAAGAGCTGGGCATTCTCCACCCCACCCCCCCTTACTAATTAGTAAGATGGCAACATAGCAGTTCATAAGAGAAAGAAGCCCAAGGTAGCATGGCTGATAGTAATAGCGAGACTGGGGTAGTCAGTCTTTAGCTCTCCCTAATATCCTACAAGAAGAAATGATTCCTCCCTTACAAATATTACAGCTCTTAGACAGCATAACAGAAATGTACAGAGCACTGGACCCGACCTATTGAAACCTGAGTTCCAATATTAATTTTTAACATTAATTCTAACTCTGTGATATTCGACAGGTCATTTAACCTCTTACAATTTGTTTGCTCATTTGTAAAACAGGCTTAACAATACTTGCACAACTTGCCTCACCGGAATGTTATGAGAATAGGGGAGGAAGGTAGAGAGTGGCTATGTAAATCTTAAAAAGCTATAGAAATGTGAGTTATGATCAGTGAACTCCTGAGCCTTTGCTACTCCGATTTCTTAGCTCTATTTGACCTCTCCTACACGTGCCATTTAAACTTGTATTAGAGTTATTTGTGTGCATATCTTATTCTCCCATCAGAGATAATAAGGCCTTGAAGGATCTGGGCTGTTTCATTTTTCTTCTTCTTCTTCTTTGTATCCCTAGTGCCTGAATACTGCACTGCGCATAGTAGGCATTTGATTGTTGTTTGAATTTAATTGTTCAATTGAAGGAGCATCTGGGAAGTTTGCAGTAGGACCAGATTTGCTGGAAAAATGCTCAAGGGGATTTGCAATTATTCATCTGAAAGTGGCTCAGTTTCTAGCATATGACTTGTTTGACAAGTAGTCATTTTTCTTTAGGGGAAAAAATCAGGCTTGTTGAGGTATGCAGAGATTGCGGATGGGACTGTCACATCAGGAAGAGAAGAGAAAGACAGGGATTGTTGCCTAGCTTTTTGTGAAATTTCAGGAGACAGACCTATAGTTAATAAAATCATGTATTGTCATTAACTCTTGTGTCACTAACAACTATTTTTCCTATGAATGAGGGAGGCCAAATGGTATAGGGAGAAACGATCTGGAGTTGGAGTCAAGAGATTAGTGGTCTGCCCCCTGGCTCTGTCACTAGCTAACTATTCCACCTTGGATTAGTCTTTCAATCATTCTGGGCTTCATTTCCTACCACTATGTAAGTGAAGAGGACACGGATCAGATAATTTCTAAGGTCCCTTTAGATAAATACAGGGGAAAGTATTTTACTAAGTAAATATGATCTTTGTTCCATATTAATCAGTGAATAAACATTTATTAAGCACCTACTATGTGCCAGGCACCATGCTAAGCAGTGGGGGTAAAAAAGAGGGGAAAAATAGTCCCTGCACTGAACGAATTTATAATATAATGGGGGAGGTAATACGTAAATAAATTTATAGAAAACAAATGATATACAGAATATATCTCTGTGCTTGTGTGTACATACATATGTCTATACAGACATATGGGTATATATATATGTATGTATGTATACTTGTTTTTCACTTGTGTGTAAATTGGATTTAACTGAGACAAAATTGCACAAACTTGTCAGCCTCACTCTTTCTACAGATTATTGGAATCCAGTGGTAAGACAAAAGTCAAGATGATTGTTGATGGCCTGGGGATGCAGTGGATGACCTTGGATGACCCACAGTGCCTGCTTCTTCTATCTTCATGGTCCTTTGGAATAAATTGTTCACATCTTCCTGTTCCTCTGGGGAAGACTTTACATGCTTGGGGTAGACATCCTGTTAATTCACCAACAGGTTCGAAGACAGTCAGTTATATGTATGTCTATATGTTTATATGAATTGGGAAGGACCTCAGAAGATATTCAGTACAATGCCTTCTACTGCCCAGAACTAAATGCCATACATCCAGTTTGGGTTGATTAGGGTAGACTTAAGAAGTACCAGCACCTTCTTAGACATGGATACCATGCCTCTCTCACTGTCACCCAAGATTTCATATCCTTTCTTGGATGCCATAGTACATGGTTAATTTATTTTGAGATTTCCAAAAACTAAAACCCTTGGGCAAACTGCTATCTCTCTACCTTATATTTCAGAAGTTGAATTTTTGAGCCCATGTCAGATTTTATATTTAGCCTTATAAGATTCCCTTTACTTCTGTTATCCAATTAGTTAATGGCTTTAGTTGATTTTTGCCTCCATGTTTTTCACAGCTGTCCTCTTCTTGCCACTCACATGAGCACCACCATAGTTCAGAATTCCATTCATTCCCTCTTGTCTGGATTTTTTCAGTAGCCTCCTAATTGATCTTTCTGCTTCCATTTTCTGCTTTCTCCAATGCATCCTTTCCACAGCTTCCAAAATCATCTCCCCAAAGCACAGGTGTGATGCACCTACTTACTTTAGAATTTTCAGTCGTTCCTTTTCCCACTAAAATAAAATATAAACGTCTCCGACTTCACATATAAGTCATGTATAATCTGACTCCAAGACATCTTTCTAGGCTAATTTTGTTTTTTCTTTTTTAAATAAAGCTTTAAAAAAAAAAGAATTAACTAGAATCTACTTTCTCTTCATCCCACCTAACCCTATTGGAAAAATAAAAAGGAAAACAAAATTCTTGTAACAAATATGTAGAGGTGAGTAAAGCAAATTCTTCCATTGGTTCAGTATTATTTTACACTACACATAGTAGCCATTTAATTATTCCCTATTGTTAACTGACTGACTGAAGCAGACTGTGGAAAAAGGTCAGAGGTGGGAGACGAAATGTCAAGTTCAGGAAACAGTAACTTTGATTGAAAGAATTCCTCCCTCAGCACCCACCAAGCTAGAAAATGGGGGTGTTTGATAATGCAGTGGATAGAGTACTGGTCTAGGAGTCAGAAAGACCTGAATTCAAATATGAGTTTACCTCTTTCTTTCTCAGTTTCCTCAACAGCAAAATGAGAATGCTTATAGTAGTTATATCCAACTATGTTTGTAAGGACAAGATAATATTTATAAAGTGCTTGGCAAAGTGCCTGGCAAGAAAACTCAGTTAAAGAGTTTTAGCATAAGGAAATAAAGCAACAGAGAAGATATTAATAAATAGTGAGAGCATGTCGTCCAGATCAGGTAAAATATTTCAGGCATCTACAACACACACACACACACACACACACACACACACACACACACACACACACACACACACACACATACCCTGCTGCAAGCTCCAAGACACATTATAGTTAAATTTATCAATCTCACTGACAAAAACAGAATCTGTGAATAATCAGGAGAAAGAATTTGAAGTACAAAGGAAAGGAAATTTGAATAACAGAAGATTATTCTGCACTCACCAGAAACCACCAGAAGGAATGGAATCATGTGTTCCAAAGAGCATGGGAGCTCAAGATGCAACCCAAGATGACATTCCCTGAAAATGTGACCCTAATTATTAATAATATTTTTTAAAATGTATCTTTGATTTTATTTTCTTTTGTTTTTGTGGGGCATCGAGGGTTAAGTGACTTGCCCAGGGTCACACAGCTAGGAAATGTTAAGTGTCTGAGGCCGGATTTGAACTCAGGTACTCCTGAATCCAGGGCCAGCGCTTTAACCACTGGGCCACCTAGCTGCCCCTGTATCTTTGATTTTAAAAAGAGGCATTTGAAACAATACTAGAAAGAAAAGCAGACTCCGAGAAATTGTTTACTTCTCAACTACATAGGGCTTCAGAAATAAAAGATGTATAAACAAACACAGCAACCAAAGATGACAATAACAACAACAAAAACTCAACCAAAATCATTAAGAAATTTTATTCAAAACATACACAAGGAGACAATTATGAAAGCACAAGTTGAAAAGAAGTCTTGGTAGAGAAAGGGCTGAAACATCATGGAATAAATTTCACAACACTCCACCTACAGTTAAATCAATTGGGGGTGGGGGGTGGTATGTGGAATTAAATTACAGAATGGAAGAATACATAAAAAGTGAAATGAGAGGAAGGGGAGGGAATATGTGATGAACCCTAGTTAATTCAAATGCCAAACTCAAGTTAAGTCAAAAGCCTAATCAAAAGGAAAAAATAACTTCTGAAGCCTCTCAAGAAGAGGAGAGCACATAGGGAAATGGGTAAGGAGACAAAGAAAGAGATTTAAAAAGGGGGAAAGGAAGGAGAAATCTTCAATGAGGGGAGGAGATACCACTGATGAATGTTCCCATGAGAGAAGAAAGATATTCCATAAAGAGAGATCAGGATCTAACAATGGGTGTAGTCTATAGGGATTTGGTGCTTAGAGAAAAAACTCATCCTGCCGTAGGAAAAGGGGAATCAGAGTTCCTGGAGACAACTGACACTCAGAAGAGCAAGAGTTCAGGGACCTAAGGAAGAGATTTCAAGGAAAATGGGTGAGAAATGATGAAAAGGATGGCAAATGTCAATAATGAACAATTAGAGACACATGGGGCAATATCTTCTCTATCACATGAAGGAATTGGTATTTCTAAGAGAAAAGAGAGCCAGGGAGGCACAACATTAAAGCAATAATAGAACTCTTTAAGTATAGAGTCATGAATCAAAAAATAAAAGTCTAGAAGCTATAGAAAATGAAGATAAATAATGAAGAAAATTTAAAAAATAATTCTTTTTAGAAAAAAAGCATAACCCAGTGTTTGATAAACTAGAGAACAAAAATAACTTAGGAAAGTTATTTGATAAAAAAGCACTGGGAAAACTGGAAATTCGTCTGGTGGAAATTAGGCTTAGAGACACACCTTAGATCATATTTCACACTGTATTCTGAATAGGTATTTAATATTAAAATTAAAAACCATGGGGCAGCTAGGTGGCGCAGTGGATAGAGCACCGGCCCTGGAGTCAGGAGGACCTGAGTTCAAAGCTGGCCTCAGACACTAACACTTACTAGCTGTGTGACCCTGGGCAAGTCACTTAACCCCAATTGCCTCACTAAAAACAAAACAAAACAAAAAACCCAAAAAACCATACTATTAAAAAAAGATTAGAAGAGAACCAAATCATATGCCTTTCACTCATAACTATATAGTCTTAACCAAACAAGGAATAGAGATATTTGATTACTTTGATTGCATGTATCTGAAAATTTTCTACACACGATAAGTTAATGTATATCAGATAAGGGAAGTGATGAAGTGGGGAAAACAAAACAAAAAGTTTGTATTAAATTTCTCTGAAAAGGGTTTGGTATCCAAGATATATAACCTCCCTTTTTTCCTTCCAATCTTACTTTCCTTCTGAGCTCTTCTCAGGTACCTGCCACATCCTGCAGTGTCTTTTCTAATCCTCCCTATCATTAGTTTTCTCTCCTCCATCAAATTTTATTGCATTTATTTGTTTTGGTAAATATTGTAGGGCCCTTCCCCAAAACACCCTCATGTAAAATCCTTGGGAACATCAACTATTTTTTTTTGCATTGTTTTTTTTTGTTTTGTTTCCATTTTATTTCATTCTCAGCACCTAGCATATTGTCCTTTCACACAGTAGGTGTTTAATAAATGTTTGTTAAATGAAATTTAATTGAATCACTTCTTTTTTTTTTCTTTTTTTTTTGTGAGGCAATTGGGGTTAAGTGACTTGCCCAGGGTCACACAGCTAGTTAAGTGTCAAATGTCTGAGGCTGGATTTGAACTCAGTTCCTTCTGAATCTAGGGCCGGTGCTCTATCTACTGCTCCACCTAGTTGCCCCGAATCGCTTCTGCATAGGGAAAACTTTATGGAAGGAATAGACCTTAAGTTAGGCTTTGAAGTCTGGTTAGTATTAAGTAGAGAGGGTGGGAAAAGCATTCTAGGGAAGGGCTATAATGTGAGAAAAAGCACAGAAGTAAGACTGTTCATAGTATATTCAAGATACCTTAAGTAAACCAGTATAACTGGACTGGAGAGTTTGTATAGGGACTTAATCAGAGATGAAGTTGGAGAAATAGGTTGAGGACAGAGTACAGACCTTGATTCTCAGGCTGTAAGGCTTGAACTTTGTTCTGTAGACACTAGGAAACCATTGAAAACATTTGATTAAAGGAGTAATATGATCAAAGTTACTTTTAAAGGAAAATTAAAGTGGCAGCAATGTATAGGATGGTTTGGGAAGGATGAAACTGGAGGTGAGATGACCCCTTAGGAAATCACATAACAGTCCAGGCATTGGGCAATTCCTAAGAAGAGCACAACTTCCCTGAAATGTCAACTCTGCCAGAAAATGATAAACAATTCCGGGAATCATTTGCTAGGTTATTTTTACCTTTCTGTGAATTTAGCATTTTCCCTTTTTGACTGGACTCAGCCATTACACGAATATATGCCTCTTCTACCACAATACACTGATCTGATCTTCCTTTCCCTTAAATTATTTACTGTTGACTCTTTCACTCTTTCCATGTGAGTGTCTTTGTCATCAAACTGACACATTCAGAAGCAAAGGGCTCTTTGGCAAATGGTCTCACAGGCTAGAAAGTGTTCTACTGCACTTCCCTTCTTCCCACTCACCCCCAATCCTTTCTTCTCTCATGAGTAGAGGATCCATTAAGCCTTTAAATCCACTCATACCATTTGGAGCCAATTTATTTTCTGCAGGTTGATGATATTATAAATTGTTGGTCAGTGGTTACATAGAGTCTTTCGGTGAGCTATCTTGTAAAATTCTTTTTTTTTTTCCACATAAGCGATCTGAATTGTAGGCTTTTGGTCATGTATTTGTCTATACAGTTTTTTTGTATACTTTTTGAAATGAAAAAGAATTTATTTGGTGGGTATGAAACCCTTCTTACATAATTAGATGCAATGAAATTTGGGTGGAGATAACTAGAGGGGTCAGCTAGAGCTAGGGCATTTGGGAATAGCCAGGTACTTTCTTCCTTAGGCAGAAATGCATAGAGTAATGAAACTTGGAATCATGGGAGTTGGAGGAAAGTGTTGCAGCATTCTCACAAGTCAACATCCAAGAAAAAAGATCAACTATAAGTACTACTTATCATTCATTTTAGAATTAGGTTAGTCTAGTGGAATAAGCTAAAACAGGAAGCCAGGGTTCACAGGATCTGGTATTTGCTTCTTTCTTATGTCATTTTATTTCTTTGTGGCTCAGTTTTTCCATCTGTATAATGGAGGTAATAATAGAATATTACCATCATATCTTAAAGCCAGAAGGAATTTTAGAATCACTGTTTTCCAACCCTTCTGTTTTATAGCTGAGGAAAATGAGAACTGGAGATTTTAAGTATCTTCCAAAATCACATGGCAATTTAAAAGCACAATTAGGATCTTGTTCTTTTCTACCCATCTCATAGGAATGGTAATACAACGAGATAATTGTACAATAATAATAATAATAATAATAATAATAATTATTATTATTATTATATTTTGCTTGAAAGTATAAAAAGAAGCTTGGACTGGTAGAAGGTGTAAAACCTTTAGAGTCAGAATTGTTGTATCTGAACATAGGCTCTGCTACTTATGTAGAAATAGTGGATAGACAGCTAAAGTCAGGAAAATCTGAATTCAAATTCTGCCTTTGGTACTCGTTATCTGTGTAACCATAGATAGATCACTCAACCTCTACGAACCTCAATTTCTTCCTCTGTAAAATGTGTTTGATAATAACAACTATAAGGGCTACCTCTCAGGATCACCCTAAGGCACAAATGAGAAAATATTTGTAAAGTGCTAGAAAAATGCTAGCTACTACCAGCTATATCAGCTTGGGCAAGCCCACCTTCCTGGACTGAGTTTACAAACCACTTTTCTCACAACCATTCTGTGAGAGGGCAAGTATTATTATCCTCATTTTCTGATGGTAAAATAGAGGCTCAGGGAAAGTATCCACAAACGACTTTTCATTGCTAAAGCTGGAACTCAAACCCAGGTTTTCTGAATGTAAACTCAGTAAAATATTCTTCTATGGTATCGTACTGCCTCCATGAGATAATATCCATCAAGAACTTAGCACCACATCTGGCACATAGTAGGTGCTAAATAAATGTATGTTCCTTCCTCTTTCTCTTCCCTTTCTAGCATATTAGAACTATAGATATTTTAGAGATCAACTAATCCAATCCCTCACTCTACAGTTTAGGAAATCGATTCAGCTGTTGAGTTTGGGATTTCAATCCATGTGTCCTGACTCCCATACCTGGTGCTCTTTGTCTTGTTCAGAAGGAATATGATACCAAACTCCATTATCATTATTGTGTCTAAAAACAGGAAGATAATTTTAGAAGTAGCATGGCTCCTTTTCCATTCCCTCCTCAATCAGCTTTAGTTAAAATTAAGCTTAAGCCACTCTATGACACTTCTGTACTGGCAAGCTATTCCCCAATGTCTTTAGAATGTTTCAATTTGAATGAATGTGTTGCTGAAATAAGTCCAGGCTGGGTGTAAGAAATGACTGTGTAATTTAATTATTTTAATGACATTAAAATGTTAGTCATTGGAACTCTTCTTTCTGTGCCAGAGTACATCAAAGAGGTTTGTTAATTAAAAGTAGAAAAAGTTTCTTTCCATTTGCCTTTTTGAAAGAGATGCTCCAGAGAAACCCATAAACTTTTGGTTTGGCATCTGACAATCCTTTCCCATATCCAACTTGAGGAAAGCTTTCCTTTATTTTTTTTTTTTTGTGTGTGTGAGGCAATTGGGGTTAAGTGATTTCCCCAGGGTCACACAGCTAGTAAGTGTCAAGTGTCTGAGGCTGAATTTGAACTCAGGTCCTCCTGAATCCAGGGCCAGTGCACTATCCACTGCTCCACCTAGCTGTCCCTCCTTTATCTTTTGTACTTTGGGGTGGGAAGGCTTTGTGTCCTTGATAAGAGACTGGGAAGTAGGAGACCTAGATGCTAAACCCTGCTCTTCCATTAATTAGCTGTGTCACCTTGTACGAGTCACAGCATCTTTCTGGGTCTCAATTAACTGCTCTGCAACATGAGGATGCTAGGTGAGATGATCTGTGAGATTCTTTCCAGGTCTGACATTCTATGATTCTTCCATGCCCTATAGACTACTTCTTGTTGTTGAGTTGTTCATTCATGACCCTGTGGACCATAGCACACCAATACTGGCCATGGCATTTTCTTGGCAAAGGTACTAGAGTGGTTTGCCATTTCCTTCTTCAGTGGATTAAAACAAACAGAGGTCAAGTGACTTGCCCAGGGTCACACAGCTACTAAGTGTCTGAGGCCAGATATGAACTCAGGTCTTTCTGACTTCAGGGCCAGCCCTCTCTCCACTGAGCCATATAGCTGCTCTTATAGACTACTACAAATAGACAGAAGCTGAAGATGAATATGAAGAGAACTGAATTACTCCAAACTTCCTTTGATGTCATCTAGTGAAATCAACATTTATTAAGGGTCTCTGCCAAGAGCATGTCTCCTGTGAATATTATCATTTCTCATACAATTCCATGATAGATACAATCAGCAGAATGACTTGTTCAATGACCTGCTGAGTTTTTACTTCAAGTGAAGCATTAAACAGGGGAGACATGCACACCAAAGGTGGTCACCAGTATGATTCAGGATGTCTTATAAAGCATGAAAAAGGGGCAAAGCCAAGATGGCAGAGGAAAGGCAGTGACTTGCCTGAGCTCCCCCCAAGACCACTCCAAATACCTTCAAATAATGCCATAAGACAATTCCTGTAGCAGTAGAACCCATAAAAAGACAGGATGAAATAATTTTCCAGCCAAAGACAACTTAGAAGGTCGGCAGGAAAGGTCTGTTGTAAGAGGGTGAGAGTGGAGCACAGCCCAGCACAGGCCACAGCCAGTACAGCCCCAGCCCCAACCACAGCCACAGCAAACCAGAAGCAGGCCTTGGGAGCCTCTGAATCATTAGCCACAGCAGCTGCTTCTGTAACAGCCCACAGATGGTAAAGGGGGTTGAACAATCAGCCAGAAGGAGATTACAGGGATCTCTTTGTCAGCACTGAGGCAGAACCCTGTTGTTTTGCCCATATTTGGATCCGGGTCACAGTCTTGGGTGGCGGCCCCAGGCGAGAGAGGAGCACAAGGACACCAAAACTTGTGGCCATGGTTGAATGAGGACTCTCCTCAAAGTTCCAGGGCAGAAAAGCAGGCCTGACATTGCTTTCAGATGAGAGCTCAGGCCAGGAGAGTAGTAAACATACCTCTGCTTAAATCATACCACCCTGGAAGAAAGAAAAACTTAAAAATTCATAGAAATATCTCAGAAAACAGCTACATAAACCTCCTGAAGCTTGGAACAGTGTGCCCTCCACCCTGGAAGCAGTGTCCCACTTTAATAGAAAGTTAAAAGTCAAGAAATAGGCTGGGAAAATGGGCAAGCATAAAAAAAAATGCTGACCATATAAATTTCTATATTCTAGAACCCGAAGGTAAAATAGAAATTGAAAGAAGCCACCAATCACCTCCTAAAAGAGATCCTAAAATGAAAACTACCAAGAATATTATAGCCAAATTCCAGAGCTCCCAGGTCAAGAAGAAACTATTGCAAGCAGCCAGAAAGAATCAATTCAAGTTTTGTGGAACCACAGTCAGGGTAACACAAGATTTAGCAGCTTTTACATTAAAGGATCGGAGGACTTAGAATATGATATTCTAGAGGGCAAAGGAACTGGGATTACAGCCAAGAGTAACCTACCCAGCAAAACTGAGGTAAACAGGAAAAAGAAATCATAAGGGATATTAAAAGGGTAAACTTTATATTCCTACATGAGAAGATGATACTTGTAACTCATAAGAACATTTTCATTATTATAGCAACTGGATGGAATACATTTAGACAAAAGGCAAAGGTGTGAGTTGAATATGAAGGGATGATATATATATATATTTTTTTGTGTGTGTGTGTGTGTGAAGCAATTGGGGTTAAGTGACTTGCCCAGGGTCACACAGCTAGTAAGTCTTAAGAGTCTGAGGCCGGATTTGAACTCAGGTCCTCCTGAATCCAGGGCCCGTACTCTATCCTCTGTTCCACCTAGCTGCACCAGGGATGATATCTTTTAAAAAACAAAATTAAGGAGTGAGAGAGGAATGCGTTGAGAGAAAGGGAAAGGGAGAGGTGGAATGGAGTAAAGCATCACATAAAAGAAGCAAGAAAAAGCTTGTACAGTGGAGGGGAAGATGAGGGAGGTCCTGGAGAATGAGCGAAACTTACTCTCATCAGATTGGCTCAAAGAGAGAATCACATACATACTCAACTGGGTATAGTAATCTATCTTACCCTGCAGGAGAGGAGGAGGGGAAGGGGATGGGGGGTGGTGCTAGAAGGCAGAACAGATTGGAGGAGGAGGTGGTCAGAAGCAAAATACCTTTGAGGAGGGACAGAGTAAAAGGAGATAGAGAATAGAGTAAATGTCCCGGTGAGGATATAGGTTGGAGAGAAATACAGTTAGCAATAGTAACTGTGAAAAAAATTTGAAGCATGTTTTTTCTGACAAATAAGAGGCAATTCCCAATTGATAAATGATCAAAAGATATGAAGAGTTTTCAGATGAAATAATCAAAGCTATCTATAGCCATATAAAAATGCTCTAACTCACTATTGAATAGAAAGATACAAGTCAAAGCAACTGTGGGGTACTACCTCATACCTTATTGGATTGGATGATAGGGCAGTAAAGGAAAATGATAAATGCTCTAGGGAATTTGGGGAAAAGGAGACATTAATGCACTGTTGGTGGAGTTGTAAACTGATTCAACCATTCTGTAGAGAATTTGGAACTATGGCCAATGGGCTATAAAACCATGCATACTCTTTAACCTAATAATACCATTACTACTAGGTCAGTATCCAAAAAGAGATAAAAACAAAAAGTTAAATGATCAATATGAACAAAAATATTTATGGTTGCCCTTTTCTGGTACAAATAATTTCAAATTGAGAAGATGCCCATCACTTTTGGAATGGCTGACCAAATTGTGGGATGAGATTATGATGGAACACTACTGTGCTGTAAGAAATGATGAGCAGGAAAAACCTGGAAAAACTTACATGTGTTGATGCAAAGTGAAATGTATTGTATACAAAGTAATAGCAATATTGTAAGATGATCAGCTGTTAATGACTTAGCTATTCTCAGCAACACAAGGATCCAAGACAACTCTGAGAGACTTATGAAAAATGAGATCCATCTCCAGAGAAAGAACTGATGGTATCTGAATATAGATTGAAGCATAATTTTTTTAGTTTCTTTTTCCTAAGTTTTTTTAATCTGTTTTCTTTCACTACCTGATTAATTTGGAAATGTTTTACATGACTGCACATGTATAACTTATATTGAATTGCTTGCATTCTCAAGGAGGGGCTAGGGAGGAAGAGAATTTGGAACACAAAGTTTTAAAAATGGATGGAAAAATGTTTTTACATGAAATTGGGGAAAAAATTTAAATAAATGGAACAATAAATAATCAATTTGGATGTAGGTAAATATACCTTTAAGATATACAAACAGAAAAATCACATTATACTTAAAGGTGCCACGGATAATGAAATGATATCAGTTTTAAATGTATATGTACTTAACGATATAGCATCTAACTTAAAGTAAAAGCTAAGTGACTTGAATAAAAGCAAAACAATAAGATAAAGAGTGAAAAAAGTAAAAGGATCCCTTAGCTCATGGTGGTAGTGAGAGATTCTCCAGATATCTCCATTTTCTAACAATATCATACCCATTTCATCAAGTTTTAAGTTGCTAGGATAATAGATTTGTAGAGGAAAGGGACTTTAAGAGGTTACTGAGTTCAACCTCTTTTTACAAATGATGAAAGTGAGACACAGAGAAGTTAAATTACTTATCTAGGGTTACATAGCTGATAAATATCTGAGGAAGTATTTCTTTTTTAATTTTGTTTTGTTTTTTGTTTTTTAATTTTTTTAATTTATTTTTTAATTATATTTTAAAATTTTTTTTGAGGGAGGATTTCAACTCAGGACTTGTTAACTCTACATCTGAAGGTCTATCCACTATACTCTCTAGTTACCTTCAAGATCCCTTCAATAAGATCCTTAGCCTCTCAAAAAGATTGGCCTCCCAATTTATGTAGTAATTGAGATGGGGCCTAGACTTCTGATTTCATTGAACTAGGGTTCTTCTGGTGAGATTTCTTTACCAGTGCAGATCAGTTCTATCTCTGCAATTTATAGTCTTAAGTCCAGAAGAGTTGTCTAGAGTGTTGAGAGGTAAGGGTGATATAGCCCATATATATTAGAGAAATTATTTGAATCCAGGTTTTCCTGGTGCTGAGGCCAGCTCTCTATCCACTATCCTGTGCTGTTTCTACATGGAGGAAACATAAAATGGATGAAGACTGAATATTGCCCAGATAATGGCATGCACTTAACTATGCAAGATCAGACTTTAAGTTTTGTCTCTGAACTTTACAATCTCTGTGGCTCTGGACAAGTTACGTAGTCTCTCATTATTCTAGGCAGATATTCAAGAATATATGTTGCAGGGAAGGTGCCAACCTGTATTTTTTTTAACCTGGGTGTTTCCTATGCCAATAAATTATAAGTCCAAGCCCTGTTGTTGTTGTTGTTCAATTGTCTCCAACTCCTTGTGATCTTATTTGAGGTTTTCTTGGCAAAAATACTGAAATACTTTTCCATTTCCTTCTCTGGCTCATTTTTACAGATGAGGAAACTAAGGCAAAGAGGGTTAAGTGACTTGCCCAGGGCCATACAGCTATTAAGTATCTGAGGCCAGATTTGAACTGAAGCTGGTCATCTTCCTGAGTCCAGGATCAGCACTCTATTCACTACTCCACCTAGCTGCTCCCAGGCCCTGAAACTATCTATAAACATGCAAAAAATTAAATTAACCCATCATTGAATATGTTTTGGATAGGCATTACAGACCCTAAAATGAACTGGGCCAGAATTGAATAGGGAATCAGTATGGATTACATTTGAGAAAATGTAAAGCCTGTTAAATAATCCCAAATCACATGTACCCACAAAAGCCCATATTTCTAAGAGCAATATTTTCCTGGTTATGTTTTGTGACTGTTAATCATGGAACATCATGCTCTCAGAAGAATCCCACCTGCACATGACACAAAGGGTGTGGAAAGACACATGTTGGGTATAAATAAGCTACAGAACACTCTTAGTGATGACTTGAATGCAAGATGTGCCATAGAAGGCATCATCAAAGACATGTATGCCTGCATAACACATGGCTCAAAGCCCATTTACTTAAAACTCCCAATTTATGGAGACTGATTATTCAATGCTCCACACCTGCATGAAGGATAAAGTCATCAAAAGATTCTGATCTTCTGGGTTCCAGCAATGAGAAGGAAGACACGGGCTTCCAGATTTTCTTTGGGTCACTGAAGGGCAAGGAAGATTCGAAAAAGAAGCTGATGTAGAGGAGCCAGCACCTTGACCATGTCCCTAAACTTGCCTTCCTATACTAGAGACTTTTGGGAATTTCCCCAGTAAGATCTGAGACTCTCTTTCTTGGTTGAGTTAAGAAATCTCACTCCCAATGAGAAAGCTCATTCACTTTATATACCATCTAATATATTCGCATATCTATATTTTCTCGGATTTCTGTTTGCTATTCACTTGGATAAATGGATTTGTTTGCTATTTGTGATATATGCATATATATACAAACATATCTATATACACGTATATGCTATATGTATGCTCTCTCTATATGCTATATATATGCATGATGTATATGCATTTGTGTATGTGTAAACAGATAGACAGACAGATATTCTTTGGGGAACTGGCATTTTGTCAGGGAAGGGAGTCAAGTCTTGGATATATCACTTGGGATACTCCTTTCCATTAAGGGATAGTGACCAGGAACTCAACTTGAACCTAAAAATTATTTCCCCATGACTAACAATGTCTGGGAGTGAGGGAGGATAGATATAATTCTAGCCTGGCATCCTTTATCTAAGAAGAATGTAGTAGACCAACCTCTGGCCCCAACTTCCTGCTTCTCTTCCTGGTAAGAATTAAAGCCACCCTTAAAGAAAGGTAGCAGAAGACTCTAGAGATGTCTATTCATGTCTCCCAGCAAGCCACATCTAGACAAACCCGTGTGGATTTGCAAAACTTACATAGACAACACACACCACCCACCTTACATCTATAAAAGGTTGTGGGCCAACAGTAAAAGAAGAGTGAGAAGTAACTGATGGAAAGTTAAATATTGTCCTTTTGTTTATGAATTAAAAAAAATAAAAGAAGGCTTCCAGTGCATTGGGTAGCTTGTTTATAGAAGATTTATGTAAAGACGCAGACAAAAATCATACAAGATGAGAAAGTGTGAATGGATGGTGATCTCCATTAGGACAAATGAAATTTCAATCAATGAAAGTATTCAAATATTATATTAGAGACACTGTGAGAGGTTCTATGGAAGAGATGAATGTGTTAAGGGCTAAAATTCTAGCGAGTCTGTCTAAAATATCTAATGAGTGGTCGCCAATAAATTATAAGCTTTAGCAAGAGTTAGACTTTTAAGCATTTATTAAGGAGAATAAGAATTTGGTAAAGAGAGAAGAAAAGGGCCTAGATTTCTATCTATTAAAGGGAGAGAGCATTTCTAGCTCCACTCTCCACCAGCGTCCTCAGGAAAGAGCGCGAGACCGAGCGCCAGTCTCTTCCTTCCTCCTCCCACTAGTCCGCGTCACTTCCTGATGCCAAAGAAAAGACTCCTGGTCTTGCCCTCAAAGACCTTCGCTTCATGGGCAGAACTCTTCTACAGTAAGTCTCCAGCAGGTGGCGTTATTCTAATCGTTACAAATGGAAATACAAAATTCTCTTCCCTCCAGGAGTTAACAATTGCATTTTGGAGATGACAGAAGCTCTCTTAAATACAAGTATTAATGAAAGACGTAAGAGTTCACGGTTCAAGATGACCATAGAAGTCATATTTGAATGCAGTCTATGAGGTATTAAATGAATGCTCTAGGACTTCAAAAGAGGGAGTTTAAGTTTTGGGAAAGCATTGAAGGAAAAGGAGATTCAACCTTCCTTCTTTTCTCCCCTCCCCCACCACATACTTCCAATTTTAAAGATAAGGACCTGAGTTTCAGAGAATTTAAGTGATTTAACCTGAATTACATAGCTGGTAAATGACATATTAAGGACAATAAACAAAGCCTCCTAAATCCTAGGTTCAGAGTTCCTCTCATTACACCTCACTGTTACCCTTCCTCACCCCGCCCCAACATGATCACTTCTGCCTTTTGCTCAGCTTGTATCACAAATTATTGCATCAAGTTCTCCAGTTGTCTCAACTGGGTTCTTCAGCTATGCAAATGACCATGTAGACAAGATTGCAGTCACTCACTGCAAGATTGTTTTTGACAACTTGATGCCTTTAAGGTATCTGTTTGATTCTGCTGAAAGTATTTAGTCCTCTTGAAACAGGAAAGTGTAACATCAAACCGGGGTGCTAGAAAATAGAGAGAGAAAAAAACATCACTTGCAAATGAGCCATGCCTGCAGTTTGGCAAGGCAGACACATAGGAGCCAAATTTTGGTTTTCCACAGTTTGTAGACAGAGCCCCTGGCTCCCTGCTGACAGACCCACCCAGAGAGCCCTGACTTGGCCACACTGCCAGGATAAGCTCACAGCCAAAAGAGATGATCCATTGCATCATTATTCCTGTTTAGAGGGAGAAGAAAATGCTTAAGGGGAAAGACAGAGAGAATCAAGTTTTATTTAACTGGGGACAGGCACTCACTTTCTCCATGCTGAAAGTTAGTCTTTTGGGAGTCGGTCAGAAGACTCGAGTTTGTATCTCAGTTCTGTCTCCATTGTCTGTTCTGAGCCTCAGTTCTCTCTTCTATAAAATGAGGATAATAATGCAGGATTGGTGTGAGGAAAGTACTTTGTAGATGACAAAGTGTTACAAATACTCCCATATTCCAAACAGTGTATGATTTAATCAATGTGGAAATTTTCTCCAACAAGGCAGATTACAACTGATCCGTGCCTGCCTGTCTGGGGATATTCTTTTCCATTCCTCCCATAAGTTTGCCATAGTGAGATCTATCCTAAAAGCCAAAGGCCTTTCTCACATCCTCTTAATATTGTGTGGAGGCCAAGGGCACATAGGTTTATCTAATAACTGTCCTTCCCTGTTGCCACATGACCAGTGTATGCTCTTCCTCACAAAGGCACTTCATTAATGATACCTTTTGCTTGTCTTCTTCATAATTCCTTACTTGAACTTATATGAATGTGATCATTTTGACGTGCTTAGTTCTCCCCCCAAACTTGGCCTTCAGTCTTCAGCTTCCTACTTCAGCCAGCAAGAGCTACCCCCAGGTTAGAACTCCCCACCCTCCTTCTTGGATCACAACCATGTTACTGAACAAATTCTCCAAATCTTTTTTTCCCCTTTTATTTTAAATACAGAGGTGACCAATTACTGTCTTCTGTTGTGCTCCTGGCCTGGGTTTACAGACTCAAAGCATCTCCAAACTGTAAGTGCCCCTGAGGTCTATTGCCTCCTGCCCAGGTTTGATTGTCAGTTGAAATTTAGGGAAAATTTGAATCCTTCACCTCTCCCCCCAACTCCTCATCAATGATGGAAAATAGTGGAAGAGCTGGACAGTATGGGAAATAAGAGTGGACAGGGGTTTATTTGGGTTGGGGAGGGGAATGTAGGTGAAGGGCAAAGGCAACAGTGAGCCAGATTTAGCACAAACTTCAGGAAACACAGGCCCTGAAAGCAAATGGGAAAGTGGATCAGGAAGGCGCCCTGAGAAGCATTTGCAGGGTACCCAGGGGAAATGATTAATATCTTTTAGAAAACCGATCCTTAAATATTCAGACAATTCCCTCCAAATCAATTAGTTTTTTTTCTCCACAAGCACTTTAACCTATTTAGAGTAGGAGAGGCCATCTTGAGTGTGCATAGTACCTGCTGTTTTCTGATTAACAACAATAGGAAATAAAGAAAAAAAAACCTCCCAAACCCATTCCCTGACCTTCCTAAGATAATCTCAACATCTTTGTCAGTGCGGGTGTGCAGCCACAGCAGCAGCTCCCATTGCCATGGAAACCAGAGCCCGAACTCTCCTCCTGTGCTTGCTCTTCTCCCTGTCCCCCCCTGCCCACTCCTGTCTGGGGATTTCAGAGTTTTTCTTTGTTCCTACCCCTTCCCTTCAAAGGGTCAACTGGGAAAGGCAAATAGGAATTGGTGAAGGCTTTTATGGCACACTCAATAGGGGAAAACATGTGGTTTTGCTGTTCTCAGATAAACCACAGAGACATGATGCATGGCTAAGCCATGGGCTCAGTCAGTCTGCCTTAATGGGGGTTCAGGCTAATGAAATTATGCCCTCAATTAAGCCTCTTTGGGGGGCAGAGAGGAACAAGGCTGAGGAAATTACTGGAGTTGAAAGTAGGTGGCTTACAGGAGGACTACTGCACATACCAGTCCCAGGAAACCATTATCTCCTGTCAGAGAAGCTGAGCAAGTCGGTGGATGAGAGAGGTCAGTGTGGGAAGAGGGGGAAAAACCTGCAAAGATTACATGAGCAAAGTGAATCATTGGCAGTAACTATGAATCCCACTCACCCCTTTCATCTGTTGTGTTTGGCTGGCCCAGCTCATGAAAAGAAAATTCATGCAGGCTCCATGCAACTTTGTGCTTCCTGGCACTTCTCTTCACCCCTTCTCCATCCCCATCCTCAGCTTTTCTTGTGACTACTGCATAAGTGGAATTATCTTGTCCCTATGGAGATTATTCATTTGCTTTATTGACTGTTTTCTGAAGCTTTTAAAATTGCTCAACATGACCATGGATTTCAGCTATATTTCCAAAAGACTAAAACAACTCACAGATGCAGAAAAATAGCCACCCATTCAGCAGAGGAAAACTGAAGGGTTTTTTCCCCCCTCAATTAATCAGCTGGACAATTCATTGAAATAATGGGTTGAGTTAAAGTTGTTTGACTGGCAGCCCTTGAGAGATTCTCTAAATACCCAACATGGAAAATGGGCCAGTGTCTGAGTTCATAATCTTGCTAGTATAACTGACTCTTAGGAGGTTCCATGACAGACCTAACCCAGAACCAGGGAGGAATGGTAGACTCAGACTGGGGCCATACCAGAGTATGTACCAGAAGAGGGTTACAAACGCAAGCAGTTGTGAGAAAAGACTGAAGGTTTGGAGACATCGATTGAATCAGAAAATTGTTAGCTCCTTGGCCATATCTCCTATTGTGATTGTTGGTTCATTAGGACCCTCTACTCAAATGTCTTTTCCTATAATAAGTTTTTTGCTTGTCTCAGCCCCTTGAATTTTCGTGCTCTCACTTTATCCTACCTCTGGATGGAGACACTAGAAGACAGCAGAAGGGCTCACAATTGTAACTCAGGTTTTTAAATGTTCATTAGGCCCCCTCTTTAATGAGGTGCTCCTAATCCTTATCCTTAGTTTAGTGCATTTCCTCTATTACATACTGTTCTTTATACAACGAGAACTAATGCTGACCTTTCCTATCACTTTCTAGGGTCATAATTTTGAGGGACATTGATCTGCTCCATGACAATTCTCCCATTTCCCCAGAGTTACTGATGTGCCATTATTCACTACCTCACACCTGGAAAAATGTACAAGTCAAAAATAACATATCAACATATTATTATTTTTATCAGCATAAAAGAAGAACCATTTTTATAGGCACAACCTGAGGAAGAGGGGGGAACTATACTTTGATCAGAGAATAGCTCAAAGATATAATCTTCCTCTTTTAAAAATAATCATTATTCAACCATGAGAGGCATTATGACATAATAGAAGTCTATCCTTGGAATGAAAAAGACCAGAATTCAATCTTTCCTCTGACATATGATAGTTATGTGACTATGGGCAAGTCACTTAACTTCACAATGGCCCAGGCATTTCTTTAAGACAGTAAATTGCAAAAGAATTGCAAGTTTGGATTAGTATATAAAGGTTCAAAATAAGGATTTCTCCATGCTTAAAAAACTTTAGGCCTGGAACAAAAAAAAATTATAATGTTCATATTATGACATAGTTAGATAGACAATCCATTGAGCCCACCAATACACATAGATTAAGCATCCAGATTTCTCCCAACCCTTAAAAATGTCACTGCCATCCCCTTGAGATGATCCTATAGTTTTCCTTCCTTTGACAGTCAAATTTCTAGAAGAAGCTTGCTATATTTGCTGCCTTCATTTACTCAGTTCCCACTAAAATTTCAATCCCTTGAATCTGGCTTCTCACCTTATCACTCAAAAGAAACTGCTCTTTCCAAGGCAACCAATAATAAGTCATTTTGACTATTGATATCCAAATAAACTACAAAGGACCTATGGAGGAAGATGTTATTTGCATCCAGAGAAAGAACTAACAAATAGAAATATGTATAAAATGATTTACATATAAATGTATACAAATGTATAAGCATAAGTATATACACACATGCACAGATTTGTGTTTAATGTCAGCCATCACTAGGGCAGTAGGGAGAGGGAAGAAAAAAAAAGGAAAAAAAGAAAAAAGAAATTTCCATGATAACTTTATTATAGATGTAAAAGGAATAGCAAGTCATATGTAATAGATTTGTAGATTCATGTGCAATTTTCTTTTTTTAATTATGCTACTCTGTTAGGGAAATGCTTGTTTTATTTCTTAAATTCAGAATAAAATAAATATCTCTTTAAAATGTTCTCAAATCCAATTCTCAGTACTTATCATTCATCACTTGTTTTTAGGATTTAACACTATATTTACCCCCATCTCCTCCCACATATGCTCTTCTCCTTGGTTTTTCAGGATACTTCCTTCTCTGGTTTTGCCTTCTAATTAGACTCTTTTGCTGGATCATCACCCTTGTCTTATCCTCTAAGCATGTGTATACCCCATATTCTGGGGCCTTTTTCTCTTTTCTCTTTACACTGTCTTTTTTCATCAGTTTGAAGGATTAAATTATCACCCCTATGCAGAAAACTCCTGGATATATATATATATATATATATATATATATATATATATATATATATAAAACCCCAATTTCTCTCCTTAATTACAGTCCCAATGACTAACTAACTAGTTGGCTATCTCCAACTGAAAGTTCTTTAAACATGCCAAACTATCATGTCTAAAATAAATTATTTCCCCCAAAGTCTTCCTTTTTCTAATCTTCTTTTCCTATTGAGAACATTACCATTACTTCAGTCATCCAGGTTTGCTGCCCCCCAAAAATCTTTAACTCATTTTCCCTCACTCCTCAATTCAACTGCTTGACAAGTCTGATGAATTCTTTCATTTGTTTTTTTTCCTCCAATCATAGCCACCACCCTAGTTCTAACCCTACTGGAATATCCTCCTAATTGATCTGCCAGCCTTTCACTCGCTCTCCTTTCTGATCTATCTTACATACAACTGCTGGCTGAACTAATAATTCTAATGTATAAGTTTGATCAACTAATTATCCCTATAATTAAATTCTAATGGTATAGAGTAATGGACTTGTAGTCAGGAAGTCCTGATTCCAGATCCTTCCTATTACATAAGCTCTTAGGCTTTGGGTTTATCATTTAAACTATGTGGGTCTCAGTTTTCTCATCTGTAAATGAGGGATTTGGACTTGATGGTCTTTAGGTTTTTTTTTCTACTTCTAAATCTATGATCCTATGACAAATATTCTTCCAGGGATGCTCTACAGCTACAAATAATGGAACAGCACAACCTCAGGAGACTCAATTTCACATGATCTGAAGCACAATGGAAAGATACATGGTAATAGAATATTACTAGTGATGACTTGCACATGAGAAGTGACATAAGTCCCTATTAAAGATGGATATGACCAGGAAAAAAGGGTGGTTCATTCATGAAGCAAAAGTAAGCACTAGGAAATGGACTGGTATCTGTGAAATAGCAAGACAACCAGGATATGGACATGGATTCCATAGAATTAAAAAGTATAGTTGGATTAGGATCTGCTTGCATCAGAAGAGGGAGTAACTATACTGAGAGTATCATATATTGAAACAGGATTGGTTCTATCTTTTCTCATTACATAGTGAGGATATTTTAGATATATTGAAGGATTGGTTTTATCTTTCTTCATTACACGGTATTTAAATAACCCAACTTTTTCCCCTTGATGGCTCTCCCCCTCACCCCTCCTCTCCCTATCTATTATTTTTGCAATAATTCTGTGAGTTTGGGCCTCATCAACCCTATCTTTGAGGAAATAAAGTAACAAAAAAAAGAAACAAACAAAAAACCCAAGAGATCAAATATTCTGCATGATGTCACAGAGCAAGTTAACAGAGAGAGGACCAAGATTAGAACGGGGGGGGGGCAGCTGGGTGGTGCAGAGGATAAAGCACCAGCCCCGGATTCAGGAGGACCTGAGTTCAAACCCAGCCTCAGACACTTGACACTTGCTAGGTGTGTGACCCTGGACAAGTCACTTAACCCTCATTGCCCTGCAAAAACCGAAACAAAAACAAAGATTACAACCTAGGTCTGTTTTACAGGGTCTGGTAGTATTCTCATTAGACTATGTTTCTCCATATTTGTTGGAATAAGACCAGGCAATGGGAAAAACAAAACAAAACAGAACATCCTTATAGTTTTGACATTTAGCTATTCTAAACTTTGAGTGCATTAGAGGCTTTTCCTGAATTTCTTCTAAGACTTTGCATTTAGACAAAGCTCCATTTATATTATCTATCTGTATAGAATCCAAGCATGTGAGGGTTCATTTAATTGCTCATTTCTCACTAAACAGAAGTATCAGTCAAGTTAAACTAAAAATGCACATAGAATTTTTTTTTTAATTTTATGTATACTCATATCCAGGATATCATTTTCCAAAAATGTTTCTGCCAAGGATGGTGATCATTAATCAAGTCAAGGAAGAACAGCTTTCAAAGCCAACTCGAGTAAAAAACAAGCAACTCCCCCCACCCCACCAAGAGTACAGGGCTTGCCATTCTTCATTTCTCCCAAGTACCTAGGAAACCATCTCCATTTCTATTACCTTTAAATATTATTGCAGGAGAATTAGCATGGCTTTGTCTTTCTAAGGAAGATATGTTTAGGATAAGGTCATAGATGTGGGCGTTTCTGTGAATTGTAGGCTAGAACTACCTATTGCCAAACAGCAAAATAAAAACTGAAAACAGATTTGTTTTGTCGTTTAGCACGCTAGACAAGGAAGCTGGATTTGGAGAAAGAGGAAATGAGTTCAAATTCCAGCTGCTATTTCTGACTTATGAGACTTTGGGCATGTCATTTAGATTTCTTATTTATAAAATGAAAGACTTGGAATAAATTGATAAGGCTAAAATTCCAGCTATTCTGTCTAAAATATCTAATGAGTGGTCGCCAATAAATTATAAGCTTTAGCAAGAGTTAGGCTTTTTAGCATTTATTAAGGAGAATAAGAATTTGGTAAAGACAGAAGAAAAGGCCTACATTCCTATCTATTAAAGGGAGAGCACATTTCTAGCTCCCCTTCTCCACCAGCATCCTCAGGAAAGAGAGACAGAGAGCCGGCTCCCCCTTCCTCCTCCCACCAGCAAATGTCACTTCCTGATGCCAAAGAAAAGACGCATGCATGATCTTGCCCTCAAAGACCTTCCTTTCATGGTGGAACTTTCTTATAGTAAGTCTCCAGTAGGTGGCATCATTCCAATCATTACAAAATGAACTCAAAGTTTTCTTCCATTCATAATCTTGGACACGGTAATAATCAGCACTCTGATCTAATTAATTGTGGTACAATGGATTTTACAATTTAATAGGGATTTTAAAAAGTGAACTGCTTGATCTGTCTAAGATCGTGAAACTGAAATGTTTATGAAGATCTAGGCTCAAATTATTTTCCCATTTTTGAAAATTACAGAAGGTTATAGCTATAAAAGTAAGAGAAAATATTGCTATCTGGACAGTAAAAGTGGACTTTGGGCCAGGGACCTAAAAAAAATAGCTTTTTTTAACTAAAAGCACTAAGCCTAATCAACATTCAAGGTATTTTTAAGGTAGTGATGGTGGGACAGGGTCTTAAGTATAGATGTGTGGGGAAAATGAATCTAATATCAAAAGCTAGGACCTGTGGAACAGTGGATAAAGCACCGGCCCTGGATTCAGAAGGACCTGAGTTCAAAGGTGGCCTCAGACACTTGACACTTACTAGCTGTGTGACCTTGGGCATGTCACTTAACCCTCATTGCCCCACAAAAACAAAAACAAAAGAATAACAAAAAGCTGGCACCTAAAGCTCAGACTCAATGGTCATGCTAGAAGATTTATTTATTCTTGCTCTTTTAGACTGACTTCAAAGTTTATTTCCTATTCTGACAGTAAGATAAGATCTCTGTTTATGTCATAAAAGCCAAGTAGGTCATAAAACCCCCATCTATTTGTTTGCTTCTAGAATTGAATGGATAGATGTACATCTGCCCAATTTACAAAATGGGGAACACCTTATGATTTATAGCTCATGAATCTTCGTCACCAGATGTTGAGAGCAACAAGAAAAAAAAAGTGTTGGTCAGAATTTTATAAGGCAAGTGAAATGATTTAGCTTCAGTTGTACATGAAGCCAAGTTTACTCTGTAGCTGCTTCTGATTATGCTGTAAAATTCAATTCAATTCCACAAGTATTTATTGAATGTCTATGATGTGCCCAAGTGGAGCAGGATTAGCAAAATTGTGAAGTCAGCAGAATCTCTTTGGCACCCCCCCCTTTCTTTCATTAAAAAGAAAAACAACCTTATGTTGTATAGGGTTTTAGAGATTACAAAGCACTTACATATAAATTATCTCATTCAATCCTCATAACAGCCTACTATACCCATTTTATAGAGGAGAGAATTATAGCTCAGAGAAGGGGCCATTTGCCTAAGGTGAATGACAGAGCTACGCTTAAGATTCTAAGCCCAGAATAGCTTTTAAAAATTATTACATTATCATGCCTTTGGGTGCTTCTAACCATTATTCTTGTTACTTATCCTCTTCCTCTTGGCATACTTTTGCTCTTAGATGGCTGTCAATTTATCTCAGATTAGGTGTTAAATAATAAAACCTTAAGGTGTGAACTCCTCCCTAGGGTATCTGGATTTCAGTAAGGATCTCCCTAAGGTTCCATGGGAAATTGAGAAGCCTTGGGACTCAAAGGAAAGAATCTTCAATGGTGAGTATCAAGCACATTTTTATGTGGTTGGTACATATACCAGGCTAGGCAAATTCCCCAATGCCCCTCATTCTAGAACATAGGTAGGTATTATTTTGCTTATTTGGAAGGGAAAGGCTTTTTTGTCCTGCACTGTGTGAAGCAAAGTAGGAGATGCAATACATTTTATGCAGCAATTTAAGTCTTCAAAGAAGGGGAATGAAAGAACGTTATCTTATAGTTAGTATATTTATCTAAAATAAATTTTTTAGAAAAATGTTTGACAAGAAGTTTGCTTTTTTTAAACTTATTTTCCCTTTGAGTCATTCTTTAGACATCCAAGGTTTCTTACCAACCTCCACAATGCTGGCTGACTATGACAACCTAGATTCACAGCCATGTCATAAAATGTAAAACACACACACACACACACACACACAGAGAGAGAGAGAGAGAGAGAGAGAGAGAGAGAGAGAGAGAGAGAGAGAGAGAGAGAGAGACAAAGACAGAGAAAGACAGAGAGACACAGCCACAGAAAGAGAGAAAGAGAGAGAGAGAGGAATGTGGCATCAATTAAGCTTTGTCTTATGCACACATAATAGACAAAATATTTAAAAAGCAATATTTTATTAGGAAAAGGAAAATATACAGGATTTATGTATGTTGTTAATTCATAAGAGAATAAAATGTGTGCTCTATGGTGAGTGTACATTCCATTTTTGAAAATAAGACCAGTTATTTACCTTATTCACCCCATAATTGTCACTTTTTATAAAATAAAATCATTTAAACTAAGGGCAGCTAGGTCCACAGTGGATAAAGCACTGGCCCTGGATTCAGGTGGACCTGAGTTGAAATCCAGCCTCAGACACTTGACACTAGCTGTGTGACCCTGAGCAAGTCACTTAACAAAAACAAATCATTTAAACTATAATGTGAGCTGCAATATGAATATAACTTTAGCACAGCTCTTGTCTTCACGCCCAGTAGAATTTCTGTGAGTGGATTAGACAATATACATACAATTCCCATAGGTTTCTCCCCTGTAGCCAGGATCATGGCAGACTGAAAGGGAAAATAATTGGTCCATTATGAAGAAGCAGATGGGGACAGTGGATAAGAATCCTTGACTTGGGTGTTCAGATCTAAAATCTGACATTGGTTAGCTGTGTACTTCCAGGTAGGTCATTGAAAATTGATTTGAAGTCCCAATTCTTCTACTCACTACTAGCAGGATTATCCTGGTCATGTCCTTTCTTCTCTACAGGCCTCAATTTCTTAAACTGTAAAATAAAAAAGGTTGAACTAGGTCTAATGTTCTTTCTAGTTTTAAAATTTCATAAATTCAATTTCACAAACATAAATCAAATGCATAATATGTGAAAATATTATATTCCTACTGGGGATACAAAGACAACCATCCCTCAAGTTCCTGCCCTCAAGCAGCTTACATTTATAGATAAGTAAATAAAGATAATTTTAAGAAGGTATAAAAGACAAGAGAAAGTGGCCAGCATAAAAGGTAACAGCAATGAGTCCAGCTGGAAGAGAAGCAAGAACATCTTGTGGAAGATAAGGGAACGGACACCTAAAAAGTAGAATGATTAATAATCAAAAAGCACAGAGAGGTCTAGGAGGAAGAAAGATGAGAAACAGTCACAGAAATTAGTAAAATAGGAATAACTTTGAAGACAGAGACAGAATCTAAGTGGAAAGAAGCTGGAAAATTAGGGTAAGGAAAATAGACGTCCATTTATTTGCATTTGGTCATGAATGGAAAAATCGATATACAGTGATATCTTGAGGGAATGTCAAGGTCAAGGTCATCTTTAATAAAGATGAAGCATCCTGAGCATGCTCCATGAATGCAAGGAAGGAGCCAAAAGCAGAGGGAGGGGAAGAAGAGGAAGATGAGAGGCTTTGAAAGCTCAGTCATCTCTGAAGCCACCACATCTGGCATGATCATAGACTCTGATTGAACTAAGGAAAATAAAAGTGGCACATGCTTCAGCCAGGCCTTCAGACCGAAACAAGGCTTTGATGCTTGGAGCTAAAGGGAAAGAAGCAGACAATTTAGTGGACAATTTTGAGAAAAAGGAGGAAGGATAAAGGAATATCAAAGGGGCAAGCTCCTGGAGGAGACAGGAGCTGTGGAATCAAAGGCACCAGTTGAGATCTTGGCTTTGATAAGGAGAAAGGTCACCTATTCATCATTGTTTAGAAAAAACAGGAGAGAAGAGGAATAACATAGCTGAGATATTTTGTGTACAATATATATTTTATATAATTAATATTTGTGCATGAATAGGTATATTTAAGTGCTTGTAAACTGGTGTGCAATGCCAGCCTGGGCCTATCAAAAAAATCATTTGGTACCTAAAACAAATTAATTTTCAAAATATATTGAATTAAAATAAATCCAGTTAATAAAACTAGCTCACTTTTTCAAGTTCAGTGAAAAGTTTTTTTTTTTAAATAATGCCATTGCTTTTACAATCTGAAGCAAAAATTTCCACTGTATTTTGGCAGATACTGTCTAATAATTTGCAAATGGCCTACCTCACCTGCAAATGGACCAACTTGTATGCATGGGACTTAAATATATTATTCTGTGGTATATTGTGTTTTGTTGTATTATATTATGTTATATGTAGCAGCAGCTCAGACTATCATAGGCACATGAAGCCTCTGACCTAGAGACAAGACATTAGGGCAGGGGTCCTGAAATTTTTTTGTGCCAAGGACTCCTTTGGTAGTTGAGTGAAAACCTCTTCTCAAAATAATGTTTTTAAATTGATAAAATAAAATACATTGGATTAAAAAGGAAACTTTTAGAATCACATATAGCTGTCAAAATACATTTAAAAATAAATTCACAGACCCCACATTGAAAACTCCTGTATTAGAGTTTTAACATTTTAGTCCTGCTTTCTTTGCTTAGGCTATTTCCCACACCATGGCTTTTAAATGTGTTACTGTAATACACAAGTATCATTCCACCTTTAATGGGTGTATACCCCATTGTGCAATGGGGCTTGAGGGATGTTTGTCCTGAATAAATACTTTTTAATGAGAGTATCATGTGGTAAAAATATAAATTATCCTAATTTAATCTAATCTGTAAATTTATAACTGTGGACAATATGAAAAATTATAACTTTAGAAAAATTATAAGTTTAGAACAATTATAATTGGGTCATAAGTTCCTTCATGGTCGCCATTAAAATGTAAAAATATTTTACTTAACTGACTGGGCCCAAATGTAACTGGAGGGCCTAATCTATGGATTTTTGGATGGCTGGCTATCTGACTGCTATTAATTTAATATGGGCCATTTATAAAATCCCACACTGCTCCTCCCAAATTGATAAGCAAAAAAGGATTAAAATGACTCTTTTAGTTAAAGCAAATATGGGGTTTATTTAGATGAATAAACAGAGTTAAATGTAGAAACAAGGATAACAAAATTAACATATCAGCCTTTTAAACTTTCTGCCACCTCTGGCCTATGGCTGCTGTTGCTGTGGCCTGCAGCCATGCCTGGCTTGGACAGGTTAACCTTCAGTTCACTTCATCTTTCTGTCTTCTCCCTTTCACTCTTTAATTTCTCTCTACGTTCTAAAACCCCCTTTCTGTAATGTCTCCATGACCCCCCCCCACCCCCCCAGCTGAAGCGGAGGGGGAGGGGGAGTGGCAGCTCTACTCAGGGAGCCTGAGGCCAATTTCAACGCCCACAATGTAAATTATAGAAATGTGAAAAAATATGACTAAAGGTAAATAATACTTTCTTTTGTAATTTCAGGAAACCATGCCAGTTGAAAGGAATGGTGTTCCATTAGACTCTTTCTAAAAATAATAATTATGGCTTAAACAGTTCATTCCAACTTCAGCATAAGTGGTAATTACATTAGCGAATCATTTTGACTGCAGGCACAGGTATTAATATCATACTGTCATTTCTCAGGTAAACATTTCATATTTACATGAACCATCCCAGGAAAAGCATGACTTTGGAAGTACAGACAAGACTATGTGAATACAGACTCATAGACTCTTTTTGTGTTACTTTCCATTCGAACTTGTAGAGGGTAAAGCTCATAAAATATTCTCGGTGAACTCTAGATCGATGACAATAACTTATCCTGTTCCTCTCAGAGGAGCGGTAATTTCATAGAGAGAAGGCAGGGGCTGTTGATTTCAGTTATAGTAGCTCCGTGGAATGCAATACTACTGTGCACTTCTGCTGGTGTCCTCCCTCTTCCAAGTGCCATTTTAGTGTTGACTTAAATCAATAAAGCATGATGTGGTTTAGGACCAAGCTTCTCTGTCAATTCCAGGAAAATTGATGTTAATGATCTGACTCTTTGGCAATTGGAAGCAGGATATTTTTCCATCTATATTCCTTATCTCTGGAATGGCTCCTAATTCTGGGGGTGCTTTTGTTGGTGGAACTGCAAGACTTATTATGGGAAGCAAAACTGTTGAGTTTTAGCATTCTATGGTGGGAAATTTATAGTTTCCCATTTACAGGGGAATTTTAGTGGCTGTATTTAATTTAAATTTCATTCTTCTAAGTCACACACATGCCTAGAGGCCTTAAACCAATTTGGTGTGTTTGAAATACTGAATAACATAAATGGCTTGGGGAATGATTTGGCAGGAAACAAGTGGAACATGTAAATATTCAGGGAAAGAGAAGCAGAAGCACTATATTTATTGGGGTGCAGTAGCTACTGTATCTTCTGGACAAACCCTTTAGGATTAGACCTTCCTTGCAGTATGACTCACAGGATCATAGATTAAAGCTGGGAGGGATCTCAATACTCATCTTGTCCACCTACATCCTTTGTTCTACACTGAAAAAACAAAGATGCAGATCAGGTAAAAGACTTGCCCAAGGTTACCTAAGAAGGCCGTAGCTAAGCCATGATTTGAATCTAGCCTCAGACATTTGACACTTACTAGCTGTGTGACCCAGGGCAAGTCACTTACTCCTCATTGCCCTGCAAATAAGACAAAATGAAACAAACAAAAAGATTATAAACTGCAAGAGAGCAAGAACTACATCTTCTTAACCTTCTCTGTATAGTAACTAGAACATGGTTATTTTATACATTTGATGATATCATTAATTAAATACAAAAACATTGATAATTATCAAGCATTTATTTCTTTCTCCCTCCTTTCTTCTCCTCCAATACAAAACATTCATCTCATGTAGGAAGAGTCAAAAATAACAAATTCCCACATTAAACATATCCAAAAATGTGCTTTAAAATCTGGATATTAGTCCGTCATTTCTCTGTCATGAAGTGCACAACATTCTCTGTCATCAGTCCTCTTGAATGATTGCAATTATTAAAATTTGTAAGTCTTTCAGAGTTGTTCCTTTTTATAGTATTGATGTTAGAAAATTTTCTGTTTCTGTTCACTTCACTCTGTGTTAATTCATACAAGTCTTCTCAGGGGTCTCTTAAACCATCCACTTCATCATTTCTTATAAAACAAGCATATTCCATTAGATTAATTTATCATAATTGGTTCAGCCATTCTGCAATTGATAGGCACTATCTTAGTTTCAGTTATATGGCACCACAAACAGAGCTACTATAAATATTTTTTGTATATGTAGGAAAGCAACATTATTCAATTTGTGAATTAAAAAGGTAGATCTGTCAGGAGAGTACAGGATAGATGGGAGGATTCTTTGATTTCTTTGGGGTACACATGTACTAGTGGTAAACCAACAACTTCTCTTTTAAGAAAAATGTTTTAAACACAGACATGAATAAAGGCCATTTGGACCATGAGAGTTTAAAGGGCATCTGGCAGTATAAGGCTTCATTAAGGCTATGAAACATTTTAGAATATAAAACTTATAATTGGAAGGAACCATTAGATAAGATCTGACCCTGCTTCTTTCTTAAGTGTTACTTCTATTTTCAGAGGAGACAACCAATACCCAGGGAAGCTAAGTAACAAGCCCAAGGTCATACATCTTAGTCATTTTCAAACCCTGCCTAGGATCCAAATATTCTCATTCCAAATCCATAGTTCTTTCCATTTTCTATACATTATACTTTTTTTTTTTGGTGGGGCAATGAGGGTTAAGTGACTTGCCCAGGGTCACACAGTTAGTGTCTGAGGCTGGATTTGAATTCAGGTTCTCCTGAATCCAGGGCTGGTGCTTTATCCACTGTGCCACATTGCTACACCATACATTATACTTCTAATTGTTTTTCTCAGTAGGATTAATTTTAAGACACAAACATAAGTTAAACTGTAGGTTCAAGTCAATATGTTTTAGCTAAGGAAATCAAATAAATGGCAGTATATAGAATCTTTGAAGACAATAGGTTAAAATGCCAATTGTATTAATGTTGTGCTCTGTAGCTGTCTCACTATTACTGATAAATGCAAAGACCAAAAATGAAAGTGTATTTTCCTGAATTATTAAGGTTTGTTCAATTCTTCATTTCATAAGCTTCCATATTTGTCTTTTTTAAGATGAGAGCTAAGATTTAATATGAACCAAGATGGGTTAAATTAACAAGGATTATAAATGGGTAGGAACTGATAGAAATGGCACACATTCTGGTCAAACACATTTTATTGACTGAAATTTTACTCTAGTAAATCTATTTTTTTCTAGGCTAAAGATATGCTTGGCAAACCATGCTTAATTAGTTTCTTTCAAGTGTTTTAAAAATTAATTGGTTTGGCTCCAACTTTTCTTCCTTTGAGAAATAAGACCCATTTTGAGATTTAGTATGACAATGACAACCACTAAATGGATTTTTTTGGTAATTTAAGAATTTGAATTTTGCTTGGGTGAGTTATTCTTTATGAACTTAAATAAAATTGTACTTTTTTGCAATGAAATGAATAGAAGGGGTTTGTCCTATGGAACTGCCACTGAATTTAACTTTAAGGGGTGTTTGTGTGTGTGTGTGTGTGTGAATTGCTATACTTGGCATCACAGACTTAAAGACAGCTACATAAAGACATAGTAGGTTAAAGGTGAACACATCTGACTGTCTCATCATCAACAACAATAATGCTGAAGAACAACTCTATGTTTTGTTTTACATTTTGCAAAACATTTTCCCTACAACAGTCCTCTGAGGCAGTGATCCACAGTAATCAGTAATCCTCCAGTCTCTGATAATGAGGTGGCCTATTTCTTTACCAAGATCAGCCCCTCTATCTGTACCCTTGATCCCACCCCCTACTGCTTTCTCCAGCAATTTGTCCCCTCATTCCTTTCCCCTCTTATTTCCAGTATATATTGGAATATCTATCCCTATCTGTTGGTTTCTTTCCTAGTGCTTTCAAACATATCCAAGTCTCTTCCATCCTTAAAAAAATCATTTTTAGACCCTACCATCTCCTCAAATGATTATTCTCCATCTCTCCTTCCTTTCTCAGTCAGACTCCTAGAAAAATGCAGTACACACTCATTGCCTTTACTTCCTCTGCTCTCACTTCTTCATTCTTTGCACACTGGCTTCCAACCTCATCTCTCAACTGAAAGAAACCTTAGATTTTGCAGTGAAATTCCCTGGTTTTTCATATGAGGAAACTAAAGCTCAGGTCAGCAAAGCACCTTCATTGGGATTGTATAATTATTGATAATTTCCCTTGTTTTCCACTTCTCCAATTCCTCCTCACACTTTAGGGCCCTTTAAAACCAAACTCAATGGGGCAGCTAGGTGGCACAGTGGATAAAGCACCGGCCCTGGATTCATGAGGACCTGAGTTCAAATCTGACTTCAGACACTTACTAGCTCTGTGACCTTGGGCAAGTCACTTAACCCTCTTTACCCAGAAAAAAACCAAAGAAACAAAACAAAACAGAAAACAAAACAAAACAATAAAGCCAAGCTGAAGTCCCAAAACATGGAGTCTTCCTTGCCACTCCAGCCTCATCTGAACTCCTTAGTGCCTTGAATCTAGCAGGCATTTAGTAAATATTTTTGGACTTGAATAAAAATTACTATCAGTTCTTGTCATTTGACAGGTAACTAACAATACATGTTCCTATGGCATTTGTTCATGGTATATATCTTTTTTCTCCCACTAGGTTCTAAATTCTCCAAAGGCAAGAATGCTATCTTACAGTTGTATAACAACAAACACAGTGTCTTGTCCACAGAAGATAAACAGCAAATGCTTGTTGATTAATTTTAGAGTGGAGACAATGACTGTCCTACTTTACTTGTCATGCATTCTTCCTTCCTTCCTCAATTATGTTATTCAAATTTATGCCCAGGGATCTTTGGGCAAGTGATAAAAGAGACAAAACGTGTCCCATGCCTCACTTTTTCTTTGCTCCCTTTAAATTAAGTCCTTAGATGAGTCGCCTAGGCATTGAACTTTAGAAAATGGTTTTAAAATAAATATTCTACTCCTGTAACCACTTTACTAGCAAATTAAGCATAATATGTCTTGGGGCTATGTAATTAAAGGAAAAAAATGTATTTGATCATTTCAGCTATATCCCAGCAAGTACTGGAGAAGAAGGCTAAGGAGGCCTGTTCAGAGAAAATATTTCACCTCCTCAGAGTTAATGAGACCCAACACTTTTGAATGTACTTCTGCAGTCCTCCAGAAATCATTAGGTGGTTAGCACCTTTTCATTATTAAGACTGCAAAGAGATGTGAACCTTTCAAATTGCACATGATTCAAAACTAGAATTCCAGAAATATTTCTGTTGGTTTTTTTTTTTGTTTTTTTTGCGGGGCAATGGGGGTTAAGTGACTTGCCCAGGGTCACACAGCTAGTAAGTGTCAAGTGTCTGAGGCTGGATTTGAACTCAGGTACTCCTGAATCCAGGGCCGGTGCTTTACCCACTGCGCCACCTAGCTGCCCCCCAGAAATATTTCTAAAGAAGAAATTCATAAGAAATGATTTCCAGTTTTTAAAGTAGTTCATATAATTGGGTCTAATAATCACTTTCAAAAACAGGTTTCCTTATACACTGCCAACGTGGAACCCTTTGGTGTTGTTTTTTGCATTTTCAGTTGAGATCTGATTGGCAAATGGGTGTTACAAGCCACCAGGTTATTAATTACATTCAATTTAAGTTTAATGAGTTCAAGACCCTTTTCGAGATGCTGGGTGGAAATAAAGATGACTATGTTTTTGTACTTCCCTTCAGAGAGTTGTATAAATAACAATAATAATAATAATAATAATAATAATAATAATAATAATAATGACTAGCATTTATATAGCACCTACTGTGTACCAGGCATTGTGCTAAGCACTTTACAAATATAATCTTATTTGATCTCCAAAATAACCCTAGGAATCAGGTGCCATTATTGTTCCCATTAAAGGTTAAGTGATTTGCTTGAGGTCATAGCTAGTAATATTTTAGGGCCAAATTTGAACTCAGATCTTCCTGACTCCAGATCCAGTATTTTAAAAACTGTGCTATCTAGCTGACCTCAGTTAGTTTATAATCTACCTGAGGGATATACACACACATAAATACCAGTGATACAAAGTAGAATGTGATAAGTGTGGAAATAGGTGAGTGGTAAAAGATCCTATGAGAATTCAAAGGAGAAAGTGACTACTTTTAGCTGCAAGCAAAAAGGGATGTTCTTGGACATCTTCATGGAAGATATGATATTTGAGTTGGGTCATGGGGAACTTTCACATTTTTGTAGAAGTCATTCTAGAAGTAGGAAAAATCCTAAGTTATGAAAGTGGGAAATGAAAGGGTGTGTGTGTGTGTGTGTGTGTGTGTGTGTGTGTCTGCAAGGAATGGGCTAGCTTGGATGGATTTTTTGGTAAGAAAGGGAAGACCTATGAGATAAAGTTGAAAAGGTTGTTTATACTAAGATTATGGAGGGCTTTGAGTGCTAGGCTTAAATTTAAATTAAATGTTTGCATTCTACTCAGAGCCCCTGAAGTTTTATAAACATTGGAATGAAGTGGTAGGAGATGTAATTTAAGAAAATTAACATGATTTTGAGGTTCAGAAAAGATTAAAAAATGGAACAAAGACAAGAAATCAGTTTAGGACTATCAAAATCACCCAACTGAGAGGTCATAAAAGACTGGAAGAAATTGGAATAGAAAGGTAGAAATGGATCAAAAAGTTGTTGGGGGCGGTGTAGATCTAATATTATTTAGCAGTTGTTTTTTATTTAGGAGATGTAGAAATGGAGGAATGGTGTTGAGGTTTTTAATCTGGTTTACTGAGGGTATAATAGTACCATGAATAAATATGGGGAAAGTACAATGAAGTACATGCTTGAGAGAAAAAGATAAATTAAGTATCTGACATGTTGAATTTCACTTTTAGGTGCTAACAGGACATAAAGGTGTTACAAGTTCCAAAAGAGAGTTGGGAAAGAGAGTCTAGAGTTTGGGAATGTGGTCAGGGCTGGAGATAGAGATTATCTATCTATCTATCTATCTATCTATCTATCTATCTATCTATCTATCTATCTATCTATCTATCAATCAACCTATGAAGTCATCTACATGGAAGAGATACAGATTGCCAACAAAGGGATTGTATAAGAAAAAACATAAAAGCCAAGAACGGGACCTTGGGTTGTGGTTAGATGCTGGAAATGGAAGGAAAAGGAGAAGCCAGGAAAGAAAAGAAGTATTAAGAGAACCAGGAGGATATAGAGTAAACTTGCCCAGAGGCTGAGAGGATGCATAATAAGAAAGTAAGAATTAGTAAACAGTGTTAAATACTCTAGAGTTCACAGAGGAGAAAAGACCATTAAATTAAATAAGGAGGAGTCCCTGCTCAGTCTCTGTAGCTAGGTAGTACAGTGGAGAGAGTGCTGGGTCTGGAGTCAGGAAGACTCATCTTCCTGAGTTCAAATCTGGACTCAGACACTTACTAGCTGTGTGAACCTGGCCAAGTCACTTAACTCTGTTTTCTTCAGTTTCTTCATCTGTAAAATGAGCTGGAGAAGGAAAAGGCAAATCATTTCAATATCTTTGCCAAGAAAACCCCAAATGAGATCATAAAAAGTTAGAAATGACTGAAAAATAACTGAACAGGATGTCTCTGAAAGAACATCAAATTGAATGGAATTGAGGCATAAAGGGTAAGGAAGTGGAAGCAGTAAATATGTATCATTTGATGTAGAAGTTTTCAGGGAACAGAAGAGAGAGATAAGAAAGAAGTAGAAATATTGAAGGGATGATGTTTCATATTGTTCTGTTTTAAGATGGAAAACCTGAATATGTTTATATTTTTGTAGTCAAATTGGAAGAAGTCAACAGAGATGAATAAATTAGTGATATAAGAGAGAGGGAATGGTTTCCAAGGCAGGGTCTAGGGCATGCAAAAGGAGGTGGGATTTAGAGTGTAATGAGAAATAATGGGGGGGGCATCTTATTCTCTGAGACAGGAAGAGAGGAGAATATGAATAAACAGAAGTTTTGAGATGTGGAAGACAGGAGCTGAGGAGCTTACTGGATGACCTCATTTGTCTCAGTAATACAGATGAAACAAGAGTCAGGCCAGAAAAAGTGAGGACAGGAAGGTTGGGAGTTTGACAACAGTGGTAAATATTTGGAAAAGCTGATTTAGAAAATGTGAGAGAGTGAAGAAATTAAAAAAAAACAACATGATTACTGAGCATCAGTGCAGGTCTAGCTATGACTATATGTGCCATGTTTAAGGCAAGGCAAAACCCAAACTTGCCAATAATTGGGGAAGGGTGGAGAGTAATTCTCCCTGGGGGCAGGAGACATCAGAATCTCAAACAAGGGAGGAGAGCAGCAGTATTACAAAAGCTAGATCCATCTATTAATAGAATACAACCCCCCTCCCCCCCAAAAAAAACCCAAACCAAAATCTAAACCTGTGAGATGGTTAGAGGAGATAGCTAGGATTCATGGGGAATTAGTTATCATTTCATATTAAAAGATGGGAGAAGAATGCAGAGCTGAAATACAGTGAGTCAAGTGGACATTCTGTCCAAATTCAAGTGGCTTCCTGGAAATTTAGGCCTTTTTAATTCAGACACATGTGTGCCTCAGTTCAGTAAATGCTGACACCTTGCTTCCTGATAACTTAGTCAACCCTGCCAACTCGTGAACCCATACTAAACAGTAAATAGACACTAATGGACCTTTGGCTGTATCTAATGAGTGTGCCAGCATATTTGAGACCAAAGCTTTAGAGGAAATGTTTGTTCATATTAACAGCTCATGCTGGGGGCACTGTTTCAGTGAAAAACAAATCATGACAGGGAGTTCCATCCAGGGAGGAAAAAAGAGGGGTGCAAAGACAATGTTGTATAACAAGAGAAATTGAGGAAGCATTCATGGAAAACTGTAATAGAGAATCAATGGATCAGATATGAAGAAATAGATAAGGAGTGACCATACCTAGTTTTTAGGATCTTGTGTGCCCAATGGTTCATAGGCACCCTTGGGTACAAGTAACTCCCTAATATAAGCCTCTGTCATTATTCTGCCTCAATATTGGCACAGCAGTATAGATGTATGGTATACATAAGAGATTCTTTTTAGCCATTCAATTAAGAGACTCATCACATTGTTTATCATTAAAATGGATGGTAAATGGTTTGATCCAATTTACTCACCAGGAGAATTTCTAGCCTCTGAATCAATGACATAGTTGCTATGAATTAGTTCTCAAGTGTCGTGACTAGCATCAGCTGATATTCGCTGTACTCTAGATATGTGGTTATGACCTAACTGGTGAATATAGACACAGGCTTCTTTATATACTGAGCAGCAAAAACGTAACCCAAATGGAACCCAGGAACCCACGCTACCAGAATTGAGTGTCTTCTCCTGAAACAACAAGCATTTTAAATACTCACCCATCAGTGTGTCTGAGCTACAATAAAAGGATATATTGCCCTAAGCACGGAAGCAGGGGCCTATACACAGCTCCAGCTGGGAGATGGTCTATCAGTAAAGACTACAGAGACAACCCAAATTATCTCTTTGACAGTTTATGCTCCTGTATCTGGTTCCCTTCCACATTTGCCTCCTCCTGAAATGGTTTGTTTCTCTGGATGTCTATTGTTCTTCTGTAATTCTGACAACACCTTGGCTTTGGATAGCTAAGATTGTTTATCTGGAAAATGACTAGACTCACATTGCTCCGGCCCTATCTTTTGCTTTAGCCAGAGGGGATCTGAAACAAAGGTCTTCAAGGTACCTCTAAGACACTTGAGGGCACCATTTAAGACTCTTGCCATTGAGGCCTTAATTCTCCCCTTTATACTTTCTGCTAAATGATGAGATCTCTACATTATTCTGGGGAAAATGTTTCTAACAAAATAGAAAATTTAAGCAAAAATATTTATTTTTTCTCCCCAGAATATGGAAATGAAGAGTTTTGAAATACAAAAAAAGCTTTGTATTTTGCCCGTTGGATTTTGGAAGCATTTTCTTAAACTGATTTTTAAAATTGCATCCAGGTTGTCAATAACTATGCCAAATTTTCGCTTGATACACATAAGTATTTAATTACAAATCTTTTAAATCTGGCATTCGAAATATAAATGAAAATAAATTCTTAGCTACAGATGCCTTACCCTAATGTGACAACTTGCCCAAAATTATATACTGAAGGGAAACCACATTTGGAAGAAAAGCAAAACATTTACTGATCCTGAAATCCAGCCATTATTTTATAGTTCAGTTTATCTAAAGTATTCTTGAATTTCAGTGCATGTGACTTACAACATGGAGATATTCTTCAGTGAAATCCAGGTGTAAAGAAACAAACGAAGACATTTTATATTTGTTTTTCCTAGAACTTTGTAATCAAGACCCAAAGAACAGGCATGTTAAATCTGTTCTGGTATATGTTTTGTGTTTTTATTGTAATTAGCTAATTAGTTCTAGGTAATTTTGTATTTGTTACTACATAATAATGTTAAGGGGATATGGTACTTGGATTTGTTAAAAAATAAAAAAGCATGCCACATGGAATTTTAATGTAGGCTTATCCCACATGATGTTTTTTTTGACTGGCATTATTTCACTATAATATCCCTAATACCTTATAACCAAACCCTATCTAATGCCATAAAACCCTGTTATAATATCCTTCAACCAAAACTCACTTTCCCTTGTAATGCTGTTTCACCTAATATCAGGGTATGGTGGCACATGCCTGTAATAATCTCTGCTACTGGATAGAATGGAAGCTAGTTTTCCTGAACTCTAGAGTACTGAGCTGAAGTGGGCTAAGCTGATCTGGTGTCTGTCTTAATTATGGCATTAATATGGTGAGTCCCTGGGGCCATGGAGCCACCAGAGTGCCCAAGGAAGGGTGAACTAGCCCAGGTTCCAGAAATGGATAAGGTCAAAGATTTCATGCCAATCAGAATGGAACTGGGCCTGTGAGTAACCCCTGCACTTCCATCCTGGGTGAAATAGGGAGATCCAGTCTTAAAAAACAAAACAAAACAAACAAGAAAAACCCTCCACCAATCTTTTTATGATGATTAATCATGTTAGCTGGGGTATGCCCATAAAAGATAATTTTACTCTACCCTTCCCTGTGTCTTCCCAATTATGTCAAGTATGTTGGGAAGAATTAAGGGTTAATATCTCTGGGAAGAATTTACACAGACACAAAATCAAGTACAGGAATACATTTCAGATAACAGGAAACAGCTAGATGGTACAGTGGATAGAGCATTGAGATTGGAATCAGAAAAGCTCATCTTCATGAATTCAAATCTGGCATCAGATACTGGTTGTGTGACCTTGGGCAAGTCATTTAACCTTTGGTGGCCTCAGTTTTTTCATCTATAAAATGAAAAAAATAATAGCTTCTACCTCCTAGGGTTGTTGTAAAGATCAAATTTGACAACATTTGGGAAGTGACTGACATTTTGGAACATGGTAGGCACTTAAGAAATTCTTGTTTCTTTCCGTCCAAATACAAGACTGAGATTATACCTACATGATGATTTAATTCCTTGAAGGTAAGAGGAGTAGGAAGAAGATAAAACAATCATTTCATCCACTGAATTCTCAAGATTTAGCCAGTTGTAACACCTTGTAGAAGCATTTTAATTAACATGTCCTGGAATTAAACATTTGCTTTAGTGCACCAAAACACAGCCTTTAAGGCTCTCCTTGAAAAACATGTCTTCCATGCACATGTCTGAATCATAAAGATTCAATGAAAGAAGGGAGTTGAATGGTAGAGTATAAAGAACAATTGATTCTTTTTTTTTTTTTAAGTGATGCAATTGGGGTTAAGTGACTTGCCCAGGGTCACACAGCTAGTAAGTGTGTGTTAAGTGTCTGAGGCTGGATTTGAACTCAGGTACTCCTGACTCCAGGGCCGGTGCTCTATCCACTGCGCCACCTAGCTGCCCCCGAGAACAATTGATTCTATAATTAAAGGCCCTGGGTTCCAATACTACCTCTGGCACTCCCTTGCATGACCTTATACCAATCATGTAACTTCTTTGGCCTCTCTTTTCTTAGATATAAAATTAAGAAGTTGGAGTAAATGGTAGTTGAGGTCCCTTTTAGCTCTAGAGCTGGGATATTTTGTAACAAAGGATATGGCTGTTTGACCATACTCTGATTATTAATATCAAAAAAAGTGTAAAACAGGGACATAGGTTCTCTTGCCAAAGGTATTTGCCGCTGCCATGGAGAATTCCAAAAGCAAGTCTAGATGGAAGAGGGATGCTCTATAGATATTGGTTCCTTCAGAGATCCCTGTGTTCAGATGGATGCCATGCTATGAATTATGTCCAGAAACATTAACGAACATCCTATCAATATCCAAAAGAACAGAGCCTCACTTTCCACCCCAGGGGAAAAAGTGGAGGAAGAATTCTTATTGTCCTGATCATGACAGATGGATGAATAAAGAGCATATAGATTTTGTAATTCAGAACCTATATCATGGATGGACACTGTGGATGGATGATTAAATGGGGCTAGAATCAAACCTAAGAGGGTGTGTGAGTGGCTTGAAGAGGAAATTATGCAGGACTTCTAATGATCCTAAACTTCTCCCTGAAACAAAGGCCCAACTTTTAAAACATCTGTATTCTTCTATGAATGTTGTATGGCTGAATGTCCTGGTATGTTAGAGAATTAAAGTTTCAGATCACCCATAGAACAGTGGAGAGTGTTCTGAGTTAGAGGAGTCTACAAGATAGTGCAAAAGAAACAAATGAGTAAGAAAAGCAGCATGAAAGATATCATCTGAGAACTGGGTGACTAGAAAAGGAAGGGTGCTAATAAAGGAGTATAAGGATGAGAAAAACCAATTGATTCTCTTCATGTTTCTTTGGGATTGAATAAGGTGAATAGAGATGGTTATAGATTCTTTTACCATGGAAATCTTTAAGAATAGTATCAACAATTAGATATTGAACATAGTTTACTTTAAAGGGTTACAGATTTGATTTTGTAGCACATTGGACTATCTACAGTTATGTCAGTGTATGTTATAAAACCTGATCCAGGATCCATATCTGAAATAAAATTGATTCAAGGTTAATTTAATCTAAAATTTAACTTTATGTATTGGATCTACTTCTTTGTCTTACTTATTGATAGGGAATATGGTAGAAAGGAATGTATGATCAAAATGGAAGATGTGTTTCTATGAAAGGCTCTGTTCCAGGCTACTGGGATCATGGCCTCCAATGCCAAGATGGATTTAAAATCTCAGGCTGCATATGAAGGCTACACTGCTTATCAAAAGAAACCCCAAATATGCTTAATTTTGTCAATTATGAACAAGTCTTACCAATCAGCTGGGAAGTGTGCTTTGAGCATTTATCCATCTTCACCATGATTTAGGACTGAGCTTACCTTTACTTCTAGTCTTTTCTTTCAGCTGGCCTGCTTGGCTTAGCTGTTTTCTCTCATATGGCATCAAGTTGAATGTCCTTGGACTCTAAAATTTGGCTACACTATTGTCTTGCTCTTGAAACTCCTGTTTGGTTCCTCCCTGCATCCCTTTCATCTGATTAGATGTCCCAGTACAAAGAATGCTTTCTCCTCCATGGGTGGCCCTTTCCCAAAATGTCTCACTGCTTCCCAAGCTGATGCACATTAATAGTCTAAAATGGAGCTCTCTCAGCTTGATTGTGTCTACAAGCTGCCAATTCTTACAATGGTTTTTGGCTAGGTTAAACCCTCATCTCTTGTCTGTCTTCAGCCATGTTCTGACCCAGGGAATGCTTTGTGACCTTTGATTTTAACTGGTTCAATAGGCTGAGCTAATACGATTTAACAACCCTTTGTATTTATGAGTTAAAATGTCTCTCTTGGCCATAATTAGTATTCATTTTTAATGATCCATGAAATAACCTTCACAACTCTATCTTACTATTTACCATTTCGAGTCTCTCAGGCTGAAGAAAGCTCCCCAGTGGGTCGCTATAAAAAGGAAGTGACATTCATCATTTAGGAAAAGAATGCTGAAAAGGATTAAATTAAGAGGTGAGTTTAAGCAAACATGAGTTAAGAACAATGCACATTAAAATGTACTAAGCATATAGAGTGTAGAACCAAGAAAAAATACATTAAGAAATTAAATTTGAAATGGGTAATTATATAGTAAATGGAGAAGAGAACATTAAATAAGACAATGCCATTTTAACTACCATGTCTCAACATAGTAATGAACGAGAAAAAAAACTATCCTCTTAATTATAATCATAGTTACCATAACAACTTAGTATCTCTCCCCATGTGGCATGTCTTTATTTTTAGCTTTGGTTTTGCATGAACATGTATTTTTCTTTATATAGCAACTAATTTTTCAAATTACTGATCTTTCAAGAAAAAAAAAACCTATGCCTTTTTAGTTCTCTCTGAAAGTGTAAAAGGCTTGGGAATAATTAGTCAAATGAGCAGGTGCAAAAGTCCATGCTAAAAAGTGCAAGAAAAGTGTTGATATTTTGACAACATTTGTTTAAACAGAATGTTCTCTGGACCTGTAATCTATTGTTCCTTGTCAGAAGGCTCAGTACAAATATAATTTCTATGGAGTGTAAATATTTTAAATATTATTAGCTTGTAAGATATTTGAGGATCAAATGATGAGCACAGGTTGACTTAGAAATTCAGTGAACATAAATTAATCATTTGAGTCTAAAGATGACTCACATCGGAGGGATCCATCCTGACATTTGGTATCTTCCAATCTTTCCTTGCTTTTGTCAACAGCTAGAATGCTGATCTACCAGATGAGGTATAGCTATGTCCAACAATCAATGCTACTTCACTATATTCAAGTACTATGATTTTGAGGTATTAATAGTCCTTTAGGAAGTCTTTTGGGGGCAGCTAGGTGGCGTCATAGTGCATAGAGTACCAGGCCTGGGGTCAGGAAGACTCATCCTCCTGAATTAAAATTTGGCCTCACACACTTACTAGCTGTGTGGCTCTGGACAAGTCACAAGTTTTCATCCATTTCATCATCTGTAAAATGAGCTAGAGGAGGATATGGCAAACCACTCCAGTATCTTTGCAAATAAAATCTTAAATTGGGTCATGGAGAGTCAGCCATGACTGAAAAATAGCTGAACAATAACAAGAAGAAGAAAGACTGCAGCCATATGGTGACATCTTTAAGTTGGAAACAGAATGGTAAATATAGATGTACTCTATTAATTTGGTGATGATCACTGCCACACTCTACCAATTGTATAACCATTATTGTGTGAGAGTCTTTGGGGTTAATCTCCAGATTTTATAGTCACTACTTTGATTTTTTTTCTCTTTCTGAATGACACAAACTAAAAGACTCTCAGTCAAAACCCTCCACAAACTGGTTTCAACTAAACGTTCCAAGTTTATTTTCTGGTGCTCCCTTTCTCATAGGCCACATTATAGGGATCAGCGTCCTTGCCCCATGTTTTGATGATGGTATGAATGACTTCCTTATCAAACTTACAGATGATATTGAACTGTGATAACTGACTCACTCATTGATAGAATCAAGATTAAGAAGAGATCTGGATAGTTAGAGCATTGAGCTGCATCTAATAAGAAGAAATTTTATAAAAATAAAATAAAATTCTAAAATTGAATTAAGAAATTTATCTTATTAGGTATAAAGTAGTAGGAGCATGGTCAGCCCACAGTCCATTAAAAAGATCTGAGGTTCTAAATAGACTGATCTTAATAATGTAATGCAACAAGGCAATATGTCAGTTAGAACTCTATCATAACCTTAGACCACAATGAGAGGCATAATATACCAAAAAAGGAGAGTGATAAATATACCCTAATCAAACTTTACTTAAGGAAGGAGATCAATTAAGTTAGAGAGTGTCCAGAGGATAGAAACCAGAATGATGAAGGGCCTCCAAATCTCTCTTCATAACCTACCACTGTAAACCAACATAGGTTATACCTGGAATGCATTACCTCCTCATCTCTGATATTCCAAACCCTTCTTTCTTAAGACTTAGCTCAAGTATAATCTCCTCTCTGAAGCCCTCCCTTATTGCCCCAGTTGTGAGTACTCTTTCTCTAATCAAATTAACATGTATTACACATATATACATATAACACATACATATTACAATATATTACACACATGCATAACACATATATCACACATATGCAACATTATATGTTATGCATTACATATAATTATATAATACATTGCATATATTATATCCTATTATACATATATATATATATATCATTATATACATAGGGTATGTGTACATTTACATATCTGGTAGAATCACAAGCTTCTTAGGGGAAGGGACTATTTTGTTTTGTTTCTGCTTTTGTATTCCCAGACCCTATCATGGTGTCTTGCTCATGTTTATTAAGTTAAATTGAATGGAATAAATGGAATTAAATGGAAGGGCAGTTATATAGCTAAACTATTAGATATGTCTTCTTTGTTACTAAAGTGTCAAAGTAGGAGGAATGAGTAAAATTTGGGGGGAAAAAAAGAAAAATTAAGGGTTGAGACTGGGAAAAAACAAAACAAGACAAAAAAATTCTTAACAATTAGAGTGAAATTATCTGCTTGGAAAGTGGTGACACCCCTTTTAAAGTTCTTCAAACAGAGGTTGGACTATGATGGATAATGGTGGAAATTCCTTTTGTTTATGGGTTGAACTAGATGATAATTTAGGCCCTTTCCACTTTTCTAATTTTGCAATTCTAGGTATATACTCATATGAAGAAATATATAATTTGGAGGATGAAATCATGGTGGAGACCAATGGAGTGAGTATAAATGAAGGAGATACAGAAGTGATATTGCAAGGAATTAATTTACAGACTCCCTCCCAGGACAGAAATGGGAAATAGATTAGGAGTGTGTGAAATATATCATAAATCTGGAAAAGTGATATCCTATAGTAGTGATAAGGGACTTCAACTCTACAGACAATGTGGTCTGCAAAAAGAACAATTGATAATCCTCTCCTTGCTCCAAGTCCAATTCAATTAGCAGCTGTTTAGAAATGTTACCGTGAACCTGTTTTTTTCATGGCTCTTAAAGAGAAGAACTCTAACCCTATCCTATTAAGGGAGAAGCCATCCTCCTGCCTTGGATAGTTCAAGACAACCAAAATGATGTCACACTCCGCATTGTTGGTATTCAAGACTGGCCCCACAAGGGCTATGTCAGTTTGGAAACTTAAAAACACATATTCACACACACAAAAAATCACACATACACCAATCCAATAAAAAGAAAGAAGAAAAATTAATTTTAACCACGAGGTACCCGGTAAAGTGATGCACTTCAATAATTTTGCTTTAAAACATTTTTAAGGGGCAGCTAGGTGGCATAGTAGATAGAACACTGGCCCTGGAGTCAGGAGGACCTGAGTTCAAATTCGACCTCAGACACTTAACACTTACTAGTTGTATGACCCTAAGCAAGTCACTTAACCCCAATTGCCTCACCAAAAAACAACAAACAAAACAAAACAAAAAAAACATTTTTAAATGCAAAATTTTGTATTGTTTTGTGAGACTTCAAGAAAAGCATTGCGACTAAAATTTATTTCTTGTCATTGTTAAGGCTAAAATTCTAGCTAGTCTGTCTAAAATATCTAATGAGTGGTCGCCAATAAATTATAAGCTTTAGCAAGTGTTAAACTTTTAAGCACTTATTAAGGAGAATAAGAATTTGGTAAAGAGAGAGAGAGAGGCCTACATTCATCTATCTATTAAAGGGAGAGCGCATTTCTAGCTCCACTCTCCGCCAGAGTCCACAGGAAAGAGAGTGAGTCAGAGCGCCTGGCTCCCCCCTTCTTCCTTCCACAAGCAAACGTCACTTCTCAGAGACCTTCACCTCATGGCAGAGCTTTTCTACAGTAAGTCTCCAGCAGGTGGTGTCATTCCAATCGTTACATCATAATGATCATTTCATTCTTTAAAACATAAAGGGAACAATGAAATTAGTTGGTATTTTGGTCATGATTCTGCTCAACAAGGACTAATCTTTGCAAAAGTAGAAATAATGGGAATCTTGGGAGAAAGTGATCATTCTAATCATAGTATTAGTGATAGCAAAAGTGTATAAGGGTGGATCTAATGTGACACCCACCCTATATATTGCACAAATGGATTTCAAAATGTTCAGAGAAAGAATATTTATCTTCCAGTGTCTTAAAATTCTAGAGGGAGAATCAGTCCAAGAGATATGGGAAACTTTCAGCAATGAAATTTTAGCAATAGAAATGTAATATATTTTGATGAGGCAGAAGGAAGATGTCTAAAGAGACAGATGTGTATATAGAGGGAATTCATCAAGGAACCAGTTTTCAATTGGTATGCTAAGAAGATGGAAACAAGGTAAGGTAAAGGAAGATAAGTATGAGAGAGGCAAGATTCTGAAAAAAGTGAGTTAAAAGTACTAGAGCTCAGAGTGATCTATGACTGGTGATAAATGTAAATGGCAAGAGAAAGAACTTTTTACAATTATATTGGGGAAAGAAAAAAAGATGAAAGAAGGGACAAATGTTTTGCATAGATGAAACAATGATAAAGAGTGATGGAAACAGGATTAATGCAGAAATAGGATCAATGTTATTATGTGTATATATATATGTGTGTATATAGATATATGTATATGTATATGTATATAGATATATAGATTTATAGATATAACCTATATCAGATTACCTGCTGTCTAGGGGAGGGGAGAGGGAGGGGAGGGAGGGAGAAAAATCTGAAATTGTAAAGCTTGTATAAACAAAAGTTGAGAACTATCTTTACATGTAACGGAAAAAATAAAATAAATTATATGTAAAAAAAAAAGAGTGATGGAGAAAAGGCAGAACTATTAAATTTGTATTTGATTTTTTTTTCCTTTATGAAGAAGAATAACTGGGCAGCTAGGTGGCACAGTGGATAGAGTACTGGCCCTGGATTCAGGAGGACCTGAGTTCAAATCCGACTTAAGACACTTGGCACTTACTTGCTGTGTGACCCTGGGCAAGTCACTTAACCCTCAATGCCCTGCAAAAACAAAACAAAACAAAACAAAAACAAAAACAAAATCCCAAAACAAACAAAATAAGAATAACCTTTAGACTGGGAAGGTAGAATGAAAAATTTCATTAGGACATGGAAACCCAAGTTAAGGGAGGAGACAGTAAGAAAACACCTACTGGTTCTCAATAAGTTCAAGTGATTAAATGGGTGAAATCTATTATAGGGTGCTAACAAATTGGTATACTCATTGTGTCATTGTTACTGCCACTGTTTTTGGAAGAAAAAAACATGGAAGACAAGAAAGGTTCTGAAGAATCAGAGAAAGAAAGATTACAATTTTTAAAAAGAAGGGAAGACCGATTTTTTTATATTGTGTTGTCAAGCTTGACTTTTATTTGGCATAATTCTAGAATTTATTATTAAAGAGCTGCTTTGGGAGTATTTAGAAAATTAAGTCATGGTCATTAAGGGCAATCACATGTTCATGAAGAATAAGTCATGCCAAGAAAACATCATTTCCTTCCCTGACTGGATTACTAAATCAGTAGATTAGAGGAATACAATAGACATAGTATGTCAGTATTTTGACAAAAAAAAAAGAAAAACCTTGGTGAAATTTATCATGCTATCCCTTTGGATAAGATGAAGAGAGGTGGGCTGAATACTGTAAAATTGAGTGGATTTGGAACTCAATAAATAACAAGCTATTAATATAACATTAATGATTTGAGGCAACATAAAAATAAGTATCTCTTTGAATGCTATTATATAGAAAAATTCATTTATAGGTACAATGCTATGGTTTACAGTTTATAATTTCAGTTTGTTCTCCCTACAAGATGAACAACATCATTTATTAAGTGCCTACTACATATTTTGAACTATTCGACACTGAGAATATAAAATATAAATATTGTCAGTCTCTGTATTTAAGGAGAAAACTTGCTTAGCTAAACTAGAGTTAAAGATGAATTAAAGTTAATAGTTAGGCTAATTCAGTTCTAACCTGCAAAGTCTAGTGGAAAAATCTATAGCTTGGAAATCAAGTGCCCAACTTCTATTGCTACTAACAAGCTCTGTGTGTGTGTGTGTGTGTGTGTGTGTGTGTATCCATCCCTTTATTTCTCTAGACACTAGCTTCCTTTTTTTTTTTTGGCATTGCAATGAGGATTAAGTTACTTGTCCAGGGTCACACAGCTAGTAATGGTCAAGTGTCTGAGGCTGTATTTGAACTCAGGTCCTCCTGAATTCAGGGCCGGTGCTTTATCCACTGCACCACCTAGCTGCCCCCTTCTTAAACTGTGGATGGCAACCCCATATAGGGTCACATAACTGAATGTGGGGGTTGCAAAAAATTTGGCACCATTAAAAGTATATGTATACCTATTTTATATAGCTATATACCCAGGGTCACATAAACATTTTTGGGGTGAAAAAGGATCTTGAGTGGAAATAGTTTAAGAAGCCCTGCTCTAGACTACATTGTTAAACTGAAGTAGTTGGACCAGATAAGGTCTCTTCTATCTTGAAAATAGGGTGCTATAACTCAGACAATTCTCTTTTTGATTTTGATTTTTTGAAGAGCTAAGGAGAATCAGTAAAATACCCACCTGTGCTTGAGAATAGCACATGACTGTGGTTTAATCATGATAGTAATAAATGTTGATTTGGAAGCCAGATTTCTACCAAAAAAATTGTAATCCAGTGTGCATTATGTTCAAGGCAACATAGCAATATATTCTGGGTTGTCGATCCCAAATATTGAATGCTGCCTTTCCTTAAAAGGTCACGGATATGCTTTATCAAATCTGACAGCAGGATTTGCAGTTGTTATTGAATCAAGTTGGTGGAAGAAACATAGTCTTCCCCATATTTCCATGAAAGACAATGATTCACTCAGTTTGAGTTTCTACACGTTTCAGATTAGGAAGAAAATTTGTCTCATTGTTGGTAATGGAGGGTAAAATCTGGAAAGCTTTCTTCATTCTTCTATTTCCTTGGATATTTTCTACCAAAGAGGAGACTATCCCTTGATGATATTATGGGACATCATAGCTCACCTCTCCCTCAATCAAACTCAAATACACAAATGGATTTGTAATCTCTTCAAATTGAGAGCTCTCTCTAATGATTCAGGATGCAACCCCATGCAACCCCTGACCATTCTCTTAAACTCTACACCCATGCCTTCTTTCTTTCTTCATTTCTTTCTTTATCTATTTATTTACTCATTCATCTATATATCATCTATCTATCCATTCATTCATTCGTTTATTTAAAGTTTTGAGTTCCAAATTCTATCCCTCTCTCATTCCCTCCCTCCCTCCCCTCCCCCTTCCCCAAGGTTGCAAGCAATCAGTATAGGTTACACATGTTATACACGTGCAATTATGTAAAACATTAACATATTAGTCATTTTACATAAAAAGACTCAAGTCAAAAAAAAGAGAAAGCACAAAATAGCATGTGTTCAATCAACATCAGATTTTTCTCTGGAGGCGGATAGTATGCTTCATCATTAGTCTTTTGGAATTATTTTAGATCATTGTATTGCTGAGAGTAGCTAAGTCATTCACAATTGCTCATAGAACAATAATGCTGTCACTGTGCTCAATGTTCTCCTGGTTCTGCTCCCTTCACTATACATCAATTCATGAGTCTTTCCAGGTTTTTCTGAAATCATCTTGCTTGTCATTTCTTATAGCACAAAGATATTCCATTACAATCATATACCACAGCTTGTTTAGTCATTCCCCAATTGATGAACATTCCTTTGATTTCCAATTCTTACAACCATGCCTTCTTAAAAGTTTTCCATGTATCCAGAGTGCTTAAGACTTTCTTCACTCTCCTCTGACGTTGTAAGTGGAGCATTCTAGCTCTCTACTTGTCACACTTCATTCTTGGCACATCTCCAACCTGTCTTCTCTTCTAATTATAAGATTCCTTGATGACATCTTTTTAGTCTTTTACTCCTGTTCTCCTTAATTATGTGCCTCAGCTTTCTCATACCAACCATGGGCCTCTCCATTGCTTGCTGTGTGAAATTCACTATAATTTCTTAGAAGGAAATTGCATTTATATCATGTTGCACTGCTTTATAAGGACACTGGTAAAATGTTACTATCAATAAGATGGACTTTTAATATGAAATCTGTTGGATTATATCATATCATATCATATCATATTATATTATATTATATTATATTATGTCGATATTAAATACTATGTGCCAGGCATTATGATAAGCACTGGGGATAGGAATGAAGGCAAACAAAACAAAACAAGAAGCAGTCCTGGGTCTCTAGAAGTTCACCTTCTAAATGGAGAGATAACTATATACAAGCAAGATATATATATATGTATGTGTATGTATATGTATATGTACATATACATACACACACGCACACAGACACACAGAAACACACACAGAAACACACATATATATAAATATAAATATATAAATATGTATATATAAATATAAATATAAATATAAATATAAATATATATATATATATATGAATGAGATTAATTGGAGATGATCACCAGGGAGAAAGCACTAGCATTAAGAAGGATCAGGAAAGGCTTTATGTAGAGTGTAGCATTTTAGCTAGGTATTGAAGAAAGCCAGGAAATCCAAAAGATGGCGATAAGAAAGGAGAGAATTCAGAATTCTAGTCATGGGAGACAGCCAGAGAAAAGCCAAGGAGTCTGGAGATGAAGTGCCTTGTGAAAGAAACAGCTAGACCAATATTACTAGACCACATAGTACTGGCAGGGGATAGAGGGTAATATGGGATGAGAAAAGGAAAAGGGTAGCAGGAGGAAAGGTTACAAAGAACTTTGAATGCCAGAAAGATAGAGAGGTCATAGGGATCCCCTGGAGTTTGTTAAATTGCACAATCAGGTCTCTGCTTAGGAAGATCAATTTGATAGTTGAGTGGAGGACTGCCTGGAGTGGGGAGAGATTTGAGGGAGGGGGGCAAGGCATCAGACCGTTGCAGTAACCTGGGTATGACGGGATGAGGGCCTGTGGTAGAACAGGGGGTGCGCACAGGTGATGTTATCAAGATAGAATTGGCCTAATTGAGCAACTCATTGGATATGGGAGTGAGAGAGAGAAGTCAAGGATAACACCTATGTTGCAAGCCTGGGTGACTGGGAGGATGGTGGTGTTCTTGATTATAATAGGAAAATTAGGAAGTCTGGAGAACTTGGAGAGAAAGATGAGTTCAGTTTTTAACATATTGAGTTTAAGATGTCTATAAGACAGCCAATTCAAGATGTCCAATAAGCATTTGCATATGTGAGTCTGAAGATTAGGGGAGAGGTTAAGACTGTATAAACATATTTGAGAACCATCAGCATAGAGGTGATCATTGAATCCATGGATTTTGATGGGCTCGCCAAGTGAAACAAAATAGATGAAAAAGAGGAGAAAAGACTGTAAAGAATGTAGTTCTGTGGGACTAGTGGGTGCAGCCCGGATAAAAGTCCAGCAAAGGTGACTGAGAAGAAAAAGAGAGATAGAGAATCAGGAGGGAATAGCATCACGAAAACCTTGAGTATCTAGAAGAGTATGATCAGCTGTGCCCAGCCTTCAGGGAAGTCAAGAAAGATGGAGACAGAGAAAAGACCAATTCACTGAGCAATTAAGAGATCACTGGTAACTTTGCAGAGAGATGTTTCATTTGAATTATGAGGTCAAAAGCCAGATTTGAACATATTAAGAGAAGAGTGAGAGGAAGAGAAATGAACTGATTGTAGCAACCCTCTTTGTATTGTTTTCTTTCTAAAAGCGATCAAGCAATAGGTACATATAGAACTATGATGATATGTCTGTCCACTACTATGCAAAAACCCATGGGCAAATATAGGAGTATATGATCCCTCCTGTGTAAAATTGGAGGGGTTGTATTTGATAATTCCCCTGAGGAGTTCACAGGCTTCAAAAGATCGTCAAACACAGGAATACACAGGAAATAATACACAGGGAAAAAAAGTTAAGAATTTCTGATCTAGTTCAACCCCATCATTCTACAGGTACAGAAACTATGACTCACAAAATATGGTTCAGTGGGTAGAGCACTTAGCCTGAAGTCAGAAAGACCTGAATTCAAGTCCACTATCAGACACTTCCGAGCAGTGTGACCTTGGGCTTGCCACTTAACCTCTGCTTGCCTTAGTTTCCTCAACTGTAAAATGGAGATAATAATAGCAATATCTCTCAGAGCTGTTGTGAAGATAAAATGAGATATTTTTAAAGCACCTGGTGCATAGTAAGTGCTATTTAAATGCTATTATATTATTATCATAATAAATTATTATTATTATTGTTATTATTATGTAGAGTGGTTTGCTTGAGGTCACTCAGATAGTATCAGAGTCTGTATTTTGGTTAAGGTTTTTAGACCTTACAGGTCTAAAATGCCTCATAGGCAGTGGGCAAGTCAGAATTGGAGCTTAACACAAAAAGAGGGCTAGAGATATAGCTGTTAATGATACCAATACACAGGCCCCTGTGCAGCAATTCTGTATTAATAGGGTCCTAGAAAAAGTTATAGTGCACATAAAAATATAAGTAACTAGAAGGAAAGTGAAAGCATTTCAAGCTAGGTGTGGGCATCCCCAACTGGAACATTATTCAAAAGCACTACTAATGCAGACAAATTGTACTATAACTTTTCCTTTATAACTCAGACTCAGATATACCTTAGGTGGATTCTTGTACGCAGTAATAACAGCTACAGAACATGATGTGTCGCAGCCAAGTCTAACAGACTTGCTAAATTTTCATTGTGAACATTTCCATCTCAGAAATCTGCAAATGGTACAAATCAGGGCTTACTTGCTTGCTTTATTTGTTTAGTTCTTTAGATGACTATGTAGACTTCAGGAAGTGATAGAGAAAATATTAATAACAAAGATTAAACTTAAAAGTGTATTGTGAGCATAGCAGGTAGTTAACCATTTATCAGTGCACCCCCAAAGTCTTACATCTCATTTAAGCCAATGGGGTCTCTATCACCTGTACCCCTCGGCCCACGCAAGGTCTCAGCAGTTGGGTGGGAGGAGGTTGGCCCTTTTCTGCTCACTTCCAGGAATGGCTGGTAAGGTGATGGGGATAGTGGGCACATCGCCTGGTGGAGCTGGGCCAATCCAAGCTTCTGAAGGAGAGTGGGGGAAGAGTGTGGAAGTGGGGGAGGCAGAACAATCTTGGCCTCAGACCTTTTCCTACCCCCTCCTCCGCATCCTCCAAACGAACCCAACTCTCTCCTCTTCCCTTCTTACCAGTGCGAGCCAGAAACTCCCTCTTCTTAGGTGGCAGGCAAGGGGCAATTTTCGGGCCAAGCGTCCAGTCAATCATTCTCTCATTTACGAGAGGTGGGGGGTCCTCTACCCCATTTCCCTTTATGCCTCATCGCTTCTCCCTTGGGCTATTGGGAAGGTGAAGTTGGACAAGGGCCCGGAGACAGGGAGGGCGTCCCACTCCAGCACACCTGCCCAGGAGGCCCCCTTCTCACGGCCCCACCCCATTCCCCACTGGGCCCAGCTCCCTGCCCCTCCCCCCTTTCCCCTGGCAGCTCCCCCGCCCCTCCCCGCCCTCCACCATCCTCTGGCCCCTCGCCTCCCTCCCCGCCCCCTCTCCCCACGCCTTGTGCGCGCCTCTGCCTGCCTGGCCCAGGCCAGAATCACATGCCCTGCCGGCTCCATCTCAGTCCAAGGCAGCTCCCGCCCGCTGTCCCGCTCATAACTTTCCCGACTGCTTCTTTTGCGCAAACTTGTCCCACAGCGAGCGGACCAGAGCCTTGGTCGCCGGCGGGACCCAGCTCGCAGTGCGTCTCTCGCGCCGCGAGCTTTGGGCTTCCCCGGCTCCCAAGGCAGTCTGGTGCCCCTCGCTCCTGCCTGCAGAGTTTGGGATCAGGGTGGGCTGCTGGGGGGCGTTGGGAAAGTTTGGGGCTGCTTTGCTTTGCCTTTTTAAGGGAGTGTAAAGAGAGAGGAGGCCAGTTTGAGAATGACGAGGGCAAGGGACGCTTGGGCATCCCCTCTGGGGCTCGCCCTCTGGGTGCTGAGCCTGGCTTTCTTAGGGGAAATGGCTCAGGGGCGAACCCTCGAAGATCAGGATTATTATATCCAGGAAATACTGAACCGAGATCATTATTATGCCTTTCCGGAGCCCGAGGAGGAGACTATCACAGAGCAGCCCAGAGAGGAAACGGAGGAACTAGGGCGCCCCGAAGACTGGCGGCAGCCCCCCAAACTCAAGCCAGCCAAAAAAGAGTTAAAGCCAAAGAAAGCCAAGAAGGAAAAACTGATGCTTGAGACACCTCCAGGTAACTTTCTCCTTTTCCTCCTCCAGCTCCTGCAAACTTCTATTTTCTCCTGCGCCTAAACAATTAATGAGAAGGGGCTAGGAGAAGGATGCTGACGCGATCTTTCTTCAAAAGACTAAACTTCGGGGAAGTTCCTGGGTATTTTCTCCCACCACTATCAGATCTCACCAGAGCTAGCTATTCACAGAAATCCAATAATTAAACTTGACTCTTCGGTTTCAGCAAATGTTTTCTTTCCCTCTTGTTCTGGGACTTTTATGCTGCAGAGTGCAATGAGTATCTGCGTTTCTAGATACTGGAGTTTCAGAACGCCCCAGGAAAGGCTTTGCTATTGCTTGCAAAATTATGGTTTTGTCTTGAGTGAACTTCATATTTGTTTGGGAGGAGTTACTCTTTGATTTCACTTAGAAAGATCTCCCAGGACAAAGACACTTGAAGTTTTAATGAGACAATCTCTAAGTTTCCTCTCCCCTCCCCACACTCCACCTCCATCGGGAATGTCCATTTTAATTCCAGGGAATCTTATGAAAATCTCTACAGTAATAGCACGGATAATCCAAGGTGAGGTATTTGCGATGGTAGTGAGGGGAGGGGAAGCAAAGATATTTCTCCTAGGTTCATTAAGGCAGCTAAGTATTACAATGACTAGTGGTGAGCTGTAGTCACGAAGACCTGAGGTCCACTCCAGTATCAGATGCTTACTAGCTGTGTGACCCCTGGGAAGTCGCTTAACCTCTCTGCCTCAGATCTTTTTTTGTTTGTTTTGTTTCCTGTAAAATAACAATAGCACTTATGTCCCTGGGTTCAAATGAGATAATATTTGTAAAGTGCTTTGCAAGCAAAGTGCTACATAAATGCTACCTATTATTGTCAACTTGTCATCAGTATGTTTTTTTTTTTTTAACCATAAATGATGCATTGTTCTTGCTGTAGAAACAGCCTAGCCTTGACTTGGAATTAGAGTATCTGAGGTCTAGTTCTTGCTCTACCACTTACTAAGACTTTGTAATCTCATGCAATTTACTTAACCACTGTAACAATCAGCTTTTTCATCTATAAATTATGTGTATGCTTCCTACCTCATAGAACTTCTGTGAGATTCAAATTACTTAATGTACCAAGAGGTTATATTTTAATGTTAACGGTTTTTATTTCCTTGGGAGATAGTGGGTATGGGCATGGCTGTCAACAAGTGAGATATGTCAGCAAAGAAAGAAAATTAATTGGAAAAAAAGATATTTAGGCAGCACTAATAGAAGCATAGGTAGAGAACAAGGGAGATGATAATCCAAAAGCACAGCACCTTGAAACATCTGGAGTAGGGTTTTTTTTTTTTTTTTGAGTGAGATACACTTTAGGCAGGCTATTGATGACCTGGAATATGTCTAGAAAAGGACAAGTAGGATCTTAAAGAGCCTAAATATCATATCCTAGGTTTGGCCAAAACATAGAGGATGCTTAGTCTGGACAAGTGAAAACTTAGTAGGGACATGGAAGTTGTCTTAAAGTATATGAAGGTTATCATGAAGAAGAGTGTTTAGATTCATACTACTTGTCCCCAGAAGACAAAGCTGGGAACAATGGGGGAAAGATAAAGAGAGATAGAATCCTTCCTAATGTAAGGGTAATCTTATCAACTAGAAATGGCCAAAAGGCAGATTGGGGTAGTGACCTTTTCTCCATTCTAACGTGTCCAAACAGTGCTTGGTTGAATTTGTTGGAGATGTTGTAGAAGGGACTCTGTTCAGGTTTGGATGGGACTTTAAGATCTCTGGAGACTCTTCTGACTCTGAGACTTCTATGGACTGAATTACATAAAAAGCCATATGACTCCCATTCAAGATCCTCCACAGTCTGGCTTCATAACATTTTCCCAAACTGATTTCATGTCCCTAGGCACTTCATCTATAAAGGAATACTACATGTTCCCCAATTCCCTTTCCTCTTTTTCCCTATGTCATGTTTTCCCCTGTATCTGAAACACAACTCCTTCCAGTTTTAGCTAATACTAATTTCCAGTTCTTCTTTCAAGGTCCAGGTCAAATGTCAATTTCCACAATGATTTTCTTAATTTCTCCCACCCCCACCAGTTAAAATGAATACTTCTTTAATCACTCATATACTTAGTCATTAGTCAGCTTGCATTGTTTTTCTATATGTTATATATCCCTAATGAATTTTCTATATGTCATATATCCTTAATGGATTATGAACTCCTTGAGGATAGAGATTCTCCTATTTTTCTTCTTTGTTATCTCCATTGTCTGATTTAAGACCTTATTATCCACCATAAGAACTTAAAGAATATATGTCGAAAAGAATTGAAGTAGGTCGTCTTACTATTTGTCCTTAATTCACTACAACATTTAAGAGGTAGTCCTCTACCCCTGATTTTTAGAAGGTGACAGAGAAAATCTGCATTCACCTTATGTAGAAGGTTTGTGGTTGCATAAAATGTTTTGTAATATGGTTTGGGATCTTAAGGAACAGAAACTGCTTCAAGCAGTATTGTTAACTACCAGATGTATTGATTATGTGCAATCTACTGTTGGTGATGTTTGTCCTTGGTTCTTGAAGAGGACCATGACAGACATAGGGGTGATGTCACAACTTGCACTGAATTGGATTTAAGTGAGGGCAGGCTGTGCAAAGTCACCAGCCACACTTTTACTTCCAGAGTCATCTGGGTCCAGTGGCAATATTAATGTGTGTGTGTGTGTGTGTGTGTGTGTATGTATGCATCAGGATGATTGGAGATGGCCCCAGATGTTTGAGGCAATTCAGGTTGACTTACTTGCCCAGGTTCAAACAGCTAGTAAGTGTCTGAGGTGAGATTTGAACTCAGGTACTCCCAACTTCAAGGGCAGTACTCAATCCACTGTGACACCTAGCTATTGATATAGCCACATGCAAAAAGTATACAAGGAAAGAAATTTTAAGTATACTTCATTGCCACTCTTAGAATCACACAATTTTAGAGCAGGAGGGAATCTAGTCAGCTTGCTAATTCAACCTATACTGAAAAGGAATGTCCATTAAAACATACCAGGGGCAGCTAGGTGGCGCAGTGGATAGAGCACTGGCCCTAGATTCAGGAGGACCTGAGTTCAAATCCGGCTTCAGACATTTGACACTTATTCGCTGTGTGACCCTGGGCAAGTCACTTAACCCCAATTGCCTCACCCCCCAAAAAAAACCAACCCCCCAAAAAAAAACAAAAACAAAAAAACATACCTGACAAGTGGTTACTGAGCTTTAGCTTGAAGACATTCCTTTCCCTCATTATCTTCTTTTTTCCCCATAAAAGTATTTCATTATTTTCCAGTTACATATAGAGACAGTTATAAAAACATTTGTTTTTATAAGATTTCTAGTTTCAATTTTTTCTCCCTCCCCCTCCCCAAGACAGCAAGCAATCTGATATAGATTATACATGTATAATCACATTAAACATATTTCTGCATTAGTTGTGCTATGCAAGAAGAATCAGAGAAAAAAGAAAAACCTCAAAAAGAAAAACAAAAAAAAAATAGATAGTATGGTTCAATCTGCATCTAGATTCCATAGTTCTTTTTTTTTTTTCTGGATTTGGAGAGTATTTTCCATCATCCCTCATTATCTTCTAAGTCATTCCCTGCCACTCATGAACATCTCTAATTTTTGGAAAGTTTTATTTAAATAATATCAAACCTCTTTCTATTCATTGCTTCTAGTTCTGTCTCCTCTGTGGCCAAACTGGAAAAAGGCCAAACCTTCTTCCACATGGAAGCCCTTCATTTACTTGAACATGGCTACTGGGTTTCCTCTTGGTAGCTGGGACTAGTAACTAGGTAGGACCTGGAAGATGAGCAGGGTTGTTGAAATATTTCTACTTGTTCATTTATTCCTCCTACTAATTCATTGCCTGTAAATCAATATTCATTCTCTTCTTTGGAAAGTTGTATCCAGATATCTGTAATTCCATTTTTTTAAAGCTCTGAGCCCCCAACCAGAGATAATATACTGACAAAACACCTTACTGTTATGTATATTTTTCTTGATTTGTTGGAAATGTTTCCTACCTCCCTCAGTTGCCCAGGGTCACCCGACTAGTAAGTGTTGGGTGGGATTTCAACTCAGCTTTCAGGTGGCTCCGTGTCTATCACTCTAACTCTGTCCACAGTACTGCCTAACTTTGAGAAGCACACTGTTAGGAGCTCATGAGCTATAACATTAATAGTTTGGACCCACCAAGTCCCTTAGGGCCTGAGGTAGCAGCTCTATGGGAATCCACCTTGCAAGATCAAGGAGGACTCAAGAAGGAATGTTACATCTTTTCCAGGCCAAAAGTCCCCAGTTCCTTCCTTTGATCCCTGTGGCAAATCTCAATCTTATTCCAGTCCTTCCAAATTAAGTAGCACATGCAATCTCAATCTGGGAGGTCAGCCTTGCCCAGAAGGTAGGTTAATTCTAAGCAGCCCCTCATGGTCAGGCTGATACAATTTTCTACCTAGAATGATGAAAGGAGCTAGTGTCCTTTACAAATGTTCTCATCTGGGATAAACAGATCCTGCTATCTTCGAATGTGTCAAACGTGAGTTGGCTGGATAAGGGTGGACACAGCATTTAATTGGTATAGTTCATTTCATGTCCAGGGACTTGACATGTGGATTCATCACTAGCTGTTGCTGTGTGCTTTCTTCCTCCCCTTGGAACTCCTTCACTCTCCTCTGCCCCCCAAAACAAACAAACAAACCAACAAAAACTGCTTGCTCTAGGAGAAGGGACCTATTCTGACAAGACTGTATCATATGGGCAGCTAGGTGGTGCAGTGGATAGAGCACTGGCCCTGGCTTCAGGAGGACCTGAGTTCAAATCCGACCTCAGACACTTAACACTTACTAGCTGTATGACCCTGGGCAAGTCACTTAACCCCAATTACCTCACCCCCCCCCAAAAAAAAGACTGTATCATATGATATAACACTCTTGGTTTTTGGAGTATTGTCAGGATCACAGAATTGTCTAGCAGAAAAAGGATCTAATTCAAGCCCCTCATTCCACAGATCTGAAAACTGAGGTCTAGAGAGAAGTGACTGCCAGGTAGCATAATGTGTTAATGGCAAAACTGAGCCTCTAACCCCAGCCTCTACTACATCAGGCAGGAAAGAGGTTTTCCATGTTTTCTCAGTTGAATATTTATGAGTATCAGGCAAAAGTTACTTGGGACAAGGAGTGTGGGGGGATAACAAAACAAACCCCAGACTTTAAGATGGAGTAAAAATCTTTTCAAATGTTTGCTCACACTTGCATTTAAGTTTGTAGAAAAGCTCCTGGGAATTCCTAGGTTGTTTTGTGGGTAAGCGGTATTTGAAAAGCAGGATCTCAGGTTAATGTATCTGGGGAATATGTGTGGTCCAGTAAGATCAGGGAAAGTGACCCTGATTTAATTACTTGTATAACTGAGAGAATTGGGGAAAATCCAAAGCTTTCCTGTTTACAGGATCATACAATAAGAACTAAAAGGAACCTTTAATTGGAGAGGGTGCCTGGGCAGAACTGTGATCATCGAATCCTTTCTTTTTAAAGGGATTCAAGAACTGAGGAACCAGAGAGATTTAGTGTCTTGAAGAGGCAGGATTCCAAATGTCTTCTGATTCTGAACCCAGAATTCTTCATACTGTGCCATATATAAATTGACAATTATTTATTTGTTTAGCCCTGTGCTGAAGCGGTGAAGATTTGAAGAGAAGAGAAGGAGGTCCACAGAGAGGCCCCTTGGGAGAGACAATTCAGTTCATAAATATTTGTTAAATGGTCATTGTCTGCAAAATACTGTGCTGCTAAACAGGACCCAGGTTCTTAACTTAAGGAGTTTACAGTCTGTTATAGCAAAATGTTACACACAAACAGCTAAGGTACAAGGAGAAATGAGATAAGGACAAAAGAGGGGTACAGGCAAAATGCTATCAAAAAATTCAAAGATCCTTTCCAATTGAAGGGTGAAGGAAGACTTCCTGGAAGAGGTGGGCTCTTGAAATGATTCTTGAAGGAAGGGAAGAACTAAAATTAATCTTTTTTTCTGCATCATATAAGTGCCAGCCCAGGTAGTATAAATTATAAAATCTTGAAGTTGGAAAAAACTTAGAGGTCGTCTTGTCTAGCCCTTTGCTTGCCTTATGAGTGTTCTCTGGAACACCCCAAAAGAATGATCATCCAGCCTCTTGTTGAATACCTCCAGTGAATGGGTATTTCATTACCTATAAAACTGGGCACTAATCAGTCATGGGTAGTGTTGGGAAGATTTCAGAATCTTCATGGTTAGTAGTTTTAGTTCAAATAGGCAGGTATTTGTTGTAAGGCATTTCAAGGCTGCTCTAATTGTAAAAAACATTCTTCAAATGTATTGAGTTGAAATTTGCCTCCGTGTACCTTCCTCTTGCTGGTCCTAATTTTCCTCCTTGGCCTTCAGGTCTGATCGCTTCTCACAGAGTAGCCAGCCTTTTGAACATTTGAAAACAGTTTCCATTTCTCCTCTTTGTATGGCCTCCAACCTGGTCAGATGAAATCCAGAATGTCACATTTTGCTCCAGGGCTGTATCTGATCATGAACATTGAAAAATTGTAGTACACATAGAGGACGGGGACCAGGGTGAGGAGGAGATGCAAAAACTACCAAATGAAGAACTGTAAAAAATATAAAGAATGTTCAGTCTGGAGAAAAGATGGGAGATATGAGAATATTTTGAGGGGGAGGGGCATCATTTGGTAGAGGAATTCAGACTTTTCATCACCCAAGAGCATAAAACCAATTGCCAGAAGTTACAGGAAATCTCCTTACCTAATACAATGGTGAGTTAGTCAGTAAACATCTATTAAATGTCTATTATGTACCCAGTACAATACAAATACAAAGAAAAGTAAAAAACCAAAACCAAAAAAACAGTCCCTGCCCCTAAGGAGCTCATAATCTCATGGGGGAGACAACATGCAACATACAAATAGCTATGTACAGAGAAGTTACACACAAGATAAATTGGAATGAGTCCCCTGTCATTGGAAATGTGCACAGAGGAGTGGGAAGAGCTTTACTTGTTCTACCTACTTGCCAGGTGGTCACTATCCTGAAATCCTGAAATTATTTACAAAGTATTAAAGTGTGTTGCATGATTTTAATATTAAGCATTTCATTCCAAATTATTGAAAATTATGATGTGTATGCTGCATATGATGATCTTCAATTAACCAGAAGATTCCATTTTCTAATCTTTCCAGGCCAATGAGATGTTATTTCATTACATTTATTGAACACTTTAGTGGCAAGTGGCAGAGAAGCACACAGATGTGTGTTTATGGAACTTTTGGACCTCAAAGTATCACTAAAATTTTAGTAGACCAAAGCTGATAACAAAGGCCACACGCCTTTCTTCTCTTCGATATACCTTAGTTTCTTCATTGGTAAAGTGAGAAGGTTGGACAAGATGATATCTTAAGGTCCCCTCTTGATCTAAAAATCTGTGATTCTAGTGGTTACCATGGGATCATTTTGTATGGATGCCTTTCATTTGACTCTGTACCCTTCTTCTTCTTCTTCTTTTTCTTCTTCTTCTTCTTCTTCTTCTTCTTCTTCTTCTTCTTCTTCTTCTCCTTCTCCTTCTCCTTCTCCTTCTCCTTCTCCTTCTCCTCCTCCTCCTCCTCCTCCTCCTCCTCCTCCTCCTCCTCCTCCTCCTCCTCCTCCTCCTCCTCCTCCTCCTCCTCCTCCATGAGGGTTAAGTGACTTGCCTCGGGTCACACAGCTATTAAGTGTCAAGTGTCTGACTGAGGCTGGCTTTGAACTCAGGTCTTCCTGAATCCAGGGCTGGTGCCAACTAGCTGCCCCGAACACTGTACCATTATTAAGCATAAAAGTGTCAACCTCAAAAATGATTTCCTTTTATCCATAAAGACTAGGTCAAGATATAAAAGTATTAGCCCATCTTATGCCACATAGCAAAGTATCACATATTCTAATTTCAGCACATCCAAAATATTGCCAGATTCCTTTTCTTGTATTAATATCTTGGGGGGTTTTCTTTGTTTTGTTGTTTTGTTTTCTGGGCCAGTAATGGTTAAGTGACTTGCCCAGGGTCACACAGCTAGTAAGTGTCAAGTGTCTGAGGCCAGATTTGAACTCAGGTTCTCCTGAATCCAAGGCTGGTGCTTTATCCACTGTACCACCTAGCTGTCCCTAAATGGGTGAGATCTTTGTTTGTTTGTTTTTTTTTTTGTATTCTGTTAATATCTTGGGGGGGGGTATTATGACAACCTGTTTGTTGCAAAGTAGAACTAGGTGACTGCATATACATCAGGTTCCCAGGATGCAGTGTGAGGAGGGGGGGGGCATCTTGCTGTACTGATATCTAATTTTACTGGTCTCTCAATACTTACTTAGTTTCAGAAGATAATTCTTCTTAAACCAAGATTCCCCTTAAACTTTCTTAAACCAGAATGACTCCAAGTGTAATCTGGGCTACTGCCTTACACATCTTAAATTGCATTGGCAATGGTTCAAAGTGGGAGGGAAAGTTTATACTTCTTTTTCACTAGTTGAAGTTACTGGGAAGAGCCAGACAGTTGAGATTTTCTCTGCTTAAGAGGAATGTGGCAAGGCCCATGGGTTCTGTCCTCAGAGATTCCAAGGAACTATTCAGCATTTTTTGGCCAAATTACCCAGCTGCATGCCAAGGGACTGTAGTTCAGGTTAACATTTTGTTTCTCACAGCAGCAGAGCTGATTCTATTGTTGTAAACATGAGCATTTTCTTTTTAATCTCAGAAGCCCTATCCACAGGAGCACATTTTAGAACAGGACTCCCCAAGCTGATCATTGATCACTGCCCCCACCTACCCAATGCTCTACTGTGTCTGAAATTTAACAGAAGCACAGACTTTTAGATTTGAAATGGACCTCAAAGGTCATTGTGTCTAACCTAGACCTAATCAACAATCCCTTCTCTAACATACCAGAGAAGTAGCCACGTAGGGTTTGTTTGAAGACCCTTAGTGAGGAAGGATCTGCTATTTTCTTTTTTTTTTTAACAAGTGAAAGCATTTATTAAATGCTTACTATATGCAAAGCATTCTGCTAAGTTCTGGGGATACAACCCCAAAATTGAGATAGTTCTAGCTCTCTGAGGTAGGTTGTTAGATTTTTGAATACCTTTCTCTATTTGTTTAGAATTTTCCCCTTATTATGTTGTTTTAACGCTGCTTCCCTACCATTCCTGCTTATTACTTCTACTTCCATCATCAGAGGCTGAACACAAGTCTTATCTAACCTTACCTGAGGCATCATTTAAATTACTCCAAGACTACTACTATGCTTCCTTCTTGCTGACCTCCCCAACACACAAAGTCTTCTCTACTCCCATATAAACATTTCTAGTTCCTTCAGTCAATCCTCCTATGCTGTCGCTTGAGTCCTTTGACATCTTGGTTATTCTCTTTTGGATGCCCTCCATAGACGTATAGAACGTGGGACTAGGAAGGAAGCTTAGTGCTCATCTGGTCCAACTACATCATTTTACAGAGAATATACCTGAAGACCCTTTCTTTGCCTGGTGGAGTCCTATCAATCTGTTAATTCTCAACTTTAACTCATATGCCATCTCCATGATTCCTTTCCTCCCGTCATCAACTCTCCACCTTCCCATCAGTCACAATCACATAGGTAACTCCTTCATTCACTTACCATGAAAACTGAATTTTATTTATCAACAATGAGGTTTTACGCTTTACCACATTATAAGCGCTTTGTGGGTAGAGACCATAGTCATATCTAAGATTTGTGTCTCCCTTAGTCCTAGCACTGAATTCTGCTCACAATATATACTACTTCTTTTTTTTTTTTTGGTGGGTCAATGGGGGTTAAGAGACTTGCCCAGGGTCACACAGCTAGTAAGTGTCAAGTATCTGAGGCCAGATTTGAACTCAGGTACTCCTGAATCCAGGGCCAGTGCTCTATCCACTGCGCCACCTAGCTGCCCCCCAATATATACTTAATAGATGATCTTGTTGTACAGTTATCCCTTCCACATTGAGATTTCCTATCACAGTATTGATATATTGCAGATTGTTATAAGAAATTAAATGGGAATTTGGGGGGGGGCGGTTTGCAGAAGCTACAGGTAATGTGAAGGCTAGCAGGCAACACAGAAAAAGTTTAGAAACTCAGAAATGCATAAATATATGTATATGTTGTATAATATCAACATATTTTATCTTTTAATACATTCAGACTTCTCTGGTATTCAGGGAGGGCTAAAAATTTTATGTGGATTTTCGAGATTATGGGGGTGCTGCCAGATTACAGTCCTGGTTTCTATGTCCTCATTAGGGAACAGAAACTTGATTCTAGTTCTGTGAAGGGCAGATATTAATACTGCTACATCCAAAGCATTCCCCCCTCGTTGTGTCACCTATATTCTAGGGATATGTTTTGGGTTATGAGTATCACCAATACCACATCATAATTCTCTTGGTTATTTTATGTCGGAAGTTGTGGATCAGGATCAATTTCTGATTGTGGCATGAATAGGTTACAAGAAGGTGAGCTATTTTTATCAGAAATGGAGCTGTTGATGTGGCATGGCATGAAGCAATTGGAATCACAAGAACTGGGCAACTTTCTGGCTCTAAACTTATTTGATGAGTGACTATGTCCAAGTCATGTAAATTATCTGAATGTCATTGTTGAAATAGGGAAATATTTAAATTCACATATCCTTCCAAATGGAAATGCTTTAGGTATCATCTGGCCAAAGGAGGTCCAGTCCAACCAACTACAGAGACAGTCCCTGCTTTAGCAATCAAGTGATGCATGCCTATGTCACAGTAACTTAGTAGGTTACCTACTAAGGAGAATGAGCACTTAAATCTTTATTGGTGAAGATAATCCCCTCGTTGGTGAAATCATTGGATTTACAACTGGAAGAGACCTTAAAAATCATCTACCCTGAACTCATTTTTCATAGATGAAAAAATGGAAGGCCAGAAGGATAAAATTATTTACCCAAGGTCTCCTAGGTAGAAGCAGCAGCACTATGATTCAAATTCAAGTCTTCTTTCTCCAAATCCAGTGCTTTCTATCTCATTGTTCTTCTGAAGTTTTGAAATGACGTTTGCAGTAACTCTGTCATAGGGCTGTGGTAAGACAAGTATTTTGTTCTTTTTTTCTGTTTAGAATTATATTTTCCAAATTACATGTAAAAGCAAATTTTGACATCAATTTTTAAAAACTTTTTGTTCCAACTTCTCTTCCTCCCTCTCTTCCCACCCCCCACCCCAAGAACTCAGGCAATTCAATGTAAGTTATACGTGAGTAGTCATGGAAAACGTCTCTATGTTAGCTAGGTTGTGAGAGAAAACAGATAAAAACAAAACTTCAGATTCAGGAATTAAGACAAGTACTTTGTGATGCATTATGCAGTACTGTATAGATGTTACATAGCTTGTCAGATCATAAAGTGATTTCCCCACAGATCTCCTTATTGTTTTTTAATTAATTGTAATATAGAAAAATCTATCTGCAAAGCCCATTGGACCACATTCTATCCTTGGGTATCTGTGAAATCAGTTGGACTGACCTAGGGATTTTTTTAATTTAAATTTTTTAATAATAAGTATTTTAATTTAAAGTTTTGAATTCCAAATTTTATCTCTCCTTCCCTTACTCCCGCCCCCCCCCTCACTGAGGCAGTAAGCAATCAGATGTAGGTTATACTGTGCAATTATGTAAAACATTACAATATTAGTAATATTATATAAGAAAATTTGAATAAAAGAAAAAATGAAAGAATTAAAAAATAGCTAGCTTCACTCTGGGTTAAATCACTATCAGTACTTTTATTGGAGGTTGATAGTATACTTCATCAATATAGAAAAATATTGCTGTAACTGTGCACAACATTTTCCTGATTCTGATCAATTTACTATGCATCAGTTAATACAAGTCTTTCCAGGCCTTTCTAAAATCATCCTTTTTATCCATTTCTTATAGCACAATAATATTCCATCACCATCATATGCCACATTCCTTTTATTTCCAATTCTTAGCCACCACAAAAAGAACTGCTATAAACATTTTTGTACAAATTTCTATTTTTCTGGGATGTCGTGGTATATAAAACTAGCAGTGGTATTGCTGGATCAAAGGGCGTGCAGTTTGATAGCCCTTTGGGCATAGTTCCAAATTGCTCTCCAGAATGGTTAGATCGGTTCACAACTCCACTAACATTGGATCAGTGTTCCAGTTTTCCCACATCCCCTTCAACATTCAATATTTTCCTTTTTTGTCATATTTGCCACTTTGCTAAGGGTGAGATGATAACTCAGAGTTGTTTTAATTTCCATTTTTCTGATCCATAGTGATCTAGAACATTTTTATGTCTATAGATTTGATTTCTTTTTCTGAAAATCACCTGTTCATATCCTTTAGATCATATCAATTGGGGAATGACTTCTATTTTTATAAATTTGACTCAGTTCTCTATATATTTGAAAAATGAGGCCTTTATCAGAGATACTCGTTTCAAAAATTCTTTCCCAGTTTCCAGCTTCCTTTATAATATTGGTTACATTAGTTTTCTTTGTGTAAAACACTTTTAATTTTATATAATCAACATGATCTCTTTTACCTTTTAGCATTGCTCTCTGTATCTTTTTTTGGTCCTGAATTCTTCCTCTGTTCATAAATCTGACAGAAAAACTATTCCATGCTCTCTTAATTTGTTAATGGTATCACCCTTTATGTGTAAATCAAGTACCCATTTTGACCTTATTTTAGTATACAGTGTGAGATGTTGGTCTATACCTACTTTTGTCATACTATTTTCCATTTTTTTCCCAGTAGTTTTTGTCAAATAATGAGTTTTTGTTCTAAAAGTGTGGATCTTTGGGTTTATCATATACTAGATTACTATAGTCATTTACTATATAGTGTGGTTTGTGCCTATTCTATTCCAGTGATCCACCTCTTTATTTCTTAGCCAGTACCAGATTGTTTTGATAATTACCACTTTATAATGCAGTTTGAGATCTGGAACTGCTAGACCACCTTCTTTTGCATTTTTGTTTTCATTAATTCCCTTGATATCCTTGAGCTTTTGACCTGGAGATTTAAAGGAGGACTGGAACAAACTAGAATGCACATCCTCATGGAACTTTCTTTGAACCAGGCTGGGTACTAAAAGGCAGAGCATTCTGGTGAATGCACTGATTGACTGGCCAGACCCCAAAGCATTGATTAATGGGTTAATGCTTGTTTTCAAGGAGGTCACCAGTGAAGAAACCACAGACAATTTGTGGTTGGCCTTGTGTTATGTTTTTTTTTTCCTTTTAAACATCTTTTAGGGGCAGCTAGGTGGCGCAGTGGATAAAGCACCGGCCCTGGATTCAGGAGTTCCTGAGTTCAAATCCGGACTCAGACACTTGACACTTACTAGCTGTGTGACCCTGGGCAAGTCACTTAACCCCCATAGCCCTGCAAAAAACAAACAAACAAAAAAACCCCAACAAACAAAAAAAAACAACCAAAAACATCTTTTGCAATGACTTTAGTAAAAGCATAGATAGCATACTTACCAAAGACACAAATATGGAAAGGATAGCTGATGCATTGGATAACAGAGGCAGGATCCACAAGTGCCTTGACAGGCTAGAACATTGGGCTAAATCTTAAAGAATGACATTTGTAACAATAAATAAAAAAATCATTCATGTTGATTTACAAAATAAACTTCTAAAGTACAAATTCAAGGAGATGTTGCTAGTATGGAAGCCTTCCAAAGCTAATGTAATCTCCATCTGAATTAAAATAAGTAAAATGTCCAGAACTAAAGCATTGGTTCTCAGCCTTGGTCAGAGTGTATCAGGATTATTGTGGCCAATTCTGTGTACCACATTCTAAAAATAACATTGATGAGCCTGAATGTGTCCAGAGTTTAACAATAAGCCACAGGGTCATTCCCTATGAAGAGTAGTTGGCTGATAAATAGATGTCAAAACATCTACATGGGACAGAAAGGCAGGCCACAGGCTGGCAAAGAGGGTTAATTATTGGCCAAATGCTCATGGCCATCTCCCTATGTTGGCAATAGAGGGATGATGGATGGATGGAGGGGCAACAAAATATAGTCAGGGGACTTTGCATGTCATTGAGTCACTTCTGCCACTCTGGGCTTGGTCACCATAATAAGGGAAGAGGACTTCTAGTTGGCTTCCTATAATTAATTAAGTCAACTTAGTTCACAGTTCTTGAGCTTGATATATAGAACTTATAATCACTACCCCTACGGAATCATATCAAACTGATTAGAATAAAATTGAGGGTCCAATTAATCATCTATCACAAAATGACAACTATTTCAAGTATCTGAACAGTTGCCATATGAATAACAGTTTGGGGAAAGGAAGGTAATAAACATTTATTAAGCACCCACTGTATGTCAGACACTGTGCTAAGAGATTTACAAATATTGTACCATTTAATTAGCTCAGACTTGTGCTTGGCCCCAGTAGCCAGAAGAATTTGGTATGAAAGTTGAAGAAAGGCATATTTCATCTCAAAATAAGGATGATTTTCCACATTCAGAAGTGGAATGGATTGTTTGTGAAGGTAGTGGCCTCCCCTTGACTGGAGAGCTTAAAGTTATGCCTCGTTGACTATTTGTTAGGTATCTTATAGAAGGATTTCTTGTTCAGGTACAGGTTGGACCAGATGCCCTTTGTGGTTCTCAAAGACTCGAAAATTTTGTGACTCTATTTATTGTTCATGTCATTCCCAAAGTAAAGGCTTTGACCTTTTACATAACTGAAAATAAACTAGTTTATTTCTAATACTCCCCTTGCACAATAAAATTGGTGCCAATGTCCAGGCATTCAGTCATTCAAATATTAAATACCTACTATGTGCCAAACACTATGTGCTAGGTACTAGAGCAACTACAAAGTCTTCCTTCTTAGAGTTTGCACTCTACTAGGCAAGCTAAGATGTATATTTTTTATAATACAATTTTATAAAAATCCATGTGGAGCAAAAGTATTTTGAGCTTAGATGAGGGATAAATAACTTTTGTCTGAGGAGGAGATTCCCTTTAGTTCAGGCCTTAAAGGAGAGGTAGGATGCCACCATCCATCAGTTGATCATTTATTAAGTGTCTACTCTATTGGCCTGCATATTGGCAGTTAGGGACATAATATATGCAGCACTTGTCTTGGATTTAGGAACACCAGAGTTTGAATTCTACCTCAGAAACTAACCATTTTTGTGAACCTAGGCTAGCTATTCAACCTGTTTCAATCTTGGGTTTCTTCATTTTAAAATGAGTGATAATAGCCCCAACCTCACAGGGTCATTGTGAGGAACCAGTGAAATCACATGTAAAGTGCTTTGCTCATCTTGAAGCTCTATAAAAATATTAGATGCTGACGGTGAGATTACTCACTGCTCATCCCATGCAATGCTCCATCTCCTAGCCCAATGTCTTTGAATTGATCGCTTGCACATACAATTCTTTTGCTCCTAACTTCCTTGTCTTAGAATCCCTGATTTTGACTCAGTTCAGGTACCACCTTCAGAAAGTTTTTGAAAAAATCTCTCTCCAGATAAGTGGTGCTTTCAACTCTGAGGCTCCCTTCTATCCATCTTGTATGTTCTGATTTATAGATGTAAACTCCTGGAAGGCGGGGGCATTTTCTGCTGCTTCCTTGTGTGAGGGTGGGGTTGATCCAATTACCTCAGGCCCTTTAAAGTGAGTGTCAATATGCAATGCCCTGATACCGTAAGCAGGTTATAACATTTCTCTATCAATTAGATTTTACCCTCAATGTAGAAAAAGTCCTTGATCAATTTATACGTCTTCAGAAGCCAACAGATTACATTAGATTGTTGAGCATACAGGAAGTGTGATCAAATTGCTGAGGAAGTTTGTTTACACCTGGTGGATTCTCTATATAATAGTGATCTATTCAGAACTAAGGGGTTCAAGTATCTCCTTGCCTGGCATCAGAGAGAAACTTCCAGCCAAGCCCCTGTGATAAAATAATGGGATTTAGCAGATACTCAAAGGCCCACCTGGAGATTAATCTAAACTGATTCAATTTAAGTGAGAATGATTGGCTGCTGATTAGCCTACTTCAAGTTAACTAGATTGTAAGCACACCTGGCTAGCCCTTAAGAAGGTATTGTTCTCAGAACCTAACTCAACTCAAGACCACCTTCAAGTCCAGTGAACCAATGGATTTGAATGATGCCGACCAAGCAGCTTGAAGCAGTTGTGTGAAGATCGCCTCTGCTCCAGACCTATAAAAAGCTTCCATGCACAGTTTGAAGGGAGTCCATGGTTGAAGCAGGCTCATGGCAGAGGACTTGAGGAAGAATCAAACCAGGCTGGAACTCTGGGGTAGAAATGCCTTTTCTTAACTTTCTGAATTCCAAGTGAATACCTGGTATACTTTAATAAATGCTTAATGCCCAAAGACTGGTGCTAAAACTTCTAATTTAAGGTGACCACACATTTAGTTTTAAACATCACACCCCCAAGAAGGAAACACTTGAGGAATAAGATGGAGAGAAGAATACTTTGGCCAGGGCCTTGATCTCATCTCTCTTCTTTCTCCCTTGGCTAGAGAAAAAACCTAATTAATTTTGGAAGACTTTATGATCTTCTAAGAACCAGAGGATTTAGACACTGACATTGGCATGCTAGGGGTAGCTAGGTGGCACAGTGGATAGAGCACCAGGTCTGGAATCAGGAAGTCTCATTTTCATAAGTTCAAATAGAAATTCAGAAACTTGCTAGCTGTGTGACCCTGGGAAAATCTCTTAACCTTGTTTGTCTCAGTTTCCTTATCTGCAAAATGAGCTAGAGAAGAAAATGTCAAACCACTCCAGTATCTGTGCCAAGAAACCCCCAAATGGGGTCATGGAGAGTTGGGCATGACTGAAACAGCTCAATAACAATACATTGGCATGCTGGTAATGTCTCTGGTACAATAGCTCACAGCAGAGTCTATATCAGGAGTCAGTGATAGACTGGATACTATGAGAAGAGGAAGATTCAAGATTCTAGGCTCTACAAGGATTCTTGAAGAATAGCAACATCATGCTTAAGGGGAACATCTTGAGACTTCTAGCAAAATAACTCCCCTCTTCCATATGTGCTCTCTAGGCTTGAACCCATTTGCTCCTGGACTGTCTTTGTAGTGGTGGGAGAATGTGTCTCAGAGTTTTGGGTAGAAGAATGTTCTGTGCCACGTATACTTCCATGGTAACTAGCCATTTGTAAAATCTAGTTAACTTAGGAGGAGGGAAATTATGAGCTATAATACCAGAAAGCCACCCTCAACTTAGAGTCCTGAGTAGAGAATGTCATAGCTGCCCTGTGGGAACCTACAGTATCAAACAGATGGTAGTGAATCTTCTTTAGAGTCATACCCATTGATTATACATATATTAGACATTGTACCACTTGAGGCTGCCAAAGACCTCCAGGGCTTGAACTTTATTTTATGGTATGGTGGGGAAGAGGAGGAACTTAGAGGAACTTAGAGGTATATAACTCACACATTCTCTTTCCTTCTACTTCTCTTTGAGAAATAATCCCTAAGAACTATAGATAATGTTGCAGGAGACTAGACTATTATTTTGTTATGAGTTTAGGGCCATGGTGCCCCATTTGGCTTCTTCTCCTTCCATTGGGATTGTATCTTCTTATGAGCACAAAAGGCTTAGCATCTCCTTATCGCTTGCAGAGGTTTCTGCATTTGACTAAGTCCCAACTTATTCATCTAGCCTTGCTCTCTTGATTTCAGGGACTTTCACAGGTGGGCGGCTTGCCATGTTTGTTTGTGTGACTGAGCCCAGAATTATTTCCAACTCCATAGCTATTTTGCCTTTGGTACTGTGTTGTCACTGAGCTGGAGGGGGTGGAGGGCCGGCACAAAAAAGAGCTGTTGTTTGAACATACTTGGTTGTAAACAGAATTCTTTTTGGCCGTGGTGGTTGAAAGGGCCTGCTTCACTTTTAACCCACGCTGTGTTTTAGCTCAAGTTACTTTATATTTTAACTCAGAGAGATGTGATCTTTAGGCTCCAGGCTGAAAATTCTTCTGTCTAAAAGTAGGGGGCTGAGAGGAGTGGGTGGTAAATGGAGTGTATTGATTATATTGGCACTATATAGGTTGGATATTAAATGTTCTGTTGAGGCAAAGATCCTGAAGGCTCCTATAGAAAGTGCAGAGTCAAAGCAAATAGAAATCAAGATTCCTTATACAAGCCTACATTAGACAGAGCTTCCAGGAGATCTAAGTACTTTGAAAGGACAATGTTGCGAGTTCCAAAAGCACTTTCTAAAGGAAAGGACTTCTTAAATAATCACCAATAAGCACTTGCTATGTGCCAAGCAAAAACAGGGGCAAAAACAGCCCCTTTCTTTTTTTTCTTTTCTTTTTTTTTTTTTTTGCGGGGCAATGAGGGTTAAGTGACTTGCCCAGGGTCACACAGCTAGTAAGTGTCAAGTGTCTGAGGCTGGATTTGAAGTCAGGTACTCCTGAATCTAGGGCCAGTGCTTTATCCACTGTGCCACCTAGCTGCCCCCAAAAAGCCCCTTTCTTTAAGGAGATTATCTTCTAAGGGGGAGACAATATCAAACAACTATGCCCATATTGTGTGTGTGTGTATTCACACAATATATGTATACCCATAATTTTATTATATATAAAATATGCACATATGTATATACATACACAGCATAATTTTATATATAAATATGCAATTTATATCATGTATACTATAATATATACCATATTATAGTATGTGTACATATATACAAGCATAGGTATGTGTGTATATGTGTGTGTGTGTGTGTGTGTATTTTAAAGCTGATATTATTAGAGGTAATCTCAGAAGGAAGGCACTCAGGGCAACAAAAAAGGCCTCCTGGAGAAGGGGAGATTTGAGCTGAGTCCTAAAGGAAGCTAAGACCTGTAGGTGTGGGGGGAGAACAATCCAGGCATGAAGGACAGCCAGTAAAAAGGTCAGGTGAATGCTGATGATCATACCCACCCATGGAAGTCATACTATACAAAAAATGGTGAAAATGGAGAAGACCAAGTTTCCATGTTTGGGGAAATGATTATTCTTTAACATGACTTAAGTTATCAGGAGTATGTTTTTAAGATGTGTTTCCAGTTGTATGACCTAAAGTGACAGGCTTCTGTAAAGAAGTTGGGTTGGAGCTTTGGTATTGGCACACTGTATCTTTATCCTTTCTTCTAATTTGGTGCTTTTTTTTACCTTTTTTTTCTTTTAATCTGCTGATCATCTGACAGCACCCAGACAGCTGAATCTGAAAACACACCTACATCAGAAATGAGATGCTTTCTATCAAGGATAGGGTCAATTCCTTCCTTCCTTCCTTCCTTCCTTCCTTCCTTCCTTCCTTCCTTCCTTCCTTCCTTCCTTCCTTCCTTCCTTCCTTCCTTCCTTCCTTCCTTCCTTCCTTCCTTCCTTCCTTCCTTCCTTCCTTCCTTCCTTCCTTCCTTCCTTCCTTCCTTCCTTCCTTCCTTCCTTCCTTCCTTCCTTCCTTCCTTCCTTCCTTCCTTCCTTCCTTCCTTCCTTCCTTCCCAGTGCTTGTTGTGTCTGGCACCTTTTGACTCAGTTATGGAAGAAAGCATAGGCAAGCTTTCTGTCCACTTTGCTGCAAGTGCATTGACTTCTAGTTTAATTTATAGCAAGAATGTGTATTTGGTTCAGTTCCTTCAGGATAACATAAAATTATTGTCTTTTGGAAAGAGATATTAGCATATAGAGTACTGACGGTTAAATATAATGTCTGTGCACGGTCTAAGACAGTGGTTACCATTTAGTGCTTCTTGCTAAATGACACCTTGAACAGCAAATAATTGTCCAATTATGTTGCAAACATATTTTTCCTGAGACAAGCATGTGCTTGTTTGAAGGTTTGTTTCTGCAGTGAAATGAAGTTGTCATGATTATATTATCATTGTCATAGACACTTAATGAATAAATATAATGGATGGTATATTAAATTACCCTGGTTGTTCACAACACATTTTGTAGTTGTTGCGAGGGGTTTATTTTTGTTTAGTCATTTCATTCATGTATGACTCTATGTGACCCCATTTGGAGTTTTCTTGACAAAATACTGGAGTAGTTTACCTTTTCCTTCTCCACATGAGGAACTTGGGCAAACAGCATTCAGTAACTTGCCTAGGCTCACACAGCTAGTAAGGGTCTGAGGCTAGATTTGAACTTATGAAGATAAGTCTTTCTGACTCCAGCCCTATCCTGACTCCAATGCTCTATCCTCTGTACCAACTAGCTGTCCTGCAAAGGGTTAATGGAGACAAAACATTGAGAAACACCTTTCTAGTAACTGTATGATTCTTGGAATTTTTCCTTTTTTCACTACTTTTTCAACAACATCGTAGAAATGAAAAGCGTCTGAGCAAGATTAAGAAATAAGCCTAGAAAGTTCATACCGCAGAGACTAGGATGATTTTTTTTTTTCATTTAAAAGGCAGTGACGAGCTTGGTGGTACAGTGGATAAATGACCAGTCCTGGATTCAGGAGAACCTGAGTTCAACTCCAGCCTCAGATACTTGACACTTCCTAGCTGTGTGCCCCTGGGCAAGTCACTTAACCCTCATTGCCCTGCCCCCCCCCCAAAAAAAGTAAAAAGTAAAAGGCAGTGACAGCATCTTTGAGGCTCATTTGGTCCACAGGTATTGGCACTCTTCAGACATGACAGACTGGTATATGGATCAGTCTCCCATTTTGACCTGTGACAGCAACAATATCTACTAAGACTGAGAAGTCTCCGTCACATAGATTGAGCTAATTTTTCCCTAAGAAGCAATGACACCATCTTTGAGACTTGGTCCACAGAATGGTTGGCATTCCTCAGACTTGACTGCCTGATATGTTTGTACCTTCCTGACTGAATCCCTATATTGAAAAAAAAGAGAGAGGTGTGTCCCATTGTACTAGTGCTTCAAGCTTGTTGAATATATGGTCTGTGAATGACTCATTTTGTTGTGGTCCTGTCTTTACCACCACTCAGTTGACCTGAGTCAGGCTTGACCCAGAGCTTCCTCTCTCTACTTAGTGCTAGGCAGCTTCTAGGACAATGGACAGAATCAGTTGCCAGTGTTCAGCACCTTCCATGCTTGATCAAACATATCAGAGCTTATAGCCCAGTGGCATTGTCTTTGAGAACTTATGGACCACCCTCAGAAGTGATGAGGCTTTGAAATACTTTAAATGCAGATATAACGGACATTTGTTAAGTGCCTTCGTTGTTCAGAGTAATTTGCCAGGCCTCTAGGGGAATTTGGATAAGGCTTAGTCCTTACCCTCAAGGATCTTACTATATATGGGGGATAGGACAACCATATTGATATAATTTAATATGACAGTTATTGCATGTGAGAGTTACAAAGCAAAGTTGTAGTTGAGTCCTGGGGGTTGGGGGAAGAATCATTATCAATGTCAGATCCTAGAAGGTTATATAGAGAATAGATTAAAAAAATAAGCTTAAAGGAAAAGAAACTATCAGATAGACTTATTTTGGTTCTCATTAGTATTTGCCAATCCTATCCATCTATGATTTGCCCTAAATTCATTCATTCTTTCTTTCTTTCTTTTTTTGATGAGGCAATTGGGGTTAAGTGACTTGCCTAGGGTCACACAACTAGTAAGTGTTAAGTGTCTGAGGTCAGATTTGAACTCAAGTCATCCTGAATCCAGGGCCAGTAGTCTATCCACTGTGCCACCTACTGCCCCCTAAATTATTTCTTAATGTAACTTTTTCAAACCTATTTCCTTGAGCTTCGAACTCAGATCCTTACTCTCCATTGAGCAGATGACCTGGCTCTTTGTCTCGAGTTTCCTATATCTGTGAGAAATACTTATTAATAGTCAATATCTTGGAACATTTCTGTACTCCTCACCATTCTAAGTCCTTCAGATTTTATTTTATTTTTCCTGAAGGACATTAATGATAAGATTTGGACTAACTTTCTTACCCAGACCACACGTAGGTGGAAGCTACTATGCTCCAATCAGCCTGGGTAGGGTCTACATTCTTACTCTGATGTCTTTTTTTTTTTTTTTTTTTTTTTTTTTTAGATATTTTATTTTTTCCGTTACATGTAAAGATAGTTCTCAACTTTTGTTTATACATGCTTTACAATTTCAGATTTTTCTCCCTCCCTCCCTCCCCTCCCTCCCCCCTCCCCTAGACAGCAGGTAATCTGATATAGGTTATATCTATATATATCTATACATATACATATAGATATATATATACACACACATATATATACACATAATAACATTAATCCTATTTCTGCATTAATCCTGTTACAAGAGAAAGAATCAGAGCAGTGATGCAAAACCTCCAAATAGAAAAAGAAAAGAACAGCACCCAAAACAAAAGAAATAATATGGTTCAATCAGCATCTATACTCCACAGTTCTTTCTTTCTTTTTTTTTCTTGGATTTGGAGATCCTCTTCTATCATGAGTTCCCTGGAACTCTTCTGTACCATTGCATTGGTGAGAAGAATATAGTCCATCACAGTAGGTCAACACTCAATGTTGATGATACTGTGTACAATGTTCTTCTGGTTCTGCTCATCTCACTCATCATCAGCTCACGTAAGACCCTCCAGGTTTCTCTGAACTCTTCCTGCTCATCATTTCTTACAGCACAATAGTATTCCATTGTATTCATATACCACAACTTGTCCAGCCATTCCCCAATTGATGGGCACCCCCTCAACTTCCAATTCCTTGCTACCACGTAAAGAGCAGCTCTGATGTCTTTTTGACCAGGATTTGAATGACTTAAGTCAAGCATCCCAAGACCCCATTTTAATATAACCCACCTCCAAATATGTCAACCAATTAGATTTGATTGCTATTTCATGGCCCACTTACTATTTGGAAGGGTATATAAACTGTGAGTCCACTGTCATTTTTGTCTTTGCTCTGAGAGAGATGGTCATTGACCATCCTTTTATGAATAACCTGCTGGGCTTGTTAATAAAATTATTAAATTACCCAGAAACTGTCTCTCATATTTTTAATCATCACATCTTTTTTCATTTTCAGACTTCTCAACCTCTCTATATTTCTTTACCTATAGTCTCAGAAGATGAGCTAGGCTTCCTACTTGTTAGAGCCAACTTTTCCATTTTTGGTTTGAAGGACATCTGTTTCCTGTCCCCTCTTGTAGGTTCATCTGTAAGTGCTTAGTGTAGTTCCATCCCCAGTTTCCCCCTTTCAATTGGCTTTTTCCCTTCTGCCTACAAATAGTTTTAGATATCCTTTGCCCTAAAATTGACAAAATAACATGAACAAAACCATTTCATATTATAATTCTTTTTTCCTTTATTCTTAAGCTTCTAAAAAGAATAGCCTACAGTCAGTGCTACTGCTTCCTTACCATCTCTTCATTCCCCAGCTCCTTTCAGTTTGACTTCCATCCCTATTACTATATTGAAACCGGTCACCCCAGGGCCGCCTATGATCAATAAAAAGCCTTTTTAACCAGTCTTTTACGTAACATTTGGTTTTGTTGACCACCAGTTACTTGATATTTTTTTCTCCCTTAGCTTTCATGCATTATTCTGTGCTGATAGTCTTCTGTTTGATCGCTCCTTTTTCAGTCTCCCATTTTATCTTTTCTTCCTTTTTTTTCCTAATTATCCTCACAATTCCATCCCTTGTTCTCTTGGTTTTTTTCTTTTTACGTTCTGCACTGTCTCACTTGGAGACCTCTTGTATTCGATTGGTTCAATTATTTTGGTTGTGCAAATGTCCCTGTATTCAGTCATTTTCCTGATGTTGGTCTCTAGTTCTGAGTTTTCAGTTGTCTGCTGTACATTTATTACCTGCTCGATGATTTATTGAATGTTCCACATAAGAATTACTCAAGATGGCAATCAATATGGCATGGAGAAATACCTACATTATTGAAATCATAAATGCATAAATCGACATACCTTTACTGTGCAGCATGGTGCAGAAAAGACAAAACATTAAATGTTCCTAGAAAAAAAAAACACCTGCACTTAGTCTGTCTTGGTGAGAGAAGAATAAATGTTAAATACAGTGGCATATTTTTTGTTTGCTAGAACTAAAGTGCCTTATCAGTCCCAATGTAGGCTTTGATCTTGAAAGGAGATTTTTTTTTTGAAAGAAAGCACTGAAAAATAAAGTATCATATATAAAAATGTATACCTACAAATTGTGAAAATTTGCATTTCCTTCCATTCAAAGAAAACAGTTACATGTTATAACTTTTCTTTGTCTTCGTCAAGTTTACTTTTTGCTAGAATTATATCAATTGGAGCCTGCGCTGAGGTTTCATAAGTCATGCAATGAGGAGAAATCACAACCAATACTGTGTATTGTCATATAGGCCAAGATGGGAATTTCATTTTTCGTTTTCTGAATCTTTCCCTTCCTTTCTTCAGTGGGGTGTAGCAGAAAGAGCCTTGCAGTAAGAGAGAGAAGCCCTCGCTTTGAGTTCTGGCTCTGACACTGACTACATGTAAGATCACAGTCAAGGTTTCTAAGCTCTTGGAGTTTCAGTTTCTTTTCCTATGAGAGAGGAATAATGAAACTTGCAGTACTCACCTTATAGTATTGCCCCAAAGATAAAATAAGATCGTGGATTCCTAAAAAACATTGTGTAACCAAAGATTTCCTCCTTTCCTTCCTTCTAACTCACTAAGCTGGAAGATATTTTAGGGCTCATCTATTCCACCTGCTAATTTTGCAAATGAGAAAACTGTGTTTCAGAAGTGGGCCAAAGGTCAGAAAATTTCTCTGTCTCTTTCCTTTTATTTTTCTGAACATCTCTTGCGCTCTCTCTCTCGCTCTCTCGCGCTCTCTCTCGCCCTCCCCCCTTCCCCCATCTGTCTTTTTGCCCTTCCCCATTTGTAATATGGTATTACAGAGATAAAGATATCTAATTGAAAAAGTTGAAAATAAAGTTGGGATCTTCCCCTCTTAAAGTGTAGGCACTTATGACTTCCAATGCTCATCCTGTAGCTCTCCTACAAAAGGAAGTCAAAATTCACCATTATTCCTGATTAATTTATCCCAGAGTTAGGCTTAGCATGGGAACAAATTCAGAAAGACTATCTAGGCAGTTGGACAATATATCGGATCTATACTGGCACCTCCTAATAGTGACATCTCCACCTGGCTCAGCTGCTTAGCACCTCACTATCTCTTTTTATATAGCCAACTTTTAAGGGAATTTCCCCTATTTGTGGGAAAAGATCCACTGACTGAACAGATGCTAGGTAAGGACAGTCTGGGGCATTCTTTCTCATCTGGACTTTTCATTTTGTAGGTTCAGGCATGCATTTAAAATTCAAGTAAAACATTCCAGGAATCATGGAGTGGTGTGGGATTCTAGGGTAAGGTTTCATATCCTGAAAGTTTCAGGAAGAGGAGTTTGCATTTTTGCTTAGTTTGGGGTTTTCCTGAAAATACCTTCTACAGCTGAAGAGGATCTACTCAAAGGTTTCTAACTCTGGCAAGATTCAGCCCAGTGCACTGAACCTAGAGGGATTGGGCCAGACAGAGTGTTTGTTGCAAGCACTGTAAATGCTGATGACCCCTGCTCTCTGGTATTATCTTGCTTCATTTGCCTAATTCATTGTGTTCAAAGATTCATAGAATAAAGAGCTGGAAGATATTTTCAAGCCAATTTAAAAAATTATTATTGATAAGGAAACTGAGACTCAGAAGTAATTTATGTTCATAGTGCATTAGTCACCCAAACAAGGAATATTTTTTTTGGTGAGGCAATTGGGGTTAAGTGACTTGCCCCGGGTCACACAGCTAGTAAATGTTAAGTGTCTGAGGCTGCATTTGAACTCGGGTCCTCCTGACTCCAGGGCCAGTGTTCTATCTACTGTACCACCTAGCTGCCCCTAGGAAATTGTTTTTAAAGATCAATTATGCTGTACTATTTTTTTTTTTTTGCAGGGCAATGAGGGTTAAGTGCCCAGGGTCACACAGCTAGTAACTGTCAAGTGTCTGAGGTTGGATTTGAACTCAATTCCTCCTGAATCCAGGGCCAGTGCTTTATCCAATGTGCCACCTAGCTGCTCCTGTACTATGGTTTTACTTTATTTATTTGTTTATTTATTTATTTAGGTGAGGCAATTGGGGTTGTGACTTGCTCAGGGTCACACAGCCAGTAAGTGTCAAGGGTCTGAGGCTGGATTTGAACTCAGGTCCTCCTGAATCCAGGGCTGGTGCTCTATCTACTCTGCCACCTAGCTGACTCTGTATTATGGTTTTAAAGGTATAACTGTTCCTTCTTGTGAAGGAACTGACATTCTGTGGGTTGAAAGGTAAAAATAGTTAATAAGTCTCATAGATGGCTCTTACCCTTAGATCTTCTGACTCTAAAACCAGCATTCTCTGGGAAATGTAAAGGGTCAGAATTCAACCTATGATTTCATTGTTATAGGGGGCTCCCAGACGAGGACATTCTCTCTACCATTGCATTTTGTCACCTTTTCTACAACCTATAGTCTTATAGTGGTCTAGTGCATGCACAGGTTAAATGTTTTGTCCAGGGTCACACAGACTGTGCGTCAGAGTAGGACTTGAATTCAGATCTTCCTACCTCTGAGGTCAGCTCAGTATGCAGTACATCATGCTGTCTCTTCTGGAAAGAAAGTTGGATCATTACTTTATGGGAATGCACTCCAGTCTAATATTATATGATGGCATGGAAATGGCACAGTTCTGTAAGCTAAGAGTTCTGGGCTGTAGTCCTGGATCTGCTACTAACACACTGGGTCACCTTAAGTCAATCATTTGAAATTTCTAGGGCTCAGTTTCTGAATCAGGAAAATGAGGGAATTGATTTCTAAAGACCATTGCCATTCTAAATCTCTTTGATTCCATGTTGTGTTTAAGGATTTTGATCTAGATAAGCTCCATTTTGCATATCTAGCATGTGTATCCTAAGACATCCATTATATTGGCAAGTTAAATTCTTTGGGGATTTTAGTGGGAGGTAGTGTTACATAGTAGATGGAGAACTGACCTAGGAAGATGAGTTTAAGCTCTTCCTCTGGTACAGGGCTCTATGTAAGAATCTATGACTACAAGTTACTGATCTGTACTAGGAGAGTTTTCTCACCTTCAAGTTCTCTATACCAATGAAAATACAAGTCCAGCACTCATTCCTATCCCTATCCCTATCATCATGGTGATCAACCAGAAAATGGAGAGAAACTATAGCACAACTCCCAAGATTTTTTAAGGAGCTGAGAAAGTTGGTAAGAAAGTGAATGAGTTAAGCATTGCTGAATCTGACCCCACCGTTTAATAAACTGCTTTATTATGTTGAATGTTTACTCTTGCCTTTTTTTCCTTACACATGGACGACTTTTAATGTTCTGAACACAAAGTATGGGCCACCTTAATTCATAGTGGAAAGGGGAACGATTTAAGGGAGAATGAAGAGTAACGTAGGTGATTTCCATTCATTGAAATACTATTTATTAAGGTTGTACCATATTCAGGGTTAGAGGTGATGTGTTGTAATGGTATCAAGCTGGCTTAGGAGTTGAAACAACAGAGATTCAAAATGCCTTAGTGACCCTGGGCAAGAAACAAAACTTCTTGTTGCCTCCAAGCAATTTTCTTTTTAGAATCAATGCTTATTGATATCATTTGTTTTCAGGTCACTTACCTTTCCCAATGTATACATCCCTTCTCCTTCTATCAGAGAGCCAGCCCTTACAGTAAAAAATAAAAAGAGAAAGAGAAAAAAATACAGTTCAGAAATTAGACAACATATAGAAAAGTTGAGCATTATATGCACAATCCCATAGCCATAACCCTTTAGCTTTGTCAAGAAGTAGGGGTGAGGGGCAGCTAGATGGCGCAGTGGATAAAGCACCGGCCCTGGAGTCAGGAGTACCTGAGTTCAAATCCGGCCTCAGACACTTAACACGTACTAGCTGTGTGACTCTGGGCAAGTCACTTAACCCCAATTGCCTCACTTTAAAAAAAAAAAAAAAAGAAGTAGGGGTGGGATTAGAGGGTAGGAGTGGGGCTGGCCAAGTGACTTTCCATGACTAGAAACTGCAGAATATTGAAAGGTCTTCATTAGTAGAAGCATATTCTTTAGCATGAGCCAAAAAGCCCACGTTCTAGAGTCAAAAGATCTGATTTCAAAGTAAAGCCCAGAGCTTTTCTGCCAAGCTGACCTTGGTCATATCATATCATTTCCCTGGGCCTTAGTAATCTGTTAAATGATGGAATTGGACTAGATGACCTCTGAGCTCCCTTGCAGTTCTAGGTCTGTGATCCGAAATCAAAAGTTTAGTGCCCCTTTCTCATCCTCCCCAAAGGTGAAAGGTGTAGTGCTAGGTGCTGACGAAGACAAAGCTAAGTTAGATCCAACCCTTGCCTTTTACGGTCTTACACTCCAATTGAGAGAGGTTATACATATACATAAATAACCATATTAGAAAATAAAATGTGAAAAATGCACTGGAGGAGGTATAAAAAGGGGGCCATGAGCGCTCTTAAGAGAGGAGAGAGCTCCTTTCCTCCTTGGAGGGGATAAGGCAGGGGAGGGGTCAGGGCAACCTTTCTGGAGAAAGTAGCATTTGGAATATACCTTGAAAGTTGGTTAGAATTTCAATGCATGCAGTCATTTGGGGGAGGACGGAGGTAGGGGAATAATATGAGCCAAAATATAGGAGTAGGAAAATAGAATACATTTGGGATATGATAAGTAATCCAGCTTGGCCATAGTATAGAGTACACAGAGAGAGGGGAGAAACTTGAACGTGTAGCTCAAAGATGAGGTTGGAGATAGATGATGGAGGGACTTGTAATGTTTTGTTTAATTATCTTATTAATTAAGAGCAGCTAGGTTGGCACAGTGAATAGAGTGTTGGGCTGAGTATCAGAAAGATTCGAGTTTGAATCTGATTTCATACACTTACTAATTGTGACCTTGATCAAAGTTACTTAGATTCTGTCTGCCTCAGTTTTCCCATCTACAATATTGGAATAATAGTAATATCAACTACCATTCAGGGTTATTGGAATAAAAACCAATTATATTAGCTAGCATTTCTACCATGTTTTAAAGTTTGCAAAGCACTTTACAGATATTTGTAAAGCTCTTTGGAAAACTTAAAGTACTACACAAGTGATGGCTATTATGGTTGTTAGTATCTTTCATCTTTATTTAGTGATGCAAGGATATACAAAAGTAAAGTTGTATTCCCTCCCACAGGCAAAAATGGCAATAAGAAAAGTGAAAAGAGCAGGACTCATGACAAAGTTTCAAATGGAGACTATGAATCCCAAAGTGTTCCTGAAGACGTCAGAGAAAGTAAGTAAAGAATCCTCTTCATATCCCTGTTCTTCCACATCTGTATTCCTTTTATGGTAATGATTAAATGGTTGGAGCCCTTGTAGAGAACTTGTTCTTAGTTCATATGTGTAGAATCATATAAAGTAATCAGACACTGATTATGATGGATATGCTTAGTCATTTGTATGTGTTGTTTTGTTTTGTTTTTGCCTGGATAAATGCCTTTTCCCCATTCAAAATATATTTTCACATTAGCCACATTGCAAAAGAAAACATGCACAAAAATCTGAGGAAAAATGAAGTTAAAAAAGCATCCTTCATGGGGGCAGCTAGGTGGTGCATTGAATAGAGCACTGGCCCTGGATTCAGGAGGACCTGAGTTCAAATCTGACCTCAGACACTAGACCCTTACTAGCTGTGTGACCCTAGGCAAGTCACTTAACCCCAATTGCCTCACAAAAAAAGCATCCTTCAATCTGCACTCAGAGTGCATCAGTTCTGTCTCTGGAGTTGGAGAACATTTTTCATCTTGGATCATTGTCTTCATCAGAATGGCTGTCTTTCATAATTGATTGATCATTTCTACAATATTGCTGTTACTGTTTACACTGTTCTCCTCACTTCACTTTGCATTGGTTCATATAAGTCTTCCCAGGCTTTTCTGAAATCATCCTGTTCATTATTTCTTATAGCAGAATAGTATTAATTCACAATTATATACCACCACTTTTTCAGCCATTCCCCAATTGATGGGCATCCCCTCAATTTCCAATTCTTTGCCACCACAAAAAGAGTTGCTATTTTTTGTACAGTTAGGTGCTTTTCCCTTTTCTTAGATCTCCTTGAGATACACACTTAGTAGTGGCTTTGCTGGGTCAGAGGGTATGCAGTTTTATAGCCCTTTGGGTACCAAATTGTTCTCCAGAAAGGCTCAACTAATTCACACCTCTACAAACAGTGCATTAATGTCCCAATTGTTCCAAATTCCCCCAGAATTTGTCCTTTTCCATTCCTGTCATGTTAGCCAATCTTATTGGTGAGAGGTGGTATCTCAGTTTAATTTATATTTCTTAAATCAACAACAATTTAGATATTTTTTTTACATTACTATTGATAACTTTGACTTTTATTACTGAAAACTAGTGTCTACAGGTGTTCAGGAAAGACTAATACCTCTGGTGTTAGGACTTCCAAACCCCTTTCAAGGGCTGCTTTCTACCTTTGGTTTCTGCTTGCCACCTAACTCTGTGGCTTCAAGAAAGTATATAGCATGTATAGTGGCCACACACTGATAAAACATTTTGACAGACAGGATAAGTCAGGTTGAGGGTAAATGAAGGGTCTCAAATCCATCTGTGAGTTAATGGGGTTTCTACCCCAAACATGTGAAGACTTCTTCTAGTAGAATGGGTAGATGAGAACAATTTGTTCCAATGGCCATGAAGTTGACAGACAGTACTTAGAGTTTGGTTAGACATTGAAAACACCAAAGTCATCCTGGTTCATCATCAGTTATCTTGACTTTTGTCTTGCTATGGGACTTCGATGACTCTGGAAAACAAAGTGAGGCCAATGACTTTATGCATCTCTCTCTCTCTCACTTAAGTCCAACTTAAATGCAAGTCAAAAGACATCACCCATACCATTTAATTGTTTTTACCTACCTCAGAGTCATGTGGTGACAGGCAAATAACAAATGGCCAAGTGCAGTTACACTGGGAGCTGTAGTCACAACCCTGCACACAGGTGGCATAAGGCATAATGTCATCTTCTCATTGGACTGAAGCAGCAGAGGGATTTGGCAGCTCCCTGGGTGTCTGAGTAGCCTTTTTAAAAGTCTGAACTACTGACCTCCTGGTGTATGGAAAGGGCTAGAAAAGGTGCCCTAAAATTATCTGCTTAACCTAATACAAACATGGCCTGCTTACCATGTCAGGTGGGGATCCTACCCTGTGGTCAAAATATATTTTTAAAAAATGTACAGAATATTTTGCAACACTCTTAAGATCTCTTTGAACTTGTTATAAGACAGAGGAGACACGGACACAGGACCCTCCAGCATGGCACGCCTAGAAGATGCTGTGCTCTGTGAACTAAGGAGAATTACAGTAGCTCAAAAGAAACTTGAGATGAGAAAATTTAGACATCTCCACTCCAAATGTTTATACGGACAATTTATACCTAACCTGTGGTAGAGCCTTCCAAGGTCACGTTGGTCTGATCAGCCGCAGTTGGACACATTTGTACCTTGACCTCAATAAGATGATGTCATTTTGGCTCTCTTTGACCATGAAGGACAACTAAACAACTAACTAACAACCTTCTGAAAACTGTTCATATTCTCTGACCATTTATCAATTGGTGAATGGCTCATATTTTTATAAATTTAACTCAGTTCCCCATTTAGTTGAGAAATGAGACCTTTATTAGAGAAACTTGCTGTAAAATTTCCCCCCAGTTTCCTGTTTTCCTTTTAATTTTGACTGCATTAGTTTTATTTGTGTAAAACCTTTTTAATTTCACATAATCAAAATTATCCCTTTTACATTACATAATGCTCTCTCTGTCTCTTGTTTGGTCATAAACTCTCCCCTTTTCCATAGATCTGACAGGTTAATTTCTTATACTCCTCTAATTTACTTATTGTTTGTTTGTTTGTTTGTTTTTGGTGAGGCAGTTGGGGTTAAGTGACTTGCCCAGAGTCACACAGCTAGTGTCAAGTGTCTGAGGTCGGATTTGAACTCAGGTCCTCTTGAATCCAAGGCCAGTGCTTTATCCACTGCGCCACCTAGCTGCCCCCCTCTAATTTACTTATGATAGCACCCTTTATGTCAAAATCATTTATGCATTTTGACCTTATTTTTTGTATGTAGTGTGAGATGTTAGTCTATGTCTAGTTTTTTGCCAAATTGTTTTCCATTTTTCCCACCAGTTTTTGTCAAATGGGGAGTTCTTACCCCCCAAACCCCCAAATCATTAGGCTCATCAACCACTAGATTATTTTGATCATTAGTTATAATGCATTGTGGACCTAATCTAATCCATAACTCTTTCTTAGCCAGAACCAGATTGTTTTGACAATTACTGCTTTGTAATATAATTTGAAATCTGGTATTTCTAGGTTTCCTTCCTTCACATTTTTTTCAGTTTTCCATGATATTCTTGATATTTTGTTCTTCTAGATAAATATAGTTATTATTTTTCTATCTCTATAAAATAATTCTTTGGTAGTTTGATTTGCATAGCACTGAATAAGTAAATTGGGTAGACTTGTGATTTTCATTATATTGTCTCAGGTTACCCATGAGCAAGTTCTCTAATTATTTAGATCTGTCTTTATTTTTGTGAAGAGAGTTTTGTAATAATGTTCACATAATTCCTGGGTATGTCTTGACGGGTAGACTCCCAAGTATTTTATATTGTCTGTAGTTATTTTAAACGGAATTTCTTTTTCTAGCACTTCCTGCTAGGTTTTGCTGATGCTGTATAGAAATGCTTATGATTTATGTGGATTTATTTTATATCCTGCAGCTTTGCTAAAATCATTGTTTCAAATAGTTTTTAGTTGATTCTCTAGGATTCTTTAAGCATGCCATGATATATGTGCAAATAGAATTTTTGTTTCCTTGTTGCTTATTTTTCTTACTTTGATTTCTTTTTTCTTGTCTTATTGTGATAGCTAGCATTTCTAATTTAATATTGAAAAATGTTCAATGATAAATAGCCTTGTTTCATCCTTGATCTTATTAGGATGGTTTCAAGTTCATCCCCATTACACATAATGCTCTAAGATGCCCTACTCTGTCATGTATTCTCTTTGAAAGTACCCAAGAGGGGGGCAGCTAGATGGTGCAGTGGTTAAAGCACCAGCCCTGGATTCAGGAGTACCTGAGTTCAAATCCGGCCTCAGACACTTGACACTTACTAGCTGTGTGACCGTGGGCAAGTCACTTAACCCCCATTGCCTAAAAAAAAAAAAGAAAAAGAAAAAGAAAGTACCCAAGAGAGGTATAAACAATGGACTTTGTGAGTTCTGAGGATAGAGGGATAACTTCTGGGGATTGAACAGCTATTGGCCCTGTCAAATCTCTGACTCGTTCCAGTTTTTCACAGCCTTTGGCTTCAAGGCCACTGAAGAAGCTGGAGGTTCTTTCTTTTAGACTTGAAGAATGGGTGGAAGGTTCAGAGATCCTGGTCCAAAACAGTAATATCTGTTCCCTCTGAAGGGTTAGAATAGGGTTGATGATCTCTGACCTCTAAGTAAAATGAAAAGAGGAGAAACAAAATGTTTAATAGCAGGAACATGATCATGGGCAAGCTAGTTACTTTCTCTGTTGTTTTGTTTCTTCATATCTAATCTTTTCTCATCTCTTCAAACAGAGTTTGGACCAGAGGGAGGATCAATAAGGTCACTTCCAACCCCATCACTCCATCTAGGAATTACATACTGGAGAATAGTAAGCAAGGCATTTTAACAGAGAGGAGCTGATTGGTAACTAGGTGATTGGGGCCTTCATGCATGTGCTAGCATATGTCAATCCAGATGCATTTTCAGAATCGAGGAAGGTGCTAAACTCAGGTGCCCATCAGTATATCACTGTCTAATCTTTTGGTAGCTGAGCTCTAACAGATAATTTGCCTTCAAATGCCATTATTATCTCCTCATAATGGAATTGTCAACCAGGAGGCTCAGTGGGTATAATCTTAAAACTTCTCTTCTCTGAAGTAACTGAAGTCTGTGAAGTGGTGATGAATAGACTCTTTTCATGTGAGAAGAGTTGTTGACATGGTTTTTTGTTGACTTAATAAATGCCGTGACAAATTATTACATCTGGCATCAGATTTCAGGCATGGATTTGATTCCATTTGGAACTTGTAGGAGATGAGGGAGAAACTCTTGGAGAACTGAAGCCATAGATATGTTTTGGACAGATTGCTGTTGTGGAAGTGTAAGGAAATGAGATGGCATTCCCTTGTGAATAGAGAACTGGCTTTGAAGCCAGAAGAACCCCTCATATGTGCCAGGCACTGTGGTAAATATTATAAAAATATCTCATTTGATCTTCAGAACAACCTTTGAATTAGGTGCTGCTTTTATCTCCATTTTACAGTTGAGAAAATTGAGACCTAGACAAGTTAAGTGACTTACCGAAGGTTAACACAGTAAGGGACTGAGGCTAGATTTGAACTCAGGAAGATAAGTCTATGGCTAAGTAAAGTTTACTCATAGATTTTGAGAGATGAAAGGACTTCAGAGAGCTGTTGTCAAATTAAAAAAAAATATCTCATGAAACTGAGGCCCAGGAAAGTTATCATTCCAAGGTAATCCTAGATAAGAGCTGGATGTTTGTACCTTTGAGAAAACTAAATTTTATTATGTGTTTGATAACTTTTTAAAGTTCCATGAAAAACTCATTCTTTGGATTCTAAGCTATGATTCTTGCCTGAAAGTGGCTCCATTATTTGGATAGTTGTTGAATGAAAAGACTATAGAAAATACATTGGATTTGGAGTTGGGGGACCTGGGTTCAATTTCTAGCTCTACTGTTGACTGCCTGCTTGACCTAGGACAAGTCACCTCCCCTCCCCAGGCCTCAGCTGCTTCCTTCATATAATGGGAGTGTTGTACTAGATGGCCTCCAAGATCCCTTATGGCTCTATATCCATGATCCTTTGATTGTGAACAGGAATTTATTATTATTATCTCCTCTTTCCATTGTATTGTGACCTGAATACTGGTGGTGTTAAGTTCATGTAGAGGCTGCATGGCTCTTTACTGGTACAAATTACATTTTCCCATAAACTGCCTGAGCATGTTAATAGTTTCAATGTGGAAGGCTGTGCCAATGCATAGGACTGAGGTTTTTGCAAACTCCGGCCTGAGACCACCAGGAGCCTGTGCCTGTGTTAGCAGCTCAGCTGCCTCTAAGCTGACAGCTTTGGGTTTGGACACATACACTCTGGAAGTTCGCAGGCTGTGTTCTTAACATGCTTCTTAACACACAGTGGGAGTGGCAATAAATGGCTTCCAGTTGTATTTTTACAACTTCAGCTGAACTGAAGTACGGGCCCTGCCGGCCAAGCCCAAGGCAGCCATTTCCCAGTGGGTTGTAATTCAAGTGGTATAGAATGTTTATAGAAAGCTTGCCTTCTGTATTGACACCCAGAGCAAATGGAGCTTTGGTTCCATAAGATTATTGTGGTTGGGGGAGGGGGGCAACTAAGTGGCACAGTGGATAAAACACTGGCCCTGGATTCAGAGGACCTGAGTTCAAATCTGGCCTCAGATACTTGACACTTACTAGCTGTGTGACCCTGGGCAAGTCACTTAACCATTATTGCCCCCTCCCAAGACCCCCCCCCCAAAAAAATATTATTGCCGTTGTTTGGCCATTCTTTGTGTTTATGCATTCATGGGTTGTTAGAGCTAAAGGAATCCTTGAGATTGTCATGTCCCAAATCTGCCATCTTTCAGGAGTACTCTATTCAAACAGCAGGTGAGGGAATGTCAGAAATCAAACCTTGGTCTTCCTACTTCTGGTCCAATGCTCTTGCTCTTTCATCATATTCCCCTGACTTGGTATTTATTTTTTTTGTTAAACCTGGAGAAGGGAAGTAACTTGATCAGTCACACAGTGGGTTAGTGGCAGAGCCAGGATTCAAACCCAGAGCTCTTGACCCACAATCCAGGGCTCTTCTCATTGTATCATGCTACCAGTGCCTTGTTATTTGATGTTGGCTCCTGATATCTTGTTGTGGAGCTTGTTGACTGAGAGTCAAGGTAGCCGAGTCCACACAGAGCACTGCATTTGGATGCAGAGGATCTGGGCTTGATCCCCAGCTGTACTCTTTACTACCTGAGTGACCTTGGGCTATCGTTTAATCTCTCTAGGCTTCAGTTTCTTTATGTGTAAAATGAGTATGAAACTATGTCAAAGGTTCCTTCCACCTCTAAATCCTAAAAAAAAAATCCTCTTCATTGTCCTGTCATAATGAAAGATAATATTTTTCTGCTATTGTTAAGTAGTGAGCTATTCTATATAAGTGAATTTGTTGTGGAGGAAGGAAGAAAAGAACATTTATTAAGCACTATATGCTAGACACCATCCAAAGTGCTTTACAAATATTATCTCATTTGATCCTCACAATTGTGGAAGATATTGTCTATGTCCTAAGAAACAGGGAAGAATTGGCTAATCCTTCCAGAGTACTTAGTCATGTAAACTGAAATTCAAGAAATGGAAATTTAGGGCCAGCTAGATGTCACAGTGGAAAAAGCACCAGTCCTAGATTCAGGAGGACCTGAGTTAAAGTCTGGCTTCAGACACTTGACACTTACTAGCTCTGTGACCCTGGGCAAGTCATTTAACCCTCATTGTCCTGACCCCACAAAAAAAAAAAAAAAGAAATGGAAATTTACAAACAACAACAACAGCAAAATAACCACAGTCCAAAAGAGTGGACTCCTAATGGTAACTGGCATTGGCCTGGGAAGTACTTTACATTAACCTAAGTGCTTTATAAGTATCTCCTTTGATCTCCACAACAACCTTGTGAGTTAGGTACTATTATTATTTCCATTTTATAATTGAGACAGACAGAAGTCAAGTGACTGGCTGAGGTCCCACAGCTAGTAAGTGTCTGAGGATGAATTTAAACTCAGTTCTTCTGGATCACAGGCTTGGCACTCTAGTCATTGCACCAAATAGCTAAGCAGTGTTTCTCCATCAAGTGCCAAAACTTTTAAAAAAATCATTTATTTATTTATTTATTTATTTATTTTTAGTGGGGCAATGAGGGTTAGGTGACTTGCCCAAGGATACACAGCTAGTAAGTGTCAAGTATGTGAGTCCAGATTTGAACTCAGGTCCTCCTGAATCCAGGGCTAGTGCTTTATCCACTGAGCCACCTAGCTGCCCCTAAAACTTTAAAAAATAGTATCATCTTTTGTTGGAAATCTTTTTAAAAGTGTATTGTATTACAAATTCCCCTTCCTCCTTAAATAGAGAGTATAGAACACACACATATGAATTAGAGTTATCACTATAAACATCCATTATTATATTACATAACGTTGCAATTCTTTTTTTCTTCTCCAGATGTCAGATGTCAGACCTGTCATTTCTACTTTTGTCATCATACCTATGACACTTCTCACCCTTCTCTTATTTTCTCTTTCTCTTCTATGGATTAGAAGATGTGATATTAAAGTAGTTAGAATAATATGTTGAATAAAAGTCAATAAGGATCTGAGTGAGGGCCTAAGTGTGGGGGGGGGAAATGTATGAACTCTGTGACTGATATTTTAGTATACTCATAAGACGTTTTTAAAAATACATATTTCTCTATTTTAGAATGTGTTGTGGAGTTGTGATTTTTTGAAATCTCACCCCTGATTAACCATGGGATTATTTTACTATTATAATTGCCTAAAATGAATCATAATATTAAGATGAGACCAAAATAGACTGCTTTCCTTAAGAAAAACCCTTTGTCAGCAATCTACCCTGAGGAGCTAAAGACATCAAGAAAAGTTCCATGGAAAGAATTTATCTGATTAATATTAAATATGTCTTCAAAATACAGCTTACAAAAGAAAATTTCGAGTTTATTGAGTAAAAGAAAAGAATTTATTAATTTGAAATATTCAACTTAAAGATGGCAATGATGGCAAAAATGCAGAGAGATGCTAAATTTACTCTTTGTAGTGCTGTTGATGGACTGAAGAATCATGTTTTGCTTTCTTTCCCAGAGCACTTTAATAAAGTAATTGATTCCTCATTCTCCATCTTAATTGCTATTGTATTTCAAATGAAAACACTATCCCACTGAACATTTATGTGTATGCATATGTACATGCATATGTGTATGTACATATGTATGTATACATATGTTTACATGTTTGTGTGTGTATATATATATACACACATATGTACAATCATCTATGTCTATGTATGCATCTATATACATATCTCATAGTGGATCACTGCTTCATAATGGCAGAGGAGCTTTCATGGCTTAATGAAACAATAAGCTATGCTGTGGAGGGTTACTCAAGATGGACAGGTCATAGAAAAGAGTTCTGACAAAAGGTGATCCACTGGAGAAGGGAATCGCAACCCACTCCACTACCTTTACCAAAAAAACCCCATGAATAGTATTTAAAAAGATATGATAGCAGGAGATGAGCCACTCAGGTCAAAAGGTGTCAAACACACTATGGGATCAGAGTGGAGGACAACTACAAGTATCTCCAATACTAATGAAACCAAAAATGAAAGCTTAGCCATGGAAGTGTCTGGTGACAAAGGAAAGTCTGATGTTATAAAAATCAGTATTGCGTAGGAACCTAAAATCTAAGATGTATGAACCAGGTAAACTGGATCTGGTCAAGCAAGAGATGGAAAGATCAAATGATGTGTCAGTGAACTTACATGGATGGGAATGGTTGAATTTAATTCAGGTGATCACTACATATACTACTGTGGTCAAGAAAATTTTAGAAGAAATAGAGTGGCCCTCATAGTCAACAAAAAGTTGAGAAAAGCAGCACTGGGGTATAATCTCAATAGTAACAAAATGTTAAATATGCACATCCAAGGCAAACTCTTCATCTTAGTCACAAAAGTCTGTGCTCCAACCACTAATGCTGAAGAGGCCAAAGTTAATCAGTTCTATTAAGATCTATAACTTTGGGGCAGCCAGGTGGCACAGTGGATAAAGCACCAGCCCTGGATTCAGGAGGATCTGAGTTCAAATCTGGCTTCAGACACTTGACACTATCTGTGTGACCCTGGGCAATTCATTTAACCCTCATTGCCTCGCCAAAAAAAATATCTATAACTTCTAGAAATAATACCAAGACCTACAATTAGAAATTACAACCCAAGTGATGTCACATTCATCATAGGGGATTGGAATGCTAAAATTGGAAATCAAAAGATGATCAAAATAACAGGCAAGTTTGGCCTTGGATTACAAAATGTATCAGAACAGAGCCTAATAGAGTTTTGTCAAAATAACTCACTGGTCATAGCAAACACTCTTTTTCAACAACCCAAAGGCAAGCTAATACTGAAAGACAGTTAATACTGAAATCAGATTGATTATATATTTTGCAGACAAAGGTGGAGAAGCTCTATACAGTCAGGTAAAACAAGACGAGGAGATGACTCAAGATCATGAGCTTCTTATTGCAAAATTTGGATTTAAAGAATGTATGGAAAACCATCAGACTATGTAGATATTACTTAAATAGCATCCCTTATGAATAGGAAGGAGATGTGATGAATAGATTTAAGGAATTAGGTCTGGTGGAGTGCCTGAAGAACTGTGGACAGAGGTTTGCAACATGGTATAGAGGGCAGAAACAAAGAATATCCCAAAGAAAAAGAAGAGCAAGAAAGCAAAATGGCTACAATATGAAGCCAGCAATTAGCTGAGGAAAGAAGGAAAAGGACGAGGAAAGGAAAAAAAGGAAAGCTGTGTCAAATCTGGACCAAAAAACAGAGACATCACCTTGCTGACAAGGGTCTGTGTAGTGAAAGCTTTGGTTTTTCCAGTAGCAATGTATGCCTATGAGATTTGGACTCTAAGGAAAGGTGAACACCACAAATCAATACTTTCTAATTGTGTTGGAAGACTTTTGAGAGTCTCTTGGACAGCAAGCCAAAGCATTCAATACTTAAAGAAATTCATTCAAACTATCCACTGAAAGGTAAAATATTAAAGCTGAGGCTTAAATACTTTGGCCATACAATGAGAAGACAGGAATCATTGGAAAATACCCTGATGTTGGAAAAGATTGAAGGCAAAATGAAAAGGGAATGGCAGAAGATGAGATGGATAAGTAGTGTCATGTAAGCAATTAATGTAAGTTTGAACAAACTTTAAGAGATAATGGAGGATAGAAGGGCCTGATGTGCTATGATTCATGGGGTCACAAAAAGTTGGACACAACTGAACAACAAAAATATACATATAACAATAAGTATCAGCCTGAGCTTGTGAAATAAAGATGATTTCAACCTGGTTTCTCAGTAAAGCTGCAGCCAATATTTTTGTTCATATCTTTCATTTTGATAGTTTCTATTTGTATAACAATTTGCTCTTCAAAGAATATTTCACACCTGAGTTTACCTACTCAACTACTCTGGGAGTTGGATAGAGTTGTTCTTCCATTTTACAGATGACACTAAAGCCCAGAGAGATGAACTGATTTTTTTATGTAAGATATAAAATATCTTTGGCATCTGAGCAAAACTAGACAGTGCTTCCCATGAATGATGTCAACAATTGTGATCAAACTAGGCATTAAAGTGAATATTCCCACTCTGCTATGTCTCTTCTTAGTTTTTTTTGTTTTTTGCTTTTTAAAATTTTTCTCCATGAGGTTTATTTCTGTTTACATTTAAGCTTATAACTTCAGTCCTTTGCTGGGCTGCATTGGAAGTTAGGAGAAGACAAGATCAAATGCTGTATCTGCCTTTTGGTACACATGTAATCATGTACATGTCATAGAACCTCTCTTACTTTCAGTTTCCTTATCTTTGAAATAGGGAATATTAATAACCATGGAATTTATATCATAGGCATGTTGGGGAGATTAAAAGAGATTCTGTAAGTAAAACTACAAACTTAAAGACCAAGGCCAATGACAGTTACCATTATTATTTCCATTTTTGTAGTTTTTAAAAAATTTCCTTTCCTGAAGATCACTTTAAATGACCAGGTACTTTTTAAAGAATAGCTAGGTCTTCCCTGCTTCTTGATTTTCTTTCCTGTCTTTCTAGGAAGATAGGTAGTTAGCGTAATAGGTGTAACACAACTTTAAATCAGGAATATCTGGGTTCAAATCCTGTCTCATATATTTGATGGCTATGTGACTTCCCTGAGCCTGTTTCCTTATCTGCAAAATGGGAATAATAAAAGCACCTACCTTACAGTATTGTTGTATCATATGAAAAAAAAAAACTCCTATGTAAAGTGCTTTGCAGATATTAAAGAGGTTTGTAAATACTAGGTAATATCACTATTCCTAGGTTGCCCCCCACAAAAGATGCTTCATCCCTTATCCCCCTCTCCCTAGTTAAGGACAAAGTTGATACTATTTTGCACTCAACAGACTCATTCCTTAAGCCCCCCATCTCTACCACTGGAACATTGGGGTAGCATTATCTCAAGAGATAAAATAACAACAACATATTTTTTCTCTGTCCCAAAGCATGTACTACACAGCAAGGGTGAGAAGGGTTTACGTTTTTGGCTGTTATCACACTTGTCTGAATGCCAAGATTAGCTACATCTTATGTCTGAAGGGACTCCTCATAGCCCCGTAAGGAAATTCACATATCACTAGGGAGGTCTGAGGGAAGCTATGTTTCCTTGATGAACACATGGGCAGCTGTAGTATGAAGACAGCACAGGGCAGAGTTATACCTTCTGGATGTTGCTGCTCCCTTCTCCTCCTACCCTGAAAAAGTAAAGGGTTAGGGGAATTGTCCTGAGCGTCCAGGACTGCATGTTATTTCTTCCTCCTGGACACAGAGGTGGCAGTCCTTACGAAAAACTTTACCTTTCTCCAACGCTAGGAGGCAGTCAAGGGCAATAGTTGCCTTTGGAGCTCTTGGCCAATGACATCAATTCTTTTTCAGACGGATCATATATATATATATATATATATATATATATATATATATATATCTTTCAGGTGAAGCCTTCTCTTGTCTGACGGCTTCTGTCACAGCTTGTCAGTCCTCATTCCATGTATCCAAGTCTTCTCCTCAGGTTCCTTTTCTTCTTTTGCTATTTCTGCTCCGTTCCATGGCTTAAAAGAAAGCCTCCTGATTCCTAGTCATCACTTTTCTCCTAAAAGTCATACATTTCTCCAATGAAATAATCCTTTTTTAAAGTTATCCAAATGTGTGCATATAATTTTTCAGTTCCTTTATATTTGCAAATCAGTTGAAGATTCTCATCATGCTTTGTAGACCTGTAGCATCTGCATATAAGTCTGTGTCTTTGATGCCCCCGCAAAGGTGCTTCTTTACATAAACATTTCTTTAGTGTTTTTTTTTTTAAATTAAAAGACAATCTTTGGCACTTTATAACATGAAATCGTCATCATCTAAACAAGTAATTTCCCTACCTTGTTGACAAAGGAAACAAATTCTCAGATTTATATTATGGGTGTTCTGTTTTTTCTCCAAAATTGTCCAGGTCTCATCATATGTGTGTGTGTGCAAATGCATATATGTATACACATGTATTTATATACATATATGTACACATCTATGTGTGCCTGTGTGTATGTATATGTATACAGACCGATGTGTGTATATACACATATGTGTAGATGTGTGTATATATGTATGTATATATGGAAGATAAGTACATTTTCCTTAACCCCCCCCCAAAAAGCCACTTTTTCTGCTCTTTTCATCATTAGCTTCTCCCTGTGAAAAGGACCTTAAAAAGACATCAGGGTCGGGGCAGCTAGGTGGCACAGTGGATAGAGCACCGGCCCTGTAGTCAGGAGTACCTGAGCTCAAATCCGGCCTCAGACACTTAACACATACTAGCTGTGTGACCCTGGGCAAGTCATTTAGCCCCAATTGCCTCACTAAAAAAAAAAGACATCAGGGTCAGTTAGGTGGTACAATGGATAAGGCACTGGTTCTGGATTCAAGAGGACCTGAGTTAAAATCTGGCCTCAGACACTTGACACTTACTAGCTGTGTGACCCTGGACAAGTCACTTAACCCTCATTGCCCCTCAAAAAAAAAAGGCATCATATCTTATATTTACATTCATCTTTTCTCATAACACAATAAAATTCTGCCACATTCACATATCACAGTTTTTTTAGTCATTCCTCAAATGATGGAATCCACTTTGTTTTCCCATTTTGACTACTAGAAGGGATTCTGGCAGCAGTATTTTTTGTCCTTATAGGGTTTTTCTTTCTGTCTTTAATCCTCTTGTGACACATACCCAGTTGAGGAATCTTTGAGTCAAGAGTATGAAAAGTTTAGTGACCTTTCTCCAATTCAAATTCTTTTATAGAATGGTTAGACTAAGGCCCAGTTCCAGCAGCAACATAGTAATGCCTGTCTTCCTGCAACCCCTCTGACACTAATTCTGTTTTGCAAAGTTTTCTGGGTTTGAAATAAACCCACAGATAACTGTATATCTTTAATTAAGGATACAGGGCATTTTTCATAGGATTGTTGATCATTATATGGAGTAAATGTAATAAAAATTGCTTGAAAATGACTTTGACAGTTTCAAAGGACTCATGATGGAAAATGCTCTCCATATCCAGAAAAAAGAACTGTGGAATCTAATGCAGATTGGACTGTTTCTTTTTTTTTTTCTTTTTTGAAGTTTTCCCCTTGTGTTCTGATCCTTCTTTCACAACATGACTAATGCAGAAATATGTTTAAAGTGATTGTACATATATCAGATTGTTTTCTGTCTTGGGCGGGAGGTGGGGGGAGGAAAGTGAGAGAGGGAGAAAAATTTGGGACTCAAAATATTATAAAAAACACATGTTGAGGGAGCAGTGGATAAAGCACTAGCCCTGGATTCAAGAGGACCTGAGTTCAAATCTGGCCTCAGACACTTGATACTAGCTGTGTGGCCCTGGGCAAGTCAATTAACCCTCATTAGCCTGCAAAAAAAAAATGTTGAAAACAAAATAAAAATTTCTTTAAGGAAAAAAAAAAAGGAACATCAGTCTTTGACATAAAGTGGTTTGCTGCCATTTTGGTTTTTTTGTTTTTTGGGGGGTGTTTGTTTGTTCGTGAGGCAATTGGTGTTGTCAATTGCCCAGGGTCACAAAGCTAGCAAGTGTCAAGTGTCTGAGGCAGGATTTGAACTCAGGTACTCCTGAATCCAGGGCCGGTGCTCTATCCACTACGCCAACTAGCTGCCCCTGCTGCCATTTCAAAGTACGTATTTCCTACTCTCCTAGATTGCTAACAACTTTCCTAGTGAGTTCTCACACAGAGATTTATGAGAAATTGTATATTGTAACTATCTCTGGAGTTTCTTTTATCTCTATTAGACTAAGTTCCTTAAAGATAGTCATTACTTGTCTATACTTTATGTCTCCCCATGTGCTTAGCCCACACGTTAAATGTTTGTGGAATAGCAGATTGTCCATTAACTAGCACTTATGAAGCAGCTACTGTGTACTGTGCTAACCATTGGTACTACAAAGAAAGGCAAAAAATATACAAACAACTATGGACAAACAAACTTTACATGGAATAAATTGAAGATAACCTCAGGGGTAAGGGAGTAAAATTAAGGAGAACTGGATAAGGCTTGTAGTAGAAGTTGAGACTTTAGCTGAGACTACAAGGAAAGCAAAGACACCAACAGACAGAAGTGAGTAGTAAGAAACTTCCAGGCATGTTGGACAACCAGCAGAACTTCCTAGAGTTGGGGTTGGAGTATCTTGTGTAAGGAAACCCAAAGGGGCCACTGGCACAAACTTGTTATGCTAAGTCCTGGAAATAGAAATTCAAAAGCAACACTGATCTTGCCCTTAAAGAACTGACCTTGTAATTGGAGAAGACAGCATATATAACTGAGTGTAAAGACAGCTAAATGGTAGAGTTGATAGAGTACTGGTCTTGGAGTCAGGAAGGCCTCTGTTCAAATCCTGCCCCAGACACTTCCTAGCTGTGTGACTCTCAGTGAGTCATATAACTTCTATCTGCCTCAGTTTCTTCATTTGTAAAATTGGAAACATAACATTACCTACATCAAAGAATTATTTTGAAGCTTAAATGAAATAACATATGTAATATGCTTTGCAAACCTCAAAGTACTCTATTACTGTTGAATTATTTCAGTTGTATCCAACTCTCCATGACCCCATTTGTATGGTTTTTTTTGCAAAATAATAGAGTGGTTTGTCATTTCCTTCTCCATTTCATTTTATAGATGAGGAAACAAGGCAAACAGAGTTAAGTAACTTACCCAGGATTACACAGCTATTAAGTGTCGAAGCTAGATTTGAACACATAAGGATGAGCCCAGCACTCTATCCACTGCACCACCTCCTTTCCAAAGTACTATAGACATGCTAGCTATTATTAGCTATTATCATTATTTGGTAGCCAAGCAAGGGTGTTTGGGTCTGTAAATTCATATGCATGGTGAATGGAACCGTGTGATTATTTGACATGTCCTTCCCATGAATTATTATGTGGATTTGATGACTGTTTCAAGAGAAAATGTAGAAAATGTGGAATGAGGTTCATGTGGTATACACTTGACACCATGGTGGAAAGATGACCACAGAGGAGCATAATGGGCCTGGACTCCACTACATATGGTGAACTCTCTCACACCAATCAGAAGTACGGGTCCCAAGGGGAGGAGTTGATACACTAGATGGAAGGCCAAAGGTGGAATTCTGCAGCAGCTCATTCTCCAACAATAGCCTGGTAGCTAGTTCTCTTTATAAACTATTTCCTGGGGCTAGTTAAGGAAAGAGTACCCCTTGCCAACTATGCCATTATAGTCTCACAAATGAACTCTGCTCTTCTGAAAACACTGACCAGACATCCCTGTCTTAGTGCAGTGACTGAATCCTCAGAACTTGAGCAAGGCACACACAGCTCCCACCAGGAGGATATGGAGGGCAGAAGACCAGGCAGCAAAAAGGGTGGGATAAGTCTGGCTCAGTTGTTTTATCAAAATGCTTTTCAGCTGAAGCTGTGTAGAGCCTAGCATCCAGAAAACAGCACCCCATTAGAATTTGTGGTTCCAGTCTCTGTGAGAGTAGACAGTTGACATTTCCTAATTTCTGGCTCAGAGGAGATATGAGCCTTTCTCCACAAATGTGGATGTGAGTGGACATCCAATTCATTTATTGTTTTGGATGTTTGGAATGCATATACAGTATTCCATAGTGTTGGTCTGTAATCACCTGTCATCCTAGATTTAACAAAGTTATGATGATATATGGTCCTTGCCCTTGTGGGTTCACAGTTTAGTTGGCGATTTGGCAATGGAAAAAATATATTGGTGGAGAAGTTCATTTCTGTGATGGAGCATAGTTTGTGACAATAGCTAGGTAGACAATTTTCAGGAGGGAGAACCTTATTTTTGCATAATATTCAAAGATATTACTAACTACTGATGTGTCAGAGGAACATTCTAAGAACCTTTTCCCAGACTAAAGAGTAAGAGTTGGGCGAAGAGTGTTTTGAGAACAGTATTTCTGATTCAGAATCCTAACTTGCACTTTCGTGTTGTTGAATCTGGTTTGCCACTTCTGGGACTGGGCTCTTTGTTAGGCCATCTCTGAGCTTGCCTTCTGGTAGACCTGTGCCCAGTGCACTTGTTCCATCCACTCCATGATGTTGCAGCCTATAAAACAAATGGGTCAGCTTTGCATTTTGTTAAATAGTTAGTATACATTAAGATACTTTATAATAATAACAGCTAACATTTATATAGTGCTTTAAGGTATGTAAAGCACTTTTCCAGTATCTAATTTTACCCTTACAACAACTCTTTTAGGTAGATGATAAAATGGAGGCAAACAGAAGTCAAGTGGTTTCCCCAGCATCACACAGCGAATAACTGTCAGAGATCAGACTTGAACTTGTCTTCTTCACTCTAGATCTGGCACTTTGTCTATTCATTGCACCATCCAACTGCCTCTAACAATATCTTTGATAAAATTAGAGGCAGCTTTATGTGAAGAGAGCACTGAACTCAGTCTAAAGACCTATATTCTAATCCTTTTCTGCCATCAACTAGTTATATGACACTGGACAAATTATTTAACCTATGTGGACATTGGTTCCCTTATCTTTAAAATAAGGAAGTAAAATTAGATAATTTCTAAAGCCTTTCCAGTTCAAATATTTTATGACTCTGGCCATTAATCATCATTAATGCTTCATGAGTTACAGGAAGAAAGAGAATCTCTATTAAGGGTAGGGCATAAAGCTAGTTTATTATGCTTAGTAGAAAAGTGGACTGGGGCAGCTAGGTGGTGCAGTGGATAAAGCACCGGCCCTGGATTCAGGAGGACCTGAGTTCAAATTTGACCTCAGACACTTGACACTTACTAGCTGTGTGACCCTGGGCAAGTCACTTAACCCTCATTGCCCTGAAAAAAAAAAAAAAAAAGAAAAGAAAAGTGGATCACAGCTTCTAAGCCTTGAGAAACTAGTCAGTATAATATTGGGTTGTAGGTATAGTGTCCTTTCTATTAAGGTATAATGTATTTTGAGAATAATTTGTGTTTTTAAGATAATGAAAATTAATCTTTTCTACTTTAAAAAAATTTCCTCCAAAGTATATTATAAAATATAGAGCTTTGTGGCACAGGGGATAGAATGTTGAGTCTGGAGTCAGGAAGATTCATTTTCTTGAATTCAAATCTGGCTTCAGAATCTGGCTGTGTAATCCTGGGCAAGTCACTTAACTCTGCCTCAGTTTCCTCATCTGTAAAATGAACTGGAGAAGGTAATGGCAAACCGCTCCAGTATCTTTGCCAAGAAAACTCCAAATGGGGTCATACTCAGACATAACTGGGGGGAAAATACCTGTACAACAATAGCAAATATTATGTAGTTCTAATATCTAATTAGGACATTTCCTTAAAATGGTCATCTAGGTTTCTTGTCTTCTTCATCCACATGTTCCCCAAGATTAAAAGATGTACTTTCTTCAAAACTAATGACATGATTATAGAAAGGATTTAAAAACAAATTATTAGTAATAATTACAAGTTCATTCTCAAAAAGAATGTTATAGACTACTGTTAAAGTAAATTATCGCAGAAGCCTAGGTTATTATTGAGTTACTGCAGGGAACACTTTAATGATGCCTCCCCAATAAATTTGCAGGGAAAAAAACAGATAAGAGAGAATAGTACTAAATGAAGGGTTTTTTTCCTCCATTTATTTCAAGTGCTTTTAGAACACAGTAATTATTCCATCACTCGAAATCATAATCCTCATTGTAAAAATAATATTACAAGACTGAAAAAGATCTTGTCACCTTTGCCATTTTTACTTTTAAATTAATCTTGTATTCTCGGAAACATTCATGTGATGCCTTTGAAAACCATTCACTTTCTCCGGCATTTTGCTTTACATATATAGCAGAGCTCTTGTAATGAAATGTTCTAAAGATGAGAGCAAAAATAAATCAGAGATGTTGTTGACTTTAACAGACTAGCTGAACAATAACCAAATAGGCAGATGCCTCCTTGTGAATCATGTGAATTTTTTTAGAGTATATTTTAATTTCTGGCTAGGGAAGGGAAGTGACTTCCTCAAGGGAACATAGGTGATTCTTTGGGATTAGAGAACCAGTTCCCTCCTAACTTATACTGAATTTTTCCCGAGCTGAGTGTTCCAGGCCTAACAGCTTTGTAGCCTTTCAGGAAATGGAAGCTGGTTCTAGAGGCCAGGGAGGAGCCATCTCTGGTTCTATGGAGGCATAATGGCTGCAAATGCCACAGGAACCAGGTTTTTCAGCCATTTTAATTACAGGGGTCAGGGTCTGACTCTGGTGGGCATTATTCTTGAAGCTATGTTGCTCACTTTCTTCATCATACTTGATGTGACTTAAGTGCCATCTCTGCTGCTGGTCTTCAACCCACATCCATTCTTGAGGCGTCATTCACATGGCTGTTTACAGCAGAAGCCACCCACCAACCCCCACATAGGCAATATCTAAAGCTGCTGTTTTCTAGTCATCTCTGGCATTGACTTCTACAGTTGTACAGAAAGGCTTGGACCTTCCATCAGCAAAAGATAAGGACATTTCAACTGTCTTTTCTCATGGAGACTTAGCACCATGAATTCTTTTTAAAAGTTTTTTAAATTAATTTTTCTTATTTAATTCTTTTTAATAGTATTTTATTTTTTTCAGTTTTATGTCAAGACAATATTTAGCATTCATTTTTACAAGATACTGAGTTCCAGATTTTTATCCCTTCCTCCCTCTCCTCCCCTCTTCCTAAAATGGTAGGCAATTTGATATAGGTTATGTATGTGCAATTATGTAAAACATATTTCCATATTAGTCATAGTTGTGAAAGAAGAAACAGATCAAAAGGAAAAAAGACCATGAAAAAAATAAACTAAGTAAGTTAAAAAAATTAGTATGCTTCAATCTGCATTCAGAGTACATGAGTTCTTTAACTGGAAGTGGACAACATTTTCCATCATGGGTCTTTTGTACTTTTCTTAGATTGTTGTGTTGCTGAGAACTAAGTCATTAACAGTTGATCATCATACAATGTTGCTGATACTGTATACAATGGTTTCCTGGTTCTGTTCATTTCACTTTGCCTAAGTTCATATGAGTCTTTCCAGGATTTTCTGAAATCTGCTGCTCATCATGTCTTACAGCACAATGGTATTTTATTACATTCATATACCACAGCTTTTTTAGCCATTCCTCAGTTGGTGAGACTCCCCTTAATTTCCAATATGTTGCCACCACAAAAAGGAGTGCTATAAATATTTTTGTACATGTAGGTCTTTTCCCCTTTTTATGATCTCTTTGGAATACAGACCTAGTAGTGCTATTGCTGGATCAAAGGGTATGCACAGTTAGGTTGCCTTTTGAGCATAGTTTGAAATTGCTCTCCCAAATGAGTGGATCAGTTCACAACTCCACCAACAGTGCATTAGTGTCCTAATTTTCCCACATCCTCTCCAACATTTATTAATTTCCTTTTCTGTCATTTTATATAATCTGATAGTTGAGGTGATAGCTCAAAGTTATTTTAATGTGCATTTCTCTAATCAAAAGTGATTTGGAGCACTTCTTCATATTACTATAAATAGCTTTGATTTCTTAATATGAAAACTGGCACCCTGAATTCTAGTGGAATGCACAGTTTGTAGTATACTTCAAGTGTATTCACTACTGAATGACTTTTTTGAGGAGAGTTACAAATTGCCATCCAGAATTCCTTGACTATTTTCCAACTCCACCAAAAACTGCATCAATATCTATGTTTTCTGGTAGCCCCTCTAATATTTGCCATTTTTGCCAATCTAATAGATGTAAGGTAGAACCTGAATTTTTTTTAAATTTAGATTTCTCTAATTTTAGAATTTCTCTGATTTTGGAAAAATATCATTATAGATAGTCTAGATGTATGTCCTTGAGAAATGCTTCTTCACATCCTTCAATTTTGGGAAATGGTTCTCATAAATTTGAATAAATTCCTTATATATCTTGGAAATGAGAGCTGTATCAGAGAAAATTTAAAAATTTTATTAGTATTGTCTAAATTTAAAAAGAGTACATTGAGATGCCTCACTTGTTATAGTCATTCTCTATTTTTCCATGTAACTAATTCAATTTAATTTTAATTATATAGATTGTGACAAAATAATGGGATTTGGCAGATACTCAAAGGCCCATCTGGAGATTAATCTAAACTGATTGAATTAAGTGAGAGTAATTGACTTTGCTGATTAGCCTACTTCAAGTTAATTAGATTGTAACCACACCTGGCTAGCCCTTACGAAGGTATTGTTCTCAGAAGCTAAGGACTTTGAACTCAACTTGAGACCACCTTCAAGTCCAGTGAAACAGTGGATTTGGATGATGCCTACCAATCAACTTAAAGCAGTGTGTAAGGACTTTCTCTGCTCCAGACCTATAAAAAGCTTCAACACTCAGCTTGAAGGGCAGTTTGTGGTTGAAGCAGGCGTGTGGTAGAGGGTTTGAGGAAGAACCTGACCAGGCTAGAACTCTAGGCTAGATAGGCCTTTTCTTAACTTTCTTAACTCCACGTGTTCTCCTTTTACTAATACCTAGTATGCTCTAGTAAATGCTTAATGTCCAAAGACTGGCGCTTCTAATTTAAGGCAACCACACATTTAGATTTTAAACACCTCAAGATGCTGTGCCATTTGTTTCATATGTGTTTAGTTTTAGTATTAATTCATTATCTATAATACCTTTCAGAATAATGTAATTTCCTTATGTATCTATTTGAATTATCTATTTATGCTTTTCCCTTGTGTAAGATCATGATTGCTACCCTACTATTTTAACTTAAGCTGAAACAGAATAGAGTTTACTCCAGTGCCTTTTAAAAATATTTGTATAAATCTTTGTTTCAGTCATGTTTCTCATGAACAACATTGCCAGATTTTTTTTATTTTACAATCCTTTTGGCTATCTTCTTCCATTTTATGGGTGAGTTGATAGTATTTATATCTAGAGTCATTGTCATAGGTTGTGTGTTTCCCTCCATAGTTTTCTTATAATTTTTTTCTCTTTCTTTCCTGCATCCTCTTCATAAAGAAGAAAAAGGTGATGAGTGAGGAGAGTGCTTGACACCAGTGATGTAGGTTTGATGAAATATGTTTCTACTTCCCTGCTTCTTTTTTTTGTGGGGCAATGGGGGTTAAGTGACTTGCCCATGGTCACACAGCAAGTAAGTGTCAAGTGTCGGAGGCCAGATTTGAACTCAGGTACTCCTGAATCCAGGGCTAGTGCTCTATCCACTGCGCCACCTAGCCGCCCCCAACTTCCCTGCTTCTATTTAATTTCTTCACCCAGAACCTGATTTTAATATCTTACTAATTCTTTCTCTCTATTTAATGTCTTCTTTATTGTCTCCTTCTTTCAAGATTTTTCACTTATGACTGATCCCTCCCTGAATTTTACTCTCCCTATTATTTTTCCCTCCTGTTTCTCAGTTGAGTGAAATATATTTCTGCACTTAATTGTGTGTATTTTTTTTCTTTGACCAGTTCATATGAGATTGAAGTCGGAAGTATCAATCTCTTTCTTCCTCCTTATTTGCATAGCCTTCTACTTGTGTCTCCCAATTATATGAGGTGATTTCTCCCACCCTTCTAACTTTCTTTCCCCAGTGTATTCTTTTCCCCCTCCCCTTCCTTTCTTCTCTTCATATCACCAAATATAACAACACTACTAGGTCCTCTGTCTTTTTTTGACTCCATTTATGACTCCTGATGTTATTAGGGTTCTAAGAAAACTTCTATTATATTCCCCTTTTAGAATGCAAACACTTTATCACTGTCAGTCCTTTGTGATTCCTTACTTATATTTAACTTTTTATATTTTTCTTCACCCTCGTTTTTTTGTGTTTCAAAGTTTCTATTGAGTTCTGATGTTTTGTCAGAAATGTTTGAAATGTCTACTTCATTTAAGAGACATTTTTTCCCTATCTGATTTTACTTGTTTTTTCTGGGCAAGTTATTCTTGGTTGTAACCTCTATCTTTCCCCTTTTGAAATGCTATGTCCTAAGCTCTCCCCTTTTTTTAAATTGTGGCAGCTAATTTTGTGTGTTCATGACTGGGTCCTCTATACTTGATTTGTTTCTCTTTTTTTGGTTGGTTGCAGTCCTTTTTCTTTTTCTTTTTTTTTTTTAAACTTTTCAACTCAGGATCTTGATTAGGATGTGATGGGTGGTTTCCTTTTGACATTTATTTTAGGAAATTATCAGTATATCCTTTCTACTTTTACTTTGCCCATTGGTTCTGGTTCTACAAGATCTGGGCAGTTTCCTTTTATTATTTCTTGAAATAGGATGTATCGCTTATTTTTTTGCTCATGGATTTCAGGTAGTTAAATTATTTTTAAACTGTATCTTCTTGATCTGATTTCAAAATAAACTGGGTTTTTTGTTTTTGTTTTTTTGCAGGCAATGGGGGTTAAGTGACTTGCCCAGGGTCACACAGCTAGTAAGTGTCAAGTGTCTGAGGCCAGATTTGAACTCAGGTACTCCTGAATCCAGGGCCGGTGCTTTAACCACTGCGCCATCTAGCTGCCCTAAATTGGGTTTTTTATATGTGACATCATATATTTTCTTTTTTTATCCTTATCTTTTGATTTTCTTTAAATAGTTCTCATTATTACATAGAATAACTAACTTCTTTTGATCCATCTTAATTTTTGAGAAGTCTGTTGCTTGGGTAAAGTTTTATAAATCTTATGCTAAACTGTTAATTCTCTAAGTCTTTCCTCGATAATTTTTATTTCTTTACTAATTCTTTCTTCTAGAATTTTCATTTTTTATATAATGTTAACTTAAAAAAAACCTTGCTTCACTTCTTTAAGGAATTCTAGTTTAATTTGTGTCCTAGTTGTACTCTTCTTTTTATTTGAGGTTTTGCTTGTAAATGTTTTGAAGTCATTCTCATCTTCTGAATGTGTGACTTTAGTGTCCCTGTTACCAGAACCATTTTTTAAAATGGTGAGATTCCTTTTTTAAAATATTTTTTCCAGCCCTACCTCCTAATTCAGACTTGATATTCAGGCCAAATTCTGCATACTTCTAAATGAAATGTCTGGGCCTTCCTTAAATGGTCCTTTTTTCCTATTCTTTTTTTTTTTTTTTAGTGAGGCAACTGGGGTTAAGTGACTTGCCCAGGGTCACACAGCTAATAAGTGTTAAGTGTCTCCAGACTCCAGGGCCAGTGCTCTATCCACTGCACCACCTAGCTGCCGCTTTTTTCCTATTCTTTTGAAGCTTGCTGCTGCTTTCTTTGGAAATTGAGTGTTGGAATTCTTCAAGGGTAGAAGAATAATTTAGGCTCAGGATCTGCAAGCTTTTAATTTGCTTTGAGTGGTTGGATCTAGGGGAAAGTCTGATTGCTGCCCTCCTAATCTGAGTTTGTAAACTGTTGACTCAGGTTTGGTTCTCAGCATTACAACTGTAGGTTTGCCTGTGGTTGGTACTTCAGTAGACTACTGGTGGAACCAACCACCATCAGGTGGTTCAAAGCATCCAGAACTACAGGCAGTTGGCTTTTCCTCAGTCTGGTTATTCAGGGTTAGGCTTCAGACAAGTCTGGGTACTTGATCTGAGACCCTGCTCTTTTGTCTGGGTGTTTGTGCCCACTCAGCTGTCACTTGCTTCTGTTCTTGTTCTTTGATCAGTACACAACCTCAAGCCTATGACCATTCTGACCAGCTCTGCTACCCCTAGGCACAGGATCCATCCTCAGGTCACATTTGATCTGGGACCCACCTCTGGTGTATGAATGAGAGAATGTCAGTCAGCACCTAATTTTGCTCCCTGCACAGTGTCCAGCCCTTCTCTGATGGAATACAGGACATCTTGCCCTACAACACAGCCTCTCACCCCATTTCAGTCTCCATATAGGAAGGCTCAATTTGGGGCCCTCCTGGGAATTCAATTTACCAGGTATAGTTCTATTTTCACCTCCATATGCATGTAAAGGTTGTAAGAGTGACTCACTGTAATTTTTACTTAGATTTTCTGATTAGAACTCAGTATGTTGTATTTTCTTGGTCTTTGTGAAGTAATTGTGGCAGAGAGCCATGCTGTATTGCTTCCTCCTACTCCACCATTTGCGTAGTCTCTAAAAAGTACTTCTATATATTGTTTTCCAGTATGACTAATTACATTAGTGCTAGTGAACTTGTATAGGGACAGGGACCTTTGAGTTCATTGGAATATGGAGCTCCTGGCTGAGGAAATGCCCCCTCCCAATATAAACCAACACCTTTTCTTCAACTTATAGTTTTAGGTGCCTGGAACTTTAAGAGATCATTTGACCTCCCTGGGTCACCTAGCCAGCATATATCAGAAGTAGGAATTGAAGTAAAGCCTTCCTGACTTTAAGGTAGGAACTCTGTCCATTACACCACACTCCTCTGAGTATAGACATTCTTATTTGAAAGTTGTCATTGATAAGTGGCAGGGCTGCTAATATGGTAAGCTCCAACGTCAGATGAACCTTGGTGTCAGGGCCTTTTCATTTCCTCATGCTCACATTACTGTAGTGTAGACTTTACTTTAACTTGATGCTCTTTGAGTTTACCTCATGTAGATTCAGAGCTCTCAGCCCTTGCTGATTTCAATAAATGTCATGAAAACAATTTTATTTTATGATTTCTTATCATTGCTTACCAGTGTTTTGGGGGAATACTGTTATCCAGAATATTGCCTAACTCATTCTACATATACTCACCTTTCTCCCTGTCTGGTGCCCCAAACTTGGGGCTCAAAGCTCTTGGGCTCTCCCTCAAAATACTGTTTCCAATCTCAACTCACCCCTTTTCTCTACTTCACTAGCATTCAGCAACTCATTCCTCCTACTTCTTCTCAACTCTTGACTACTTTGTAGTTCTCAAAACTGATCACATATGCTAAGGTGGAGTTTCCACCAGGGCCAAGCAGACATTTTGGTTTTCTTAAATAATCTGTGAGTATATTTATTTGTGTGAGCAGTTCATGGTCCTTGCTTCTTTCTCCAGTGCTGTTTGCCTTTCCATGGTGTTCTCTGACCCTGGCGCTAGAAGAGTGACAATTGTCCATTCACCTGATGAGAGACACTATAAGAACCAGCAGATGGGGCTCACACATTACTAGTGGGCTACCTGTATGCACTAGAGGTTTCCAGGGTATCGGTACTAGGTCTGATTTTTTATAACTATTGTCTGACCAGATTAGAGGACCTGATCCACACCTCACCTGAAGTTGTGAGTGAGTTCTCCCCTCTTCCCTTAAAGAGTGAATTTTATGCATACTTCCCAGGAGTCTACTTTTCCTGGGGCTTATTTCATAACCCCAATTCTTTTCCTCCTCTCAATTTCCTTATTCTTCTTGGTTTCATGGCCATTCTCCAACCAGTGAGGCTCAGAACGTTAAGGCTATCTCTGACTCTCTCTTGTCCTTCAGTCCCTACCTTCTTTCAGTTACCAGCTCTAGCCAAGTCTAGTTCCACAATTCTTCTGTCATCTGCCCTCTACTGCTTTTTCACATTGTTACCACCCTAGTTCTTATCTGCATATCCTTTTAGTTAGACTGTTATTACAGCCTTATAAATAATTTTCTACTTTTTCCAATTCTTTACTTGTACAGCTAAAATTCTCTTAATGTACAGGTCTGACTACATCTTTCTCTTACTCAAAAACCTCTAGTGATTCCCTAATTGTCTATAAGATTGAAATCAAACTCCTAAAGCATCTTGGTGCTACTCTTTTATATAGAGCACTGGACCTGGAGTCAGGAAGACCTGAGTTCAAATCAGACACTTAGCAACTATGTGACCCTGAGAAAGTCACTTAACCTGTCTCATCCTCAGTTTCTCCAACTGTAAAATGGGGATCAAACAGCACTTAACTCATACAGTTGCAAGGATCAAATGAAATAAATTGATAAAGCATTTAGCACAGTGTCTGACACATAGTAGGAGCTATAGAAATGCTTATTCCCTTATCCCTTTCCCTCTTACCTTTTGATTCAGTACCCTCCAGGATCTGATTACTATCTGCATTTCCAACATTGTTTCATACTATGCTATGTCTCACATTGTATGATGGATAGAAAGCTAGCCCAAAAGTCCAGGAGATATGGGTTCAAGTCTGACCTCTGAAACATACTGAGTTTGTGATCTTGAGCAAGTTACTTAACCATAGCCTGACATTTTTAAAAACTATATATTGTACCATAAGGGGCCACCTACATTGGTAAAGGGAGTTTCCTCACCTGGAGTTCCTTATATCAATGAATTCACATTTAGTTTCTATCCTCTCTTCATACTTTACACTTTAATCTGTCTTGGTTTCTGGATATTCTCCAATCTCTACATGTGTCTGCCTATTCTTTCGTTCCTCCATTTATTTGCAAAAGCTGCCCCTTTGTGTCTAGAACATCATCCCCCAGTTTTCCTGTGGATATCCTTCTCTCCCTTCATGGTCTTTATCAGGCTCTGTGTTGTCCATAAGCCCCTTTTTGCTCTTTGCAGGTAGTCTGTTCTGAAAATTTCTTTTTCTGTATCTCTTCTTTTCCTTACTATAGCCTACCATATTTGTATCATATTTACCAGTTTATATGCCACACTGTCCTATTAGATTGTAAGCCCAATGAGGGCAAAGCCTTATATCATCTTTATATCTTCAGTTCCCTTAACTGTATTGTGCAGTAAGTAGAGCCTTAGCCAGTGTTTACTGGGTTCAATAGAATTTATTAGTGGTTGCCCTTGGGCTATTGGATCCTATTATACTAGACTATTTGTATGCCTGGGCATTTGTAGGGGATTGGGATTCTAAGGGGGTACTTTCATTTTAGAGTAGTTTGTTACTGATAGATAAGCATCTATGATTAGTTGTTGTTATTGTTGAAAAAAATGATTAGAGATTCTGCCTTTATTTGGGAATAGGTAGGAGTAGGATGAGGGAACAAATCCAGTATGATAGTGTGTACCTTAACAAAGGTACACTTAAATGCTACTATTATATAAGTTACACAAGTGTACATATAAATGAAATATGCCCACCAACTAACATGGTATGGCTGAATAGCCCAAGGCAATGTCATCTTTCTTATGGCATTCATTTATTTTTTTATTAAATTGGAGATTTGTTATACTGTGTTGTCATTTAATGAAGAAACCAATCAGGTATTTATTAAGAGTCTACTATTTATCAAGTACTTTATTAGCTGCTGAGGATATAAATAAAAAGAATTTCTACTCATAATGAGTTTATATCCTCTTGGAAGAGACAAAAAGTAGATATTATACATGTACATATATATTACATGTATATACTGCATAAATATAAAAAATAATAAATAGAAAATATTCAAAGTAGTAAATGTATTTACAAGGTAGTTTGGGAGGAAGGACACTGTCAGGGCAGGGGAAAAATAAGGAAAAGCTTCAGGGAAGAATATGGTGCCTGCCATGCATCTTAAAGGGAAAAAAAGAGACTCTACAAAATAGAAGTAAGGATTGAATACGTTCCAATTGTCAAGACAAGAGATTGAGTGTCATAAATGAGTAAACAGAAAGAAAGAGTTTTTTTTCCCCCTAAGTTACTGTGGCACTGGAAATTAAAGACAATGCACTATAATAGAGGGAGAAACAAACTCAGCTATTTGATGGAAGTATATTAAGGAAAAGAGGCTAAATAATAGGTGTAAGGTATAATGACCTGGGAGTTAAGAAGACTTGATTGTAGGCACAAGTTTGCCACTGGTTTGCTGTGTGATCTAGGGACAATCCCTTAACCTCACTGGCTCACTTCTATAAAAATGAGAGGTTTAGGCTAGTTGAGCTCTAGAGTCTTATAGTCTTTCATTTTAAAATTAAGAGATGTAATGATATGTTTCCATGTCTGTAGAGTGACCTACTCATATTCTGAGTAACAGTTGGACTTAGATGACCCTTAAAATCTGTTCTGGCTTTGTAACCAATCATAATGGTTTTCTCAGAGTAATTGATCAATAAACATAGTCATGATGACTTCCCATTTTATTGAGATAACTGAGTTGGATGGATTATTCATTAATGAACAACAGAATTGTCTAGTGTATAGGTATCAACTCATGGCCTGGGAGGTCCAAAATGCAGCTTGAACCATATTGAAATGTGATTGGGCAAGGTTTAACAACATAAATACAAATATAATAAAACATAGATAATGTAAATATGCTGTTTTCTAAGTTAATATGTAACCTGAAAAGATCCATTTCTTTCTTTCTTTTTCATTATGATTTTATGTATTTTGTTAAATATTTCCCAATTGCATGTAAAAATTTTTAACATTAATTAAAAAAAAATTGGTTTCCAAGTTCTCTCCTTCCCCTCCTGTATTCTTGAGAGGGCAAACAATTTAATATAGATTATACATGTGAAGTCATGCAAAATATTTCTTTATTGGCCATGTTGTAAAAGAAAACACAGATTTAAAAAAACCAATAAAATAAAATAAATAAGTATGCCTCCATCTGTATTCAGAATTTATTAGTTCTTTGGAGATGGATGGAATTTTTCATCATGGGTCTTTATTTGTTTTGGTTAATTCTCTTGATAAGAGTTGCTAAATCTTTTACATTTGATCATCTTATAATATGTCTGTTTATTTGTATAAAGCTCTTATGGTTCTGCTTCCTTATTTTGCTTATGCTATCACCCTCTATGTCTAAATCATGTGCCCATTTTGACCCTATCTTAGTATAAAGTGTGAGATATTAATTTGTACCTAGCTTCTGCCAAGCTGCTTTCCAATTTTCCCAGAAATTTTTGTCAAATGAGTTCTTGTCCCAAAAGCTGGGGTATTTGTATTTGTCAAAACTAGATTACTATAGTCATTACCTACTGCGTATTGTGTACCCAATCTATTCCACTGATCTACCACTCTATCTCTTAGCCAGGACAAGATTGCTTTGATAATTACTGTTATGAAATACAGTTTGAGCACTGGTATGGCTAGGCCACCTTCCTTCACATTTTTTTTTCATTGATTTCCTTTATCTTCTATTCTTTCAGGTGAATTTTGTTATTTTTTTCTAGCTCTATAAAATGATTCTTTGAAAGTTTAATTGGTATGGCACTGAATAAACAAATTAATTTAGGTATAATTGGAATTTTTATAATTTTGGCTCAGCCCACACATGAGCAATTAATATTTTTCCTATTGTTGAGATCTGACTTTATTTGTGTAAAAAGTGTTTTGAAATTTTGTTTTGTTGTTCCTGGGTTTGTCCTGGCAGGTAGACTACAAAGTATTTTATATTGTCTGTAGTTCTTATAAATGGAACTTCTCTTTTTATCTCTTGCTACTAGACTTTGTTGGTAATATATAGAGATAATGATGATTTACGTGGATTTATTTTATATCTTGCAGCTTTGCTAAAGTTGTCAACTTTTTAGTTGATTCTCCAGTATTCTCCATGTATAGCATCATATCAATTGCAAAGAGGGTCAGTTTGGTTTCTACATTGCCTATTCTATTCCCTTTAGTTTCATTTTCTTATTGCTATAGCTACCATTTCTAGTGAAAAAAAAAAGAATAAGTGATGATAATGGGCATTCTTCCTTCACCCCTGATCTTATGGGGAAGGTATCTGTCTTATCACCATTATAGATAATGCTTGCTGATGTTTTAGTTAAATGCTATTAATCATTTTAAGGAAAGTTTTATTTATTCCTATGCTTTTTTTTTTTTGTGTGTGTGGCAATTGGGGTTAAGTGACTTGCTAGTAAGTGTTAAGTGTCTGAGGCCGGATTTGAACTCAAGGTACTCCTGATTTCAGGGCCGGTGCTCTATCCACTGCACTACCTAGCTGCCCCTATTCCTATGCTTTTTTATAAAAAAATGTTTTTAGTAGGAATAAGTGTTGTGATTGTCAAAAACTTTTTCTGCTTCTATTGAGATAATCATTTTTTGTTGGTTTTGTTATTTCTATGGTCAATTATGCTGATAGTTTTCCTAATATTGAACCAGCCTTGAATTCTAGTTTAATTTCCTCCTGGTCATAATGTATGATCTTTCTTATTATATTGCTGTAATTTCCTTGCTAGTTTTGATTTATTTATTTTTGCATCAATATTCATTGGAGAAATTTGTCTATAGTATTCTTTCTGGTTTTGCTCTTCATGGTTTAGATATCAAAACCATGTGGTAGGACTCTTTCTTTCTCTGCCTATTTTTCCAAGTAGTTTATAAAGGATAAAAATTAATTGTTCTCCTCAGACACTTGACACTTACTGGCTGTGTGAACCTGGGCAAGTCACTTAACCCCAACTGCCTCACCAAAAAAAAAAAAAAATTAATTGTTCTTTAAATGTTTGGTAGAATTTACCTGTGAATCCATCTGGTCACAGAGAACTTTTCTTAGGGGAGCCCATTGATGACTTGTTCAATTTTCTTTCCAAAATAGGATTATTTAGGCATTCTATTTCCTCTTATGCTAATCTGGGCAATTTATATTTTTTGTAAAAATTCATCCATTCCACTGACATTGTCAGATTTATTGGCATATAACTGGGCAAAGTAACTCCTAATATTTCCTTTAATTTACTATTCATTGGTGGAGAATTGACCCTTTTCATTTATGATACTGGTAATTTTGATTTTCTTTTTTTTCTTTTTAAAAATTAAATTAACCAATGATCTATCTATTTTATTGGGTTTTTACATAAAACCAATTCACAGTTTTATTTTACTTTGAAATTTATTAATCTCTCCCTTGATTTTCAGGATTTTTAATTTGGTGTTTGTGAATTTTTAATTTATTGTTTTTCTAGTTTTTTTTTTTAGTTCCATGCCTAATTCATTGATCTGCCTTGTTATTTTATTGATGTAAGCATTTAGAGGTATAAATTTCCCCTACCTGCTGCTTTGACTGCATTTCATAAATTTTAGTATGTTTTCTCATTGTCATTCTCTTTCATGAAATTATTGGTTGTTTCTATGATTTGTTTTTTAACCCACTCCTTTTTTATGATCAGATAGTTTAGTTTCTACTCAATTTCAATCTGTCTTTTCATAACCCTTTATTTAATATAATTTTATTGCATTATGACCTGAAAAATTTTCATTTAATATTTCTCTTTTTCTTCATTTGGTTGTGAGATTTTTTTATGCCCTAATCCTTGGTCTATTTTTGTGTCGATGCCATATATGGCTGAGAAAAGATTTATTCCTTTATATCCCCATTCAGTTTTATCCACAGGTCAAGCATACATATCAATTTTTAAAATATATATATACACACATATACATATACATACATATATACATATATATAATCTCCTTAACTTCTTTCTTGTTTATATTTTTGCTTAGATTTAACTAGTCCTGAGAGGGAAAAGTTGAGTTCTCCCATTAATAGTTTTGCTGTCTACTTCCTTTTATAACTCATTTAACTTTTCCTTTGAGAATTTGAATGCCATACCATTTGGTGCATATGTGTTTAGTATCGATATTACTTCTATGGTTCTATTCATTGTCTATAGTTCCTTTTAGCAAGATGTGGTTTCCCTGCTTATCCCTTTTAATTAGATCTGCTTTGGCTTTGTATTTGTCTAAGATTATGATTGTTACCCTTGACTTTTTACTTCAGCTAATGCATAATAGATTCTGCCCCAGCCCTTTATTTTAACTCCATGTTTACCTTTTTGTTTCAAGTGTGTTTCTTGTAAACAACACATTGTTGCATTCTGATTTCCAATTCATTTTGTTATCTGCTTTCATTTTATGACTGAGTTTATCCCATTCACATTCACAGTGATGGTGACTGTGTATTTTTCTTCAGTCTCCATCCCTCTCTCTGTCTCTCTCTCTCTCTGTCTATCTGTCTCTGTGTCTCTGTCTCTGTCTCTCTTTTTCTCTCTCTCCTGTAACTCCTCTAAAGTTTGTTTTGCTTTTGACTGTTGCTTCTTTTTTCTGACCTCTCTTTTATCATGTCTTCCTTTCTCTCATCCTTATCTTCTCATAATTTCCTGTTGAGTAAGACAGAATTGTATTATTAATTGAATATACATACACACATATATGTGTGCATATATGTGTGTATGTATATATGTGTGTGTGTGTATATATATATACACACATATACACACACATATATATGTAAATGTTTACATATTTTTCCCCTTTGAACCAATTTTTGTTTTTGTTTTGTTTTTGTTTGTTTTTTAAATATAAACGATCCCCTGATCGGCCCATTTATTTTCATAATGCCATAAAAGAGTGAAATAACATGGAAAAAGATGCACCACTATTACTTCCCAGCAAGCGGAACCAAGAAAAAAAACCCAAACACCGTTTCCTGCATGTCCTCTAATTGACCACAGACTGCTAGAGACACTTTGTAGTAGAGTGATGTTGTCTCCTTTTAGCACGATCAGACCAAGTTGTTTCCTTGACTTTGATTTAGAGTGATACTCATCGAAACCAGTTATGCAGCCCTCTATTTGCATATTTACTTGCTCATATAGCCACACTTGGATTCAGGACTGGTTTTGGAGATACCTGAAGATGAGGTTGATGGGCTGCACCATCATCTTCTGCACCTTCTGTCCCTGGCCACAGTAAGCCATGGCGGGAACAGACAATGAGAGTGCTAGTCTCACTGTGTCTCAGGGAAACCACCCTTTGAACCAATTTAGATGTAAGTTTCAAGTGCTGCCTGCCCCACCTTCTCATACCATTTTCCCTTCCACTTTAAGAGTTCTTTCTTAAAGGCCTCTTTTATGTGAGAAAAATTCCTCCATTCTTCATCTATCTTCCTTCCTCTTTCTCCCAAGGCATCCTTCTTTCTTGCCCATCCATTTTTTTACATCATCCCAACTCCCACACTCTTTCTATGTAGAATCTTTCTAACTTCCCAAATAATGATAATGTTCTTAGAAGTTACAGGCATCATCTTCCCATGTAGAAATGTAAAGAGTTTAACCTTGTGTCCCTTACAATTTTTCTTTCATGTTTAGCTTTCTATGCTTCTCTTGAGTCTTATATTTGAAAGTCAGAATTTCTATTCCTCTCTGGTCTTTTCATCAGGAATATTTGAAAGTCCTCTGTTTCATTAAATAAACATTGTTTCCCTTGAAGCATTATACTCAGTTTGGGGGTATGTCCTAGCTCTTTTGCCTTTTGGAATATCATATTTTAAGCTCTCCACTTCTTTAACATGGTAGCTGCTAATGATCTTGACTGTGGTTCCATGGTATTTGAAGGATTTCTTTCTGGCTATCTGAAATATTTCCTCTTTTGAGAACCCTGGAATTTGGCTATAATATTCCTGGGAGTTTTCCTTTTGGGATCTGTTTTAGGAGGTGGTAGCTAGATTCTTTGAGTTTTTATTTTACCCTCTGGTTTAGGATATTTGGGTAGTTTTCCTTGATAATTTCTCAAAATAGGATGGCTAAGCTTTTCCTTTGACCATGGCTTTCAGGTAGTCCAATAATCCTTAAATAATCTCTCCTGGATTTAATTTATAGGTCAGTTGTTTTTCAAATGATATATTTCACATTTTCTTCTATTTTTCATTCTTTTGGCTTTATTTTATTGTCTGTTGATATCTCATAGTCATTAGTTTCCACTTGTCCAATTCCAAATTTTCAGGAATTATTTTCTTCAATAATTTTTTGTAACCCTTTTTCCATTTGAACAAGTATTTTGAAAGTTGTTATTTTCTTTACTATTTTTATGTATGTTTTACCAACCTGTTAATTCTTTTATTTCTTTGTGCTAATTTTTTACCTAATTTTCCCTCTACTACTCTTATTTGATTTATATATATATTTTTAGCTCTTCCAGGAATTTCTGTTGTCTTTATGTCCAGTTAACATTTTTTTTTATTTGGGGCTTTGTTTTTAGGTGTTTTGACTTAATTATCTCCTGGGTTTATGTATTGATCTTCCCTGTCACTATGGTTGATTTTTGTGGTCAGGTTTGTTTCTGTTTCTTTTACTCATATTTCCATACTATTTCTTGATTTTGAACTTTATGTTTAATAGAGTTCTGTTCCCACTAAGCTTCATGCATTTTTTCACTGCTGTTTTCAGAACTAGTTCTGTGTGTTTGGAATTCTTTAGTGCTTTTAAGGTGGTGTGATCTGGGGAGAGGTATGTTCACTGCTTCCCTGGTCTATACTCTTGTCTTTCCCCCCAGATTGTCCCTAATCCTTCAGGACTGTAATTGATATTGCTTCTCAGGGCCCTGTTCCCTTTGAACTGGAAACTATATTGTTCTTTAGGGTCCCTCCTTCCTTTGGACTGAAGTGATTCTGTTTGTTAGGGTCCCTGATCCCTTCTTGATCAAAAGCAATACTGCTCTTCAGGACTCCTCCTTTTTAACCAAAATACCCCCCTCTATCTTTGAGTTATGACCCAGAAGTGGGCATGGAATGTATTTTTAACAAAGCATCTAGTCCTGTGTCCAGTGCTAGCACAGGGATCCCCTGTAATTTTTGACAGGTTTCCAGCTGCCCTTATCATCTCTGCATGGAGAGCAGCCCAAGCTTCTATTGTTTCTCTTGCCACCACCTAGTCTCACCATTGATGTTTCATCCACGTGGGCTTCAGGCCAGCCTCTACCCCCATGTTGCAGACCTATCTTTCCAACCTCATAAGTTGTCTTGGGCTAGAAGAATGTATTGTTGGCTATGCCACTCCAGAATTTGATTTGACGTGTTATTTTAAAGTTCTTTAAAGAGAAATGTTAGGAATGCTTAGCTGAGTTCTTTCTCTATCCCACCATCTTTGCTCATTCCCTGGAAGTCTCCAGGGATCCAATTCTAATTGAGTTTGACACTACTGGAGTAATGTATATGGTACTGGATCAGGAATTATGAAAACTTGGGTTCAAACACCATTACAGACATTTACTAGAGTTATGACCCTGGGAAAGTCACTTAACCTCTTTGACACTCAGTTTCCTCATCTGTAAAAAGTGCCTATTAATAGTACCTATCTGACTGAGTTGTCATAAGCCCTGAATGAGGTGATGCCTGCAAAGCATTTAGCCAACTTTGAAGTGCTATGTAAATGCTAGTTATTAATATTATAGTCAATCTGTGGCTGAATGATTAATTGGTTACTGGTTGATCTAATCTTATTTATATACAGGAACAGCCTGGATCTGAGAGTTTATCATCTGTTTTCCCTGGCTGTTTTGGAGGTTATGGGAATAGTTTCAGCTGTCAAAAGGGTCTAAACAATTGACTACAAGAAGATAGAAAGCAAGCAGCTAAAAGTCATGGAAAAGAGACAGATAAATTTTAATGTTTATATTATATTTCTGTTTTATTAGCCTTTATGAAATTAGCCAGCATTTTGAGAAGCACTTGATTAAAAAAAAACTTGATAAAGGTTTTGTTTATTTTTTAATTGCATTTGGATTTTTTCATCACTAAATACATGCTTTATTTTCAGTTGGGATAGACATTATTGTGCATCAAGGCACAAACTTGCCTAACACAATTGACTGACTGATGGATTCTGGGCAGCTCAGGGGTTAGGGCAAGCCCTGGAAGGTGTGGGAGCTATATTTCAACTCCACCCCTGCCATTCCTTGCTGTGTTTTCCTTTTCATTCTTCTCTAGGCTTTTGTTAGCCCAGGGTGTTGTTACCTGATGGAGGAAAAATCTTTTTGTTCCATTTTCTAGAATCATGTGGTATTTATGGAGTGAAATTTATTTTATGTGTGCAGCTGGTCTATGAGCCTCCCTTCCTAGTGTGAGTGTTTTAGTTGCCTAATGTTCTGTATATTAAAGACATTTTCTACTACCACCTTACTTCTGATAAAGTGGAAGTTTTTTAAAATGATTTTTCATTACTTCTTCCAAATCTGCCACCCCACTTCAGTAGCATACCCCTTTACAGGTGAAGAAACATAGGGACTTGGTTTGAATATGTTCCGATAATATGCATGAAGATTGTTCTGCTAAGGTTATCTCATTTATTGAAAATTTCAGGAGGAAGGTCCCATATTTTCATAGCAGTGATTTTTTTCATCATAGCCAAACCTTCCAGCAATGTTGAACATTGGTGCCCATTCAGAGTATGGCTAAAAATGAATGAATGGAATATTATTGTCATCTAAGAAATAAAGAATGTGAAAAATTCAGAGAAATGTGAGATTTGTGATTTCATGAGATATCATGAACTAATATACTGTGAAGTATAAAGCAGCATGGTGTAGTGAATAGGAACATTTGAGTTCAAATCCTGCCTAAGATAGTTGCTTTATATATGACTGAGCAAGTCATTTTTACCATTCTTTGACTCAGTTTCCTTAATTTAAGGGGTTGGACTGTTTTGTCTTTAAGGTCCCTTTAAGCTTCAAGTCTATTACCTTATAATCTTAAACAGAAATGGGAAATCAGCATGTGCAATGAGTACAACAATATAAATGGAAAGAACATGAAGAAAAATTGAATACTGTGTAATCATAATAAACATGTTTTGATTAGGAGAAGAGCTGAGGTGATGCACCTCCTTTCTTCTTTAGAAATGGAGGGCTATAAGTGTTGAATATTGCATATGCTGTAACATACAGTTGATATGCTGGTTATGCTGAACTATTTTTTTTTCTACTTAAATCTTTGTTACAGAGAAGTTTGGGAGGAATGGAAGGGTGTATTCAGAAATAAATGTGATGGAAAAACTGAAGAAATCAATAAAAAATTCAAAGAGATTTTTATCCTTCCAGAAGGTAGAGGAAAGAAGAATTAAGGTGAAGATATTCAGTTACTACTAAAGAGTTAGATATTACAAAGATTTTCATTATTCTCAATTGGATTAAATTATTCATGTGGAAAAAAACTCATCAAAAGAAATAGAAAATGGCAAAATTCTTAATCTGTTTTTTTTTTAATGTGGAAATTCCAGAATCTCTTTTCTGTTCTGCATCATTAAGATGGCCCTATACATTTCAACAAATGTGGTGAGATCATATCTATAATCTGCTTATATTAAAGAGATATTGGTCTTTGTTTAAGGTTTAAAGACATTCTGCATAGATACTCTGTGCTGAAATCATATATTTCTCTTCATTAACCTTACGTTCTCATTATTTTTCAAAATTGTTTTCCAGTAAAATTGGCTTTGTAACTCCAAGCTCCTATAGGATTTTTTTTAATCTGAAGTGAGTTTGTGCATTAATATTGATCTGATATGTTGATGCAAGTCAAGCAACTGATGGACAGAAAGAACCAGTGAGAGCTCCTTGGAGTAAAGGAAGAAATGTATAAATAGAGAGAAATCATATTCTGATCATTGAAAATAAAGTTAGTGGTGTTGTAGATGTGAAATTGTACTTTTGTTCATTTATCTTGGATTCTACCAAACTGCATGTAAGGGAGAAAATATACCTTTTTCTTTCAGAAAAATTTTAGTCTTTTTTATACTTTTGTTATTATGTCACTTATATCTCTAAATATATTCACCCTCTCCCATCCATTGAACCATCTCTTATAATAAAGAATTTATAAAAGGGTAGAAAAGTACTTCAACAAAACATCATGTTTGATAGGGTTGACAATATTCCATAGTCTCAGCCACCTACCTCTGTGAAAAAGAAAGGGAAGTACATTTTCTCATCTTCATCAAACTTCATCATTATAATTACATAGTTTCCAATAGGTAAAGGTTTTAAGAATATGAACAGACAATTTTCAAAGTAAGAAACCCAGGCTATCAACAAGCATATGAAAAATGCTTCAAATTACTAATAATTATAGAAATACAATTTAAAACAACTGTGAGATTCCACATCACATTAATCAAAATGGAAAAGTTGACAAAAAAGGGAAATGGCAGTTATCAGAGGGACTATGAAAAGACAAGCATACTAATAATGCACCTTTGGTGGAGCTATGAACTGATACAGAGATTTTGGAAAGCAATTTGGATCTATATCCAACAAGTCACTAAATTTCGCATACCCTTTGATCTAACAATGCCTCTACTAAGCCTGTATCCCAAAGAGATCATTGAAAGAGGGAAAGGACCAATATTTACAGAAATATTTGTAGCAACATTTTTTGGAGTGGCAAAAAGCTGGAAACTAAGGGGGTAGGTATCAACTGGGAAATGGCTGAACAAATGTTGGAATAGGAATATAATGAAATAATGTTGCATTATAAGAAATGATGAAAATCAAGGGTTTAGAGAAATCTGGGAAAATTTCTATTTGTACAACAATAACAACATTGTACAGATAAATAGTTTTGAACTCTGATCATGCAGTGACCAATAAAGATTCCAGAGGACTGAAGGTTAAGCATGTTACACAGTTCTGGGCAGAAAGGTGATCAAAAAGAAATATACATTTTTGGACACATCCAATGTGGAAATTTCTTTTGCTTGTCTGTGAGTACTTCTTACAAAGGTTTGGGGATTTTTTTTCCTTCAATTTTTTTGGAGGGAATATGAGGAAAGGAGAGGGAAACTAGGTATAAGATTGGGAAAGAAGGAAGGAAGGAAGGAAGGGAGGAAGGAAAGAAGAAAGGAAGCAAGAAAGGTAGAGAGAAAGAAAGGAAGAGAGGGAGAGAAAGATAGGAAAGAGAAAACGGAATGAAAGAAAGAAGGAAGCAAAGGAAGAAGAAAAGAAAAATGTTTTTTAAATGCACAGAAAAGAAGTGAAGGAAGTCCAGAAGGAATCGCAGAAGGCAGGACAGCTTTGAAAGTAACATGTTGAATTTTTTATATACTTGCAAAGAAAACTGTATAGAATCGAAATTCAGGTTCATGTAAAACCCTCTCTTACTGTTCTGTTTTTATGGAAGTGCTTGCTTCATTTTTCAATTTTTATTTTGTTTTATTCTGAACTTAAATACCAAAAAAAAATCCCAAACCAGATCATTTTTATACACACAACAGAACATAGGATTTAGTATTAAGCTATGGATCTCCATTTTATACCCCTTGCTTTGAATGCCAGCACACATACATACATATATATGTAAACATGCATGTAATGTAGTTGTGTGTGTAACAGTGACTCTCTGGTGCCCTCACTGCCTGAGGGCCTGGTGTTTTACATTTCTTATCCTTGTCACAGTTTTCCCATGAGGTAGTTGGAGAAAGTCACTCCATTTCTACCACTGGCTAGGGTCCCCATAATAATGTTCCTCCGATTTTAGAGATCTAAGCACCCCAGTTCCAACAGTCAAATTAGCTCCACAAAAGAATATTTACTTCAGAGATATGGCAAGAATTAACATATAGAAATTTATCCCCTAACACCTCAGGGCCATAATTCTTTCTTCACTGTATCATTTTCTATGAACAGGAGAGGGATATATTTTCATTTGGCCTCAGGTCCTTTATATCTTTAGTCCCACCAAGTTCAAGTCCAAAGTGCCCCCTGGGCTTGTATCCCTGTTCACTGGGTTCTCAAGTTTTCCTTGATGAGCTGACTGTAATATCCAGCCTGGAATCTTAGGCTTGCAAGTGTCCATGACTTGAGTTTTTGGGTCCAGAATTCTAGTCCCTGCACCTAGAACTGAAAAGGACAAAAGTGAAACGAGCAAAACCCCCAACTCATTCCATGGGGCCACATGGCCAAAGGGGAGGGAAAGGTAGCCCTCAGACCTTTCCTTGATTACTGCATAGTGTCACATGCCATGAGCCAACAGGTTCTTTAATTTAGTCCTTTTCATTTCTCTCTGTCAATTTATACTACCCAGGATTCTTGGAAATCATCTCTTTGACCATTTCTTGCTGACACAATAATGTTCTATTATATTCATATACAAGAGTTTGTTCAGCCATTTTCCAGTTATATAAGAGGCAATCTAAGGCAACCATTTACACTTCTTTTTTTTTTTTTTTCGTTTTTATTCTATTAGTAAAAATCACTCTATTAGGATCAGGCCATTTGTTATTTTTTTAATGACTATTTCCTCCCTGGTATTATCTTCCTTATTAACTCCTCCTCCTTATTCCCTTTTATTTCCTTGTTGAGTTTATGCATTTCTACACCAAACTCTGTGTGTGTATGTGTGTGTCTATGTATTCAACCCTCCGTTGTCCATTTCAGGATAGAATGAGAATTGTTTGATGCTCACTCCCTTCACCCTTTCCTCTGTGTTTCCATGTTCTTCTTTTCATATGCCTGTTATGACCAAAAAACAAAAACAAAAACAAAAACCAACCCACAGTTCCACTCCTTTCTTCCACATTCAAACAATGTAAAATATATTCCCTTTACCCTCTCTTTCCCCCCGCCCCCATTTCCAAAATAGCAGAACAGGAGTCTCCCTTCTCCCTCTCTCCTCCTGCATTCCCACATGGCTTAGGACCTCTGTGATTCTTATTAAATTCCTCAAATACCCTTTCAAAACATTGAAGTTAGAAAGGGGCACTCATTTCTTCTCTATTAAAATGTTAGCATTACATCATTATATAGCAGCTTCCAGTTGCTCAGATAAATTTACCTTTATAGGTTTCTCTTGACTCATGTTTGTATTCCAAATTTCTTCACCTCTGTTTTTTCCATCAGAAATGCTTGAATGTCCCCTATGCCATTAAAGGACTATTCCCTTTCCCCGCTCCCCACCATGTTCAGCTTTGTGGGGTAAGTTGTTCTTGGTTCTAAGCTATCTTTTGCTTTTTGGAATACTATATTTCAGTACCCTGGTTTTTAGTAGAAGCTCTTTTGTGATCTTGACTGTAATTCCTTGATATTTAAACTGCTTCTTCCTGGATACCTGCAGTATTTTTTTTTCCTTTAATGTAGAATATTTGTATTTTGATTATGATATTCCTGGGATTTCTGCTTTGGAGATCACTTTCAAAAGACTTCCCCTCCTCTCCCTACCCTATGCGGTGGGCCTAATAGATCTGGCAAGTTTTTATTTGTAGTTTCTTGAAATACAATATTCAAGGTTTTCTCATTGGTTTGTGGGTTTGGGGTTAAGGCTTTCAAGGAGTCCAATGATTCTTAAATTGTTTTTCTTTGATGTGCTTAATTAGTGAGTTGGCTTTTTTATATATACCAGAAATCTTACATTTTCTTATTTTTATACTCTTTTATAATTTGGTTCTAATATTTCCTATTGTCATAGGGAGTTGCTGATTTTGGTTTGGTCCAGTCTAGTTTTCAGAGTCCAATTCTTGGGTAAAATTTACTGGTCTGAACTCTGTGTCATCAAGCTAGTCACTTACCAGTACTGCTCCCATGTACTTTTTTTTTGACCAATCTGGGATTTTTTCAGTAGAGGCTGTACCCACCCACAGGCTTTTGCTGCCTTTGACCTTTAACTTTACAGTTTAAATATTTTCTTGGAACCATCCATAGCTGGAATGAGAGGCTACTCTAAACCAGCACTGGCTTTCCCAGGAGTTCCCTTTTCTATAACTGCCTAATTTCTGGTTGGGATGGGTATAGGGCCCATGATTTTATTGGCACAGGAATCTCAGCGATGAGCAAATTCTTTCTACCAAAGTAGCTTGGTCTTTGGAGTCTTATCAGATTGGCAGTTTAAAGGCCTTACAAAGAAATACATGGCCATTATCTTTCAGGCGCAGGACTTAAACTTAGGCCTTCAGGCCCTAAGTGGCTTTCTGTTCCACTGTACAACATTGCTTCTCCACAATTGATTTAATTAACTTATATTTTTCCATAAAAGAAGAATTAAGCAGAAAAGTTTGCTGATGTTGTCATTTTTAGTTAACTATAACCATTGGAACACTAATGGTTTGGGTGATCAGATCATAACCAAGGCATCACATATTATCTAATGGCAGTATGGGGTGGCTAGGTGGTACAATGGATAAAGCACTGGCCCTGGAATCAGGAGGACCTGAGTTCAAATCTCAACTTAGTCACTGACTAGTTGTATGACCCTGGGCAAGTCACTTAACCCCAGTTGCCTTAAACATCTGGGGCCATCTCCAGTTGTCCTGATGTATATCTTGCCACTGAACCCAGATGGCTCTGCAGGAGAGAGTGAGGTTGGTTGGCTCACACAGCCTTCCCTCACTTAAATCCAATTCTCTGCAAGTCATGAAATCACCCTGATGTCATGGTCCTCTTCAAGAATTAAGGACAAACCATCAAAACTATTTGGTACTGGCTAAGAGTGGTGGATGAATGGAATAGGTTAGACACAGGAGACATCATAGTAAATGACTATAGTAATCTATTGTTTGATAAACCCAAAGACTCTAGCATTTGGTATAGGAACTCGGTATTTGACAAAAACTGCTGGGAAAACTGGAAGATAGTATGGCAGAAACTAGGCATAGACAACATCTTATACCTTATACAAAAATAAGGTCAAAATGGGTTCAAGATTTAGACATAAAGAAAGAAAGACTTTAATTGCATTAAATTAAAAAGGTTTTGTACAAACAGAAGCAATGCAGACAAAATTAGAAGGGAAACAGAAAACTGGGAAACAATTTTTACAGTCAGTATTTCTGATAAAGGCCTAATTTCTAAAATATATAGAGAATGAAATCAAATTTATGAGAATGTAAGTCATTCCCCAATAGAGCAATGCTCAAAGGATATGAAAAGGCAGTTTTCTGATGAAGAAATCAAAGCTATCTATTGCCATATGAAAAAAAATGCTCTAAATCACTATTGATCAGAGAAATGCAAATTAAAACAATTCTCAGGTACCACTGCACACCTGTCAGATTGTCTAATATGGCAAAATTAGGAAAATAATAAATGTTGGAGAAGCTGTAGAAAAATTGGAACATTAATTCATTGTTGGTGGAGCTGTGAACTGATCCAACCATTCTGGAGAGCAATTCAGAACTATGTCCAAAGGGCTATGGGACTGTTCATACCCTTTGACCCAGTGGTACCACTGCTAGGTTTGGATCCCAAAGAGATCATAGAAGAGACAAAAGTATCCACATATACAAAAATATTTATAGCATCTCTCTTTGTGGTGACAAAGAATTGGAAATCAAGGGAATGCCCATCAATTGGGGAATGGCTAAACAAGTTGTGGTATATGAATGTAATGGAATACTATTGTACTGTAAGAAACGATGAGCAGGAGGAGTTCAGAGAAACCTAGAAGGACTTAAATGAACTTATGCTGACTGAGAGGAGCAGAACCAAGAGAGCATTGTACACAGTAACAGCAGCATTGTGTGATGAACAGTGGTGATAAACTTGGCTCTTCTCAGCAGTGCAATGATCCAAAACAGTTTCAAAGAACTCATGATAGAAAATTTTCTCAACATCCAAAATAAAAAAAAAAATAAATGTAGATTATGAATGCAGATTGAACCATACTGTTTCTACTTTTGGGCTTTTTCCCTTATTTTTTGAGGTTTTTCCCTTGTGTTCTGATTCTTCTTTCACAAGATGACCAATGCAGAAATGTTTAATGTGATTGTACATATATAACCTATATCAGACTGCTTTCTGTCTTGGGGAGGAGGGAGGGAAGGGAGGGTGGGAGAAAAATTTGGAACTAAAAATCCTTTGAAATCAAATTTTGAAAACTATGCTTGTATGTAACTGGAAAATAAGAAAATACTTTTATTTATTTAAGAAAAAGGATGAAGGGCAAACAACATCAACAATGGCAATATATCATAATTATAGGTAAACTTTGTAGAAGCAAATGAGTAGCCCCTTGATTACTGACCTTGCAAATCTAAATGATAGCCAAAGCTCCATCGTAATATTATATTTATCAATTTCACTTCTGAGAAATATAAGAAGATGGCCCAGGACAGCCCTTTGGTCAACAGGGTTAAATGCCAAATAAAGCTTTAAGTCGATGAAGACTGATGAAGGCCTTTGGATTCTAAAAGAAAACCATTGTTGACTTCTGAGAGAACAGGTTCAATAGGCACATGTCAAATTGCAGTGGGCTGATACAGCAATGGATGGAGAGGATATGATGGTCAATGTCAACGTCGGCCAACAACTGTTTCAGGGAGTTGGCCATGAAAATATTCTGCTGGAAGAGGTAATAGGGTTTTATTGGTATGGGAAACAACCAGAGGAGGAAACCCTCTCTATCCCTGCATATTTGCACTTTCTTTTTTTTTTTTTTTTTAGTGAGGCAATTGGGGTTAAGTGACTTGCCCAGGGTCACACAGCTAGTAAGTGTTAAGTGTCTGAGGCCAGATTTGAACTCAGGTCCTCCTGAATCAAGGGCCAGTGCTCTATCCACTGCGCCATCTAGCTGCCCCTGCACTTTCTTTTTAACTTAAGATCTTAAAGGATAGCCGAGAACACTGAAAGGTCAAATGATTTTATGGTTTGTACATGTGAGAGGAGAGACTTGAACTTCAATCTTCTTAACTATGGCTGAACAAAGATGGGAGCAGGCAGACTTGGTATTGAAAAGATACCACAAGCATAATGTAATGGATTGAGTGATGGATTTTTTTATAAGCAATTTGAAATTCACTAAACCTGAGTCTCATAATGATGGTAATAATACCTTTATTTACAAGTTCAGGATCACAGGATTTTTGTGAGGCTCAGGTGGATACTGCATATAAAGTGCTTTGCAAACTTAAAAATCCTACATAAATTTCAACTATTCTTTTCCAGGACTGAGGGCCAGTTACTTCATCTTTGTATACAAAAGACAGAACATCATATTATTTTGCATTATTCTATAGTTTCCTTTTTTATAAAAGTCATGGCTACACATTTTCTGCCCTAAGTTCAAATCTGAGGCTTAAGAGATCTTCCCAGTGTTTCAGCAATATTTGTTAAAGAAAAACAATGAAGTTCTTCAAGAGATGCATGAATTTGAGATTGAATTTGTAAGCAGGATGGATAAATCATGTGTTTATCTGGGATTCTCACCAAAAACCACAAACAAATAGTACAGGTTGGCCTTATTATTTGACTTATATGGCTTATGATATATCATCCACAATGAGAGTGGCTAAAACGTATATTTATCTGATTTTTTAATAGATATGCCCCCCTGAAATATGGAATAAAGCTTTAATAACATGCAAACAGAGGTCTAGCCCCACAGGTATTTATAATAGGTATTTTGTTCTTGGTTTATTTCAGAAGTATATCATAGAAACACCATGTGCCGGTATGTTCTTTTATTCTTCAGCACATTTTGGCTAGACTATATGGGGGGTAGAGAAATGTCTATCCACAGAGGAGCAATTTTGATAAAAGTGAGCAGTTTTGTATACAGATACTTCTTTCCTTTTTTGAAATAAAGTAATTCATGTATAAATGCCCTGAATTTTATTTTGGAAAATGCTTTTGTTAGCACTTATCTTTGCTTAATTTAGCTAGCAAACCAGATCATTTTTTAAAAAGAGAGCTTGCTAACTGGATGGCATCCATATAATGCACCACATCCTGTATTTTCTGCTATACTGAATTATTAGGAGGAATCTTATGCCCGTATTTACCTTAGAAATTGTGGGTCAGGAAATGCAGCATAGTGTAGTAGATAAAAGAGTGGACCTTAAAGCCAGGTGAATGTCAAGGTCAAGTCTCATCTCTGATACATACTGCATGTATGACCTTTATTCTCAGTGCTCTGATCAACTCTTTAATTCAGTCTTAAGGGTTAAGATACTTAACTCTGTGTGTGTGTGTGTGTTGTACATCCTGGTGAAAACTATGGAGTACTCAGAATCATGTCTTTAAATACAGATAAGTAAATTAATAGAACTTCAAAGAAAATTGATTATATTGAAATATTTTTTTTAAAAAAAATCATAGATCACAGATGAAGAAACCATCGTTTAAGACTCTTAAGTTGCAGAGAAGATGATGACCCATATTGGTTTTTTTTTTTAATGTATAAGGTATTTTATTTTTTCCGTTACATATAAAGATAGTTCTCAACTTTTGTTTATACAAGCTTTACAATTTCAGATTTTTCTCCCTCCCTCCCCTCCCTCCCCCCTCCCCTAGACAGCAGGTAATCTGATATAGGTTATATCTATATATCTCTATACATATACATATAGATATATATACACACATATATATACACATAATAACATTAATCCTATTTCTGCATTAATCCTGTTACAAGAGAAAAAATCAGAGCAGTGATGCAAAACCTCAAAATAGAAGAAAAAAACAACAGCACCCAAAACAAAAGAAATAATATGGTTCAATCAGCATCTATACTCCACAGTTCTTTCTTTCTTTTTTTTTCTTGGATTTGGAGATCCTCTTCTATCATGAGTTCCCTGGAACTCTTCTGTACCATTGCATTGGTGAGAAGAATATAGTCCATCACAGTAGGTCAACACTCAATGTTGATGATACTGTGTACAATGTTCTTCTGGTTCTGCTCATCTCACTCATCATCAGCTCACATAAGACCCTCCAGGTTTCTCTGAACTCTTCCTGCTCATCATTTCTTACAGCACAATAGTATTCCATTGTATTCATATACCACAACTTGGATGACCCATATTGTTAAAAGTAATAATATCACTTACTCTGTGCCAGGCACTGTGCTAAGTAAATGCTTTACAATTAAGAGTTTCCATACTAAGGAGTTTCTTATATCAGTAACATCACAGCTCCAGCCCTTATCTCTATTTTGTGTTTATTTATGTGGGTGCATGATGTATGGTTCCTTGAAGGTATGTACTGTTTTTCTTTTTCTTTTTCTCTTTTAAACTTTATATACCCAGTACTAGTATAGTGGTCCTGAGTAAGCCCTTTTGTGATCGATTTGTTGGTTTTCTTTCACTAGGAAGAGGGAAGTCCATCAAAATTGAGGCATAACCTTTAGAAGTGGGATTTGGGTACATTTTCTTCTGCTACTTGATAGTGGGGGCAGTGAAAGGGAGCTGAGGTGAGCCACCAGAAACAGGAAATGAAACCAAGGAAAGGAGCCCCATGAGGTCAGTTTAAAGATTTAGACATGGCAAAGCACAAGCAAGTAACAAACAAGTCCAATAGAAACAGAATTGGCCAAAGCAGAACCTCATCCCGAGGACTCATAGGCCATAAAATATGTTACAGGGCGCTCAGGCCCACAAGTCTTTTTAGGTCTGAGGGACCTAGTAGATGGGGAGGATCTGGGGGGGAAAAGGAGACAAGTTAATATGAAGATGGACATGTGTGCAATGTAAGTCCAGATGGGGAAGCAGATTGCTGAGCCTGGGAAGATGAACACAGATGGAGGCAATATACAATCACCATAATAACAATAATAGCTGACATTTTTATAGCACTTTAAAGTTTACAAATCATTTTACTTGTCTTATCTTACTTGAGCCAGCCTGGGACATCAGTCCTGGTGGGGGGGGGCGGGGGGATGAAACAGCCAGTGGAGGGAGGTCTCAGAATCAATGCTTGGTCAGATCCCTAGAGTGGAGATCAGGCAGCACAAAATTGCCCAGGGAACAGTGTAGCTGAGCCCCAGGTTGGAGAGGCTGGGCGGTAGATTCTGTGCCTGGATAATGAATATGCACGAGTTCAAGTTGGACAGGAAAGGAAAAGTGAGTCAGCATGCCTATTACTTAACAGCATGGTCATGGCCATCGGCGCTGGGGTCATCTGCTCTCAGCCTTGGTATTGTGCTCCCTGTTTAGTTAGTGTGGGTAGATAAGACTGACAGGTATGTTCTAAAAGCCTAAAGGAGGGCAGAGCCTTTCAATTGGCCCAGCCTGGAGAAAAAGCAGAAGCCAAGAGTTTCTGGGGAGTTCTGACACCTTGGAATATACATTAGAATAAGAGTTAGGTCAGGAAAGATACAGCTCAGGTCAAAATGTTGAGAGATCACAAGGAGGTGGGTGTTAATCTATCAGCAGCCTTAAGTTCCCAGTTTCTTTTTTGAAAGAGAGCTGGACAGTAGCCCAGTCCTTAAGGGTGAGGTTAAGCTGGGAGGTTATTATGGGTCAACAGACCTCTATTCACTTTGGGTCAAGGAAACAAATGTGCTCATGTTTAATATTAGAGAGTGTTAACATTACATAATTGAAAGGATTCACAGATCCACTAGTTATCCATTGGATAAATGACATTTTAAGTAATGTCTTGAGACCATAGTGACATTCAGTGTGCAGCTGGGAATTTTAGAGTGTGATTGCATTCCTGAGGGCATACTCTTACTGAATTTGGTCATGGTAATGGGGGAGGGATCCATTATTGCTCACAGCGAGGAGGAGGAGGAGAAGAAGAATCTTAATTGGCTGAATGGTGCTGGCTTAAAGAAGTATCGATGTCATAGCATCTGCTGATTTGTGACTCGTAAAATAGAGGAACTTGGAACTTCCCAGTGGCATTACTTGAAGTTCAAATGTATGCTGAAGATGAAAATAGTGGAAGGGGTCCTTTTGGTGGTATAAAGGATACGATTCAGGCAAATAGAATGTTTAATGTTAACTTTCTTAGTCATCCTAGATGCAAGAGAAACACATCCCTTTTAAAATGAATTGTTCCAGGAAGTAGTTCTCACAAATAGCAATTTGTCAATTAATAATAATGAGGGAAAATTTCATAAAGCTACTGTTTATTTTAGTAGAGGATAAGAATTACCACTCTGGCTGAGGTGTTCAGACTAATTTGCCCAGGACAGTATCTTGGACAGACACCAATGAGAACATTATTTTTGTCTCCTTTACAGCTCAGCTCCTTTACAGCTCATATCCAGTCAATTACCAAGTTTCAACAATTCTATTATTTTAGATTAGCTTATTTTTATAATTTTTATTAAATTTTATTTTTTGCAATTAATAAGCACTTAATTTCTTGCCTTCCTAACACCACAACCACTCCCCCTTCTTCCCCTTCCCTACTGGAAAAAAAAGGAAAACATTAAAGAAAAGCTTTATGACAAATATGCATTGTTAGGCAAAATAAATTGCCTTATCAGTCATGTACATAAAATGTGAGTCCTATTCAATAACCTGAGTCTTACATATACTCTCTGTCAGGACACTATTAATCATCAGTGCTCAGGAATTATGGCAGGTCATGGTGTTGATAAGAACACTTTAAGTCTTCCAAACTTGTTTGCTTTTACAATAGTATGATTACTGTACAGAATATTCTCCTGGTTCTCCTAACTTCAACCTTATAATAAAGTGAAATAGTATTTGTAAAATTGCTTAACCAAGTGTTTATATGTGTGTGTGTATGCATATGTATATATGTGTATATGTATGTAAGTGTATATATGTATATGCATGCACACATACATACATATATAAATGTTTATTCCCTTTCTCTTTCCCTCCGATCACATTCTGTTCTCTCTTCTAGTTATTATGTTATTATAAGTGTATGTGCTATGTTTGTTTCTGCTCCCAACTGTGAGCTCTGTGAGGGCAAATACTGTGTCTTAATTCTCTTTGTCTGTCCTCCAGTACCTAGCACTGTACTTTTCACATATTAGGCACTGAATAAATTTTAGTTAAAGGAATGAATAGATACTACAATGCCTCCTCCTGCCAGCCATCCCCTATCTCCATCATGATATTATTCTTAGGACATTCCCCAACATCCTTGACTTCTTTGTAATAATGGAATCTGGACTGATCTTTCTTGAAATTATCCAAACCTACTCACATGGCAACTATTTTATTTCTTATTATTCTTTGCATGTCAAGATGGCAGGACTGATTGAATTACTTCCCATGTTTATATGCCTTCTAATATAGCTACATCTAATCAGCATCTCTCTGCCTATATTGACTCAGTGTCTAACACATAGTAGGTACTCAGTAAAAATGTATTGCTTAGTTAGAAATTACAAGAAGTTACAACATGATTTACAACAGGAAGATACTAACTTTCTTTCTTCATTCTGATGTAAGGTGGCTTTAAATATCCTAGGGATGGTAAATAGCATGTTGATACTCTGTGTTACTGAAACTCTTTGATAAGATGGTATGGAGATTAGTAAAGTGTTCCTATCTTTTCTTTTGTTTTCTTGATCTCTCTGGGATAAACACAAAGCTATTTTTTTTTCAATAATGGTATAGAAGTATGTATAGGTAGCAGAAAGTGTACTGCAGTTGCAGCGAGAAGAGCTGGTTTTGAATTCCAACTTTGTCATTTTCTAGTTTTGTGACCTTAAATAACAAGTTTATCATCTTTGAGTCTGTTTCATCATAGAACTTGAACTTGATCTACTCATTTTGTAAGATTTGGGAGACATAAATATCCATGCCTAAATACACATATAGGTATGTTTATATGGATATACATGTCCATATAAACCTACACATATATGCATCTCAAAATTCTTAGTTCAGTTTTGTCAGTTTAAAAATATACCAAATGCTATCTTGGGAAGGGGGAAGGGAAAGGAGGGAGGGAGGGAGGAAGAAAAATTTGGAACTCAAAACCTTACAAAAATGAAAGTTGAAAACTATCTTTATATAGAATTGGAGAAAAATAAATACTATGTAGAAAAAAGTAGAATGTTAAAAAATAAACAATAAAAGTACACTAAGAATTTTGAGACAGGATATCGATACATAAACGTCTTTTGCAACCATAAAACACTGCATGTTGGTTAAGTAATGAATATGCATTCTTCAGAACTACTAAAGAGCCATAGTGTCTAGTTATATAGAACCTTGTATTGCTTTTACACTGTTAATCTGCTCTCCCATGGCACATTCTTCATAGTTCAAGCTTTTTCTAGTACTTAGAATTTTAAAATAATTGTTGTTAGACTCTATTACAAGGTGACCACTTGTAGTTTTCTTCAGGGTCAGTGTCAAGGAGTGAACTTCATCTTGGGGCTACAAGATGCAAAGTAAAGTGTCCATCTGAATATGCTTTGTAGCTTTTCTCAAAGTTATTGATGTTGCTAAGAACCAAAGTCAATGTTTTTTTCTGTTTATTTTCCTGCACTCATTAGGATACAAAGCATGCTATTTCAGTGGACTTGAAGTAAAATCTGCAAGTTCTGATGAATTTTGTGATCATCTGGAATTTTCTAACCAGTGGCAGCCAGCTACTCTCTGACTGCCAATCTCAAAGCAATCTTACTTGGAAACATGGCCTCAGGACAGTAGCATGGGGAACAAATGGGAATACTAAAACAAAAGAACAGAAAACAAATGCCAAAATAGAGAAGAAAATAGGCATTATGTTGACACTCAGATGAACAACCATTTGTCAGGAAATACTGTGCATACCTGTGGAAACAGACACTACAGGAAGCAAAAACAGAGGCTCAGAAATGAAAACCTTGAAGTCCTGTGGAAGAAAATATAAAACATTTGTTCACTCTATACTTTCTTTTTCTTCATTTAAAAAATGTTTATTTTATTTTTAATTTATTAAATGAAACAAGCATTTCCATAATATAGTGGAATTTTTAAAAAGATGATTGCACAGGAAACCACAAATCTATTATGTACAACATGCTATTTCCTTTAATATATAATAAAGTTATCATGTAACTTCTTTTCTTCTCTCCCCGGACCCTAGAGATTACTACCATCAGATACAAATATATGTATTTGTATGTGTGTATGATAAAATCATTCTATATATCTATTTATCATTTTTTTTCTTTGGATACATATAGTGTCATTTGTAGTTAATTTGGGCATTTACAATACTCAAAGTGACTTAGTTCAAAGTTATTCTTAAAACAATTTTGTTATTATTGTATACAACAATCGTTTGGTTCTTCTCATTTCACTATTCATTATTTTGTAAAAGTTTATCCATGATTTTTCTAAAATCAATGAGCTCATCATTTCTTATAGCATAGTAGTAGTCCATCATGATCAAATACCACAACTTGTTCAGCCATTCTCCAATTGATGACATCCCTGCAATTTCCAGTTCTCTGACACCACAAAGAGAGCTGCTTTAGTTCTTTTCCTCCTTCCCTAATCATCTTTGGAAATAGACCTTGTAGTGGTATTTTGGGGTCAAAAGGTATAAGCAGTTTAGTAAATATTTGGGTTTACTTCCAGATTACTCACCAAAATAGTTGAATCTATTCACAATTCCACCAACAGTGAATCAGGGTCCCAATTTTTGTACATCCCCTCCAACATTTGTCACTTCCCCCTTCAGTCATTTTAGCCCAATCTGATAGATGTAAAATGATATTTTAAGGTGGTTTTAATGTGCATTTCTTTACAATTTAAGTGAAATGGAAGAATATTTACAAAAATATAAATTGTTTTTCTTAATTTTTAACAATAACTTTGCTTTCTAGGTTGTCCTCCTTTGGGTTTGGAAACATTAAAAATCACTGATTTCCAGCTGCATGCCTCAACAGTTAAGCGATATGGCCTGGGGGCTCACAGAGGCAGGCTCAACATTCAGGTAACAACTGTAGTTTCCATGACTAATCAAAGTGCTTCCTGTTGTTGTTGTTGATGATGATGATCCTTCATTTTTGAAGAGGACCAATGTATTATTGTTGTGTAGTCTCCTCTTCTTCCTCCTCCCCCTTGCTCTTCCACCTCCAGGTGGAGTGGAGAAAGAGAACCACAAAAATTTGGGGCTAGTATCCTCTTTTACATGTTCTGAATAAGGGCTTGTATATGTAAAACTGTAGTCACAGGAATCCTGGTTATTCTACTTTGCAGGGATATATTTAGATAGATAAGATTTGGATTGCTCCATTCTGTATCTCCAAGGAAGAATACATTTTTCACCTTTATATAGAATAGGAGGCACTCATTCATCTATTCTCCTATCTCTGTGAGGGGTACTGGGCTAGAATTACGTGGTAAAATAATGGAATTTGGAAGATGCCCAGGGGTCCCACCTGACTGATTTAGTAGTGTTTGAATTGGGTGTGAATGAGAAACTACTAAGTACCAATTTAAGATGATTAGATTGTTAGCCACACCTGGCTGGCCATGTTAAACCTAGTTTAAACTTGGCCAACCCTGAGAAGGAGTGTCCTCAGAGGCTGTGGACTGTGTCATCAACAGGGGACCAGTCTCAGCCACACAACTTGAAAGACCTCCCCTTTGGGGGAGGGAGAAAAAAGTAGAAAAAGGGACCCCCCAACATGAAGTTGAGCTTTTGTCTTGGAGGAGCATTTGAAGTGGACTGGAGATGAGCTGCACAGCTGAATCCCATAGAAATTACAGACCCTTGGTGGTGAGTTAATAGAAAAAGGCCAGCTCTTCGAATTAGCTGAGTCACCAACAAGTTTTGGGTTTTGAGATAGTCTTTCTGAAGAGCCAGGAAGCTTATCCGTTTTTTCTCTTTCCCTATTCCCTTGTCATTTTATTTCTTTCACCTTTGTTGTATATTTTATTCCCATCAATAAAAACTGGTTTGTCAGTGGAGAAGAGGCTGTTAATCTCCTTTCTGATTAGCCTGGGAAAAATAACTCAAAAGGCAGTTTAGAGGAGAGGAAACTTTGGACCTAGAGGTCTCCCTCATTATTTTCTGAACCCCAATATTACAGCGAGCCACCCAATTAACTCTCCCCATAATTATTTGGTCCTTAAAATTATATCCGTCAATTACTCAAAAGATATATGTGGTCTATGAGTATACCACCCTATTAGGGTACCACTTTTTCTACTTTCCTTGGTATCTCTAAAGGGGAGAGTAATAATTTACTCTCAAATATCTTAGCTCTGTCCTACCAAATGCTTGTTATGTAAAACAATAATGGATAGTAAGCAAACAGTTATCCAATCAAGCAGTAAACAGAAACCAAAAAAATTATATGGATTAGGTTGAAAACAAACTATATAGGCTCTATGACTCAGGAAATATATAAAATCTTAGGTCAGCTAAGTAGAGAATAATCTTGCAAGAGAAATCTTCTCTTAATAATCTCTGGGGATATAGGTACTGGGAATCAAGGGGCATATTGGACAATCAGCTTTCCTCATCTTTCTCCAACTTCCCAGACTCCAATTATCTATTCCAAAGTTTACACCTTTACTTTAACCTCATCTCTCTTGAACCTTCCTTCTTTTTTGTCTCTCCAAAGTCTCTCTGTTAAACAAGCTCTCACATACATAGTTTCATGGGCTCTGAGGTCAGTCAGTCTGTCAACAAAGCTTTTATGAAGTTCCTACTGTGCCAAGCACTATGTTAAGCACTGAAGATATGAAGAAGGGCAAAAAACAGTCTTTGCTTTCAAGGAAATTATGATTTAATGGGAGAGACAAGCTGCAAACAGTTTTGTACAAACAAGAGATATACAGGATAAATTGGGGTTAATCAACAGATGGGAGACACTAATATTAAAGGGGACTGTGAAAGGCTTCATGTAGAAGGTGGGATTTTAGCTGGGACCTGAAGGAAGTAATTTAAGTCGTGAGGTACAGATGAAGAGGGAGAGAATTCCAAGTTTGAGAATAGCCAGTGAGTATGGACAGAGTTGGAGGAGGTTATGTATTGTGTGAGGAACAGCAAGGGGTCAGGAATCATTGGGTCACAGAGTATACGGTAGAGTAAGAGGTAGGAGGGACCATGTTATGAAGGACTTCCGATGTCAAACAGACTTTATATTTGATCCTGGAAGTGATAGGGAGCCACTGGAGTTTATCGAATGGGAGGGAGTGACATTTGATCCTGTGCTTTAGAAAAATGACTTTGGCAACTGAGTGGAGGATGCACTAACGTGAGTAGAGACTTATGACAGGGAGATGAACTAGCAGATTATTGCAGTAAACTAGGCATGAGGTGATGAGGGCCTGGAACAAAGTTGTGGCAATGTCAGAAGAGAGAAAGTTTCTGTAATGAGAGACATTACAGAGGTAAAATTGACAGCCCTTGACAGCTGTTTGGATAGGGGGGATGAGAGACAGTGAGGAGCCAAGTATGATATCTAGGTTGCCAGCCTGGATAACTAAAAGGATGTTGGTACCCTTTACAGTAAGATGTAAATTTGAAAGATTGGAGAGTTTGAGGTAAAAAGATAATGAGTTCATTTTGGACATGCTCAGTTTTAAAAGACATTCGGTTTGAGATGTCCAATAAGTAGATGGAGATGCCAGTCTGGAGGTTAAGAGAGAGGTTCAGCCTGTAAGTAGATTTGAGAATCATTAGAATAAAGATCATAATTGAATCCATGGGAACTGATGAAATTACCAAGCAAAATTGTACAGAAGGAGAAGAGGCTTGGGAGAGAGCCCTGGGGGTCACTCACTGTTAGTGGGCATGACCTAGATAAAGATCCAGCAAAGGAGACTGAGAAAGTAATGGTCAGAGAACTAGTATAGAATAGCATCACAGAAACCTTGAGAGAAGAGAGTTATCAAGAAGAGGGTGACTGACAGAGTCCAAGGCTGCACAGAAGTTAAGGAGTGATCATTCTTAACTTTAAAGAGAGTAATTTATGTTGAATGGTAAGGTCAGAAGCTGAATTGAAGAGTCGTTAAGAATGAAAGGGAAGGGAGGGCAGCTAGGTGGCTCAGTGGATAAAGCCCTGGATTCAGGAGGACCTGAGTTCAAATCCGGTCTCAGACACTTGACACTTACTAGCTGTGTGACCCTGGGCAAGTCACTTAACCCTCATTACCCTGCCCCCCCCCCAAAAAAAAGAATGAAAGGGAAGGAAGTGGAGGCATTAATTATAGATGACCTCAAGAAGTTTAGCCACAAGAGCTAAGAAATATGGGAGGGTAGCCTCAGTGGACAGAAGAGTCACCTCTTCATGTGCAACAAGAGTGAAGGAGAAGATAGTGGCAGATGGCACATAGGTTATGTGAGATGAGGAGGAGGAGAAAAGATGGTGTCTTCAGTGAATGACCTAATTTTTCTCCAAAAATATGAAGCAGGGTTCTCAGCCAAGAGTGTTGAGGAAGGAAGAACTATGGGAGATTTGTGAAGGGATGAAAAGTTTCAGAAAAACCACTGTGGTGAGTGGATAATGAGTCAGTTAGGGAAGTATAAGAAAATTGCCTTGCCTCAGGGAGCACCTACTTGAGATTATATAACATAAATGTGACATGGACCTAGTCAGCATGGTCTCATGATTTTCCCTAGCTTCATTCAGCAGTACATGAGTGTGAGTGAAAGGCAGTGTTAAGGGTTTTCCAAGAAAAGCTACAATCAATGTCTTCCTCTTCTCTTTCCTTCTCACTCTCTTCTTAACCCTCTACAATCTGACTACGGACCTCATCATTCAACTGAAGTTGCTCTCTGTAAAGTTAGCAGTGATCTCTTAATTGCAAATTCTAAAGGCCTTTCCACAATACTCATCTTTCTTGATCTCTCTGCAGCCTTAAACACTGTCAGTTATCCTCTTCTCTCTCTCTCTCTCTCTCTCTCTCTCTCTCTCTCTCTCTCTCTCTCTCTCTCTCTCTCTCTCTCTCTCTTAGTGAGGCAATTGGGGTTAAGTGACTTGCCCAGGGTCACACAGTTAGTAAATGTGTGTTAAGTGTCTGAGGTCCGATTTGAACTCAGGTACTCCTGACTCCAGGGCTGGTGCTCTATCCACTGAGCCACCTAGCTGCCCCTTCTCTCTTTTCTTAAGGTTTCTGTGACACTACTCTAAGCTTGTTCTCTGACGCATCTGACTATTCTTTTCAAATTTGGCCTCAGACACTTGACACTTGCTGGCTGTGTGACCCTGAACAAGTCACTTAACCCTCATTACCTCTCAAAAAAAAAAAGAAAGAAAGAAAGAAAAAGAATGAGATTTTTTACTAAGTAGATATTGTAAGAACAGTTGTTAAAAACCATCAATCAAACTGGGGGGAGGGGTATATTTTCCTTAAAGTTCATACAGCATCCAGGGATAAGTTGACCCAGGTTTAGAGCACACATGGAAAAAGGGTGACCCACAGATTTTTGAAGCTCTTTTGATGGAGGAAGCCCTTTCTTTTCCCATTGTGGGGCCATCATAAAATTCCTCCCAAGCATAATGTAGCTTCTTACTCAACATTTTATAGAATTCTGAAGCTGTCTTGCTTCATGTCTAGCTTATCTTCTGCTCTAGATGGAGACACTACCACTAGCCACTGCTACATCAGGGACTGTTCTAGGGTGCTGATGAGAAACCCATATTCTCTAACTTTTTGAAAATCACAAAATCATTCTTTGAAAAAGAATTTTTAAAAAAGGAGGATGCATAATTTCTCCTCCCCTCTCCCTTAAGTTATATACTCCTACAACCATAAAGCTCAATTCTGGCTTCTAAATCTGTTTGTGTTTTTTGTTTTTGTTTTTACAATTCTCTTCATCCTATCCTAATACATTCCCTGTGTAAAGTCATTTCATTCCATTCAATAGCTTTCCATCTTGCCAAATAGATTAAGGACTTTTTGCCCTTATTTTAATGTTTTTGATTAATTTATTAATTTAAATAGAGGTGTTCTCTTCTGATTAAGGTAGTTACTTTAAATGGGGTAGAAAACTGATTGATTTAATTACCCCTCTACTCATCATCCTAACAACAGCCCTGTGACAGATATCATGGTTATGATTGTGCTCATTTCATGGATTAAAAATTCCCAAAGTTTGGGACTTATTTATGGTCACATATCTAGTAAATCTTAAAAAGGCAGGATTTAAACCCAGGTCTTTTAGACTCCAAAGTCAGAGTTCTGTACACAAGTACATGTTTCCTTTACCTCTATATCCATGCAATTTACATATCAATCAACAGGACCCCTGAACTGTTTTCCTGCCAATCCCAAAACCAGCCTTAGAGAGTTGCAAGTACCAGTTTCCTCTTGCAGCCTTTGAGAAAGACCAGCTTTTTCCTTCTTCCCTCTTGGCCCCATAATATGTCACACTCCCATTACTAACTTAATCTGTCAGAGCCTTGGTTTGATTTATCTGTGAAGTAAGACTGATGTTACTTATATTTGTACCTCACAGAGCTTTTGTGAGTATCAGATGAAATAAATTCTGTAAAATGCTTTCTAATCATAAAAGATTATGCAAATATGAGTTCTTAGTAATATTAGTCATTAATTGAGATGAAATTTACAGTATCTTTTATATTTTATTCAACATCATAAATGGTTCACCAATAAATTGACTTGAATATAAACAATTCCTCATTATATACTAATTAATTACATGGAAGATTAGAATATATTTATTTAGCATTATTTGAGTCCCACTGAATGGTCATGGCTTCTGAATGTTCTTGCCAGTCCAGGCTTTAGGTAGTCTTCTGTTTACATAGACTTTTATAAAATATAACTTCCTGTTTCTTCAAGAGAGACTTCTGGTAAGTTATAAGGGTCTCTTATCTGTATTTGTTATTTAAAAAAAAGAAAAAGAAAAAAAGAAAAAAAACACAAAGAAAGAAATCTTTTCAAAGGAACATTTGGATCTAATTAAAATAAATTCTGGAAAATTACCATCTGGGTTTTTCTAAACTTAAGATATTCTTTGAATTTGGAGATTTTTTTGGTCAGGCAATCAACAGGTATTTTTCAAGTTCTTTTTATGAGCCCAGAAACATATTAAACAATGATACAGAGAATAAGAAAAAGAAAACCAAATCAAACCAACCATCATCCCTCACCCTCTAACTTAGAGAGATGACTTTTTTCAGTTATTTCAGTCTTTCATTATCCCTGGTGATTTCAAAATGCTGTTGATACCCATCTATCATCTTTACTTCACAGTTCATCATTACTCCCTTTTCTCTGTATCTCTATTTCCACTTTAAAATCCTTCTTACCTCTACAACTGTTATGGCCATACCTTCATCCTCATTGCTATCCAGAGTCCATTTACCAATCAGAACTTAAACTGTGAAATTTCCCTTCCTGATCACATGGGAGGAGGGAGGGGAGACCTTCAATATCCCCCTGCCTTTTGTATCAGACTTCTATCCCTAACATTTTAAACAGAGCTGCTCTCTTAAAGAACAGCAGCAAAATCTATAATTTTGTTGTTGTTTTTGTTGTTGTTTGTTTGTTTGTTTTGGTGTAGGGCAATAAGGGTTAAGTGACTTGCCCAGGGTGACACAGCTAGTAAGTGTCAAGTGTCTGAGGCTGGATTTGAACTCGGGTCCTCCTGAATCCAGGGCCAGTGATTTCTCCACTGCACCACCTAGCTGCCCCATCTGTAATTTTTAATAAAATATCCTATCTTTTAATTTTCATCAGCCTTCACTGAATTTTGAATCGGAGGACCTAGGTTCAAAGTCTTACCTGTCATTTATTACCTTTATGACCTTGAGCAAGTCACCCTTTCTTGGCCTTAGTTTCTCATGGGTAAATAGGGGATTGGACTTAATAACCTCTAATATAACTTCTAGCTGAAAATCTGTGACTTTTTTCCTCCTTGAAATTTCCTTCCTTAGGCTTGTGACAGCACATTCAGTTCCAGGATGGCTGATAAGAATATAATAGGGTACTATTTTGTTGTAAGAAGTGAGGAAATGGATGATTTCAAAGAGACAGAAAGAGATCAATTTTATGAAATGATACAGAATGAAGTGAGCAGAATCAGAGGAAAAATGTATACTGTAACATCAATATTATAGGAATGAATACTCTTTGTTGTTTATTGACCTATTTATTTCTGCTACTATTTATCTGTTTCTTCCTCCTTCTAAATTCTGAGTTTTTTAGGGGGGGGGGAATGGGGCAATGAAGGTTAAGTGACTTGCCCAGGGTCACACAGCTAGTAAGTGTGAAGTGTCTGAGGCTGGATTAGAACTCAGGCCCTCCTGAATCCAGGGTCAATGTTTTATCTACTGCACTGCCTAGCTGCACCCTTAAAACGTTATTCTGGCGGACAGCTAGGTGGTGCAGTGGATAGGGCACTGGCCCTGGATTCAGGGGGACCTGAGTTCAAATCCGACCTCAGACACTTCACACTTACTAGCTGTGTGACTCTGGGCAAGTCACTTAACCCCCATTGCCTCACCAAAAAAACCCCAAAAAAAACATTATTCTGATAAAGGGTCTATAGGCTTTATCACACTTCCAGATGGGTCCATGACCCAAGAAAGATTAAGAACCCCTGTGGTATCAAACTGAAAAGAAAGAGGGGATGATATTCCACACATAGGGATCTCTGCCACCACATAATGATTTAGTGTTCAAATGTGATATCATCTATTTTTTCATTAAGTATTTCCTAATTACATTTTAAAATTGTATTTTTTCTGAATTTAAGAAGTAAAACAAGCATTTTCATAACATAGAAGAGAAAAAAGATGATTGCACATGAAACTGCAAATCTATTATGTAAAGTTTGCTATTCCTTTTAAATATAGATTGTTGTCATGTAACTTTCTTTTTTGCTTTCCCTTCCAGTTTTTATAGACAGTTTCTCACATAAAGGTTCCGTACCTCAACAATATAAAGAAATTTGTCAAATCTATAAGAATACAAGGCATTCCCGAACTAATAAATGGTCAAAGGATATGAACAGGCAATTTTCTGATGAAGAAATCAAAACAATTTGTAGTCATACACAAAAAATACTCTGTCATATTGATTAGAGAATGCAATTATAACAACCTCGTGCTATTATTTTACACCTATCAGATTGGCTAAAATGACTTAAGAGGAAAGCTTCAAATGTTGGAGGGGATGTGGAAAAATTGGGACACTAATTCCCTGTTGGTGGAACTGTGAACTGATCCCAACATTTTGGGGAGCAATCTGGAATTATTCCCCCCCAAATATTAAACTGCCTATATCTGATTACATTTTAATCTGGTTCAGGAAACACTTGAAAGTATTGTAGGCCACATGCAGCCCACAGGCTATGTACTTGACAACTCTATTCTAGACCATTTCCCATCCTAGACACTTATTTCCACCTGCCCTTAAGACATCTCCACCTAGACATCCCACTGACATCTCAAAATTGGCAAGGCCAAATCTAAGCTCATTATTTTCCATTTCCCTTTCTATATGGTTCTGTTTCTCCTAACAGTACCCTCATCCAGGCGGTTACCTAATCTAGAAATGAGTCATCTTTGACTCTTCCATTATTCTTAATGTTTAGATGTTGCAAAATCCTGTAGATTCTCTCTATTCTATCTCTTTGTTCTATCCCCTCCTTTCCATTCTCACAATGAGTACCCAAATCCGACCCACCAAGCAAATAATTATACATGAATTGTACAAATTGTACCATCCATTATATGATGTTCATTGTAAATGCAGTAAGAGATCAAAGGTGAGTGAGAGCTATCCTTTTTGGAAATAGCTGGAATTTGAACTGAATCTTAAAGGATACGTGGGATTTGGGAAAGCAGAGAGGGGATGGGAGAGGATTTCAGGCAGGAGAAACAGCTTAAGCCACAGCACCCAAATAGGAATTAGCTTGAGGAAATAAACCTACCTATGGCAGAGGGTTTGTATATGAGGATGATAGAAAAAAAAATGATCTGCTGAGTGGTACCATGTCTATGTAGGATCTTGAAAGCCTGCCAAAAGAGTTTAGACTTGATATGTTATCTGAGAGGGACCCATTATAGCTCCTTGTTATGGAAAGTCACATTAAACATGATATGCAGAATGAATTGGACATAGCCATACCTGGAAATAGACTTGCTAGGAGACTTTTAAAAATATATTTCTATTTTTTTCATTAAATATTTCCCAAATACATGTTAAAAAAAAACCAACAAACCAACAAAACAACATTCATTTTTTAACATTTAGACTTCCAAATTCTCTTCCTTCTACCCTTCCCCAGTAGGAGTCTTGAAGCACTACAGGTATGAGGTAATGGGGACCTGGAAATGAGGAGAGAGAAGATATTATCTAAGATGTAATAACTTAAGGAAGAAAAATTTCTAGCATTTTGGTGATAAAATTCAAACACAAGGAAATTCACTGATTTCTCCCCTAAATTGGCTTGAATGGATATGTTGATTAATGGAGGATTTAAAAGGGAGAGTGTGAGATGTGTTAATCAGCAAGTATTTACTAATTACTTACCCTATGCCTAGTATTGTGCTAGGCTATGGAGATGCAAATTTTTTTTAAAAATGCAATCCTTTTGCTATAGGAACTTGCATTCTAATTAATTCTAATGATTGAATTAGAGGTATTGACCTTTCTTTTCTGTGCCTTCACTTCAGGAGTAAAGCCCCTGCTGGAGTACCCAGTAAAAGATCTTTCCCTCTCTCTCTTATGGGATTCACTTTGCCAGGGGAAAAACAAACAAACAAAAAAAGGTAGAATAGAAATTAAGGAAACAGAAAGAAGGTAATCCTGACAGGGCAAGGGGTGAACTGTCTCTAGTTTCCAGAACACCTTGTCAAAGTTTTTTTTTTTTTTATTTGTTTGTTTTTCCCCCTTTAAAAACAAAAACAAAACAAACAAAAAAATAACTTCTGATCAGTGCTGAGATGTTGCCCTTTCTCTGGACACCACCTCTGCTTCATAGATTTTCCTGGACTGTATATGAGCCAAAAGGATGAAAATATAGAAATGGTTGGGTATCACATTCATATAATTTTCTTTCACTATAAATTTCTTTTTTCCTGAACATCTTTGAGGGAAAAAATCCTTTTAATTCCCTTCTTTCATTGTCAAGTTGGTATAATAGCATGGGAGTAACCTCCCTCATACTTCCTCTCCCATTGGTGCCCTTTACCACCACTCTTGTGTATCCCTGGAACACACTACTGTGGCTGGAAATGTAGTTTCTTTAGTGTATGGAGACATCTGGGATGCTCAAGGACTCTGTGGTGAGTTAATACCTATGCTAGGATCTCTAATTGTTGTTCATCTCCATGAGGAATCTGGTACAAGTTAAACCTGAATAGGAAGTTGCAGGTCACTAATTCCTGACATTGTTTCTGTGATATCCTGGGTGGAAATTTGAAGGGAGTAGGAACTTAGTTATCCCAAAATGCTTCTATTCATGAATAGCTATTTCATATAAAGATTAAAAATAAACATCTTGTTTTGCAGCTGTGTATTTTGTTGATGTATAAAGGTAAGGAAATTATATATGAGAAAAATGAAGGCATTAGAATTTAGTAAATCATGATTAAAATACAAAACATATAGCCTACTCTTCAGCTCATCAAAGTGGAGGGCCCATTGGATAATTTTTCTTGAATACTGGACAGGAGGGGAGGGAAATCATGTCAAAGGCCATCCTATTCAAAATGTCCACACATATCTTGGGCATCATTAACTGGATTCCCCAAAGCCAGTTCAGATTCAACATACTCGAAATATAACTTATTTCTTTCCTACTCCACCTCAAACCCTTTCCTCTTTAAACTGTTTCTGTCACTGTCAAGGGCACCACCTGCAACCTTGTTGTCATCATCAACTTGTTACTCATATCCATAATAGATATGATCTTTCCAGGTCTCCCAGCTTCTACTGCCTTCCTTTCTTGTATTTCTTTCCATTTCTTTCCATTCTTGGTTTCCATTCCATTTACTCTGTATATATCTTATTGTATAATTACTTACACAGTCTTCCCCATTATAATGGAAGCTCTTTGCAGGCCAACACAGTTGATGCCTTTCTTTGTATCCCTAGTGCTTAGAACAGTGCCTGGCAAATAGTAGGCTGACCTTTCAAAGTTTAATAATCTTTGCGAAATGAACATTTCTTGGGACTTTCTCACAAGCCCAGTGAATAAACACAAAGTTTGGATTTCATCGGTATGTTGCATCATTCCCCCATATTTCAGTATCTCCAATTTCTCAAAGATTAAAGCAAGAGATCAATTTCAGCAACACAGAAATAGTTTTGTCTCTCATACATAGAATTATTCTTCCTGAGCTCCCAGAATCCTTTTACATTAACTCATTTGTGAGACTGTGATCTCATTTAGAAAGTTATAATTGGTTTCATCAGTACTCAGAATAGAGACAGGCTGGTTGGAAATTAGCATCCCAAACCTCAAAAACACATTTTCCGAATTGACCTCTAGAATCACACATCTATCATCAGCCTGCCTGTACATGGACATTTATATAAGCTTTGCATTCAAATGGACTATTTGATTTCTTTATCTTCCTCTTCTCCTTCTATAGCCACTAGAGGTACTTCAGAAAGAGAAAGTCAACCTTGAAATGATTTAACATTTATTGTGTCTGTGTGCTTTTTGGTTTTGGAGGTTTTTTTATTTGTTTTGTTTTTGTTTTTGTGGGGCACTGAGGGTTAAGTGACTTGTCCAGGGTCACACAGCTAGTGTCAAGTGTCTGAGGTTGGATTTGAACTCAGGTCCTCCTGAATCCAGGGCTGGTGCTTTATCCACTGTGCCACGTAGCTGCCCCCACATCTATTTTGTCTTAAAACTATTTTTGATCTGGTATAGAAATAACCCTTAACACTCCAAAAGGTCAAGCTTAAAAAACTGCTTAGAGGGGCAGCTAGGTGGCGCAGTGGATAGAGCACTGGCCCTGGAGTCAGGAGTACCTGAGTTCAAATGCAGCTTCAGACACTTAACACTTACTAGCTGTGTGACCTTGGGCAAGTCACTTAACCCCAATTGCCTCACTTAAAAAAAAAAACAACTGCTTAGAATAGTGTTCTGCATGCAAAAGGTATTTAATAAATGACTGTTGGTTTTGTTGAATAGTATATCCAAGTGAAAGTTACGTTAAGATCTCATGAAATTTGAAAAGGAACTTTCATGATTAATGAAACATCTAGACAGTAGAGCAAGAGTCAGGATAATATCAATGATTCATGTGTGTATAGCACTTTATAGTTAATAAAATCCTTCTCTCCCAACAAGGCCACCAGGCAAGTGGTAGCAGTGATGGAGGAGGCTAAACAGATAACCTAAGATCTGAGCTCTAAAAAGGGGTTAACAGAAAAACTAAGATCTACGTTTTTATCAACACTACTATAACCAATAGTGTTCCATTCCTTATCAACAACACCATCAACAGAGACAGTAACTAGGGACCATAAACCATTAATAGTCATTAATATTCCTAGATGACAGGACACCTAGAACCCAGATCTTAAGTAAAAAGATATCAAAAACACAGAGACCCTCTGGATCTGACAGGTTTAAGCATGTCTTTATGAACATGCTGAGAAAAGGCTAAATGTGTCCTTAGGTTCACCTTATGATGGGTGAACCCCAAAAACACACCTCCAAGGAAAAAGGTACCTGCCTCAGGGGTTGTCTTAGAACCCCAGGAAGGCCAAATTAGGATAAGACCTCCCATGAACCTTCTTAAGGAAGAAATGAAGATAATGAGGAGATAAGCTACTTTTCTCCCTATAAACATGACCATTTTCCATCTCCCAAACTGAGATACTTCATTGGTGTCTCCCTGTGGTCTCACAGTATTTTAATAAAACTTGGGAAACTGAGTCACTTGGGTTGCCTCATGATCAATTTGATCAATTCAGTCCATCCCTACTATACCAGTATGATTATTCCCATTTTACAGCTGAAAAAACCTGAAGCTCAAAGTAGTGAATTTTCTCAAGCATTTCACTTAATCATAGTTGGAGCTGGGACTCAAGTCTAGATCTTTTGAGGAAGTCACCAGACCATGCTATACCCGAAGACATCACCTTTGCTACTCTTTTGTTTTTATTTTTGTTTTGTTTTGTTTTTTGCAGGGCAATGAGGGTTAAGTGACTTGCCCAGGGTCACACAGCTAGTAAGTGTCAAGTGTCTGAGGCCGGATTTGAACTCAGGTACTCCTGAATCCAGGGCTGGTGCTTTACCACTGTGCCATCTAGCTGCCTCCACCTTTGCTACTCTTAATAAACAGAAACACAGCTACTAAATTATATGCTCTTTGATCATAAGAAAGAACAAATTAGAATTTTTTTGTAGGACACAAGAAAAAATGTGAACACTTTTATTCTATTTTTTAAAAAAATAATAACCAGATCAAAGATATTTAACATTCGTGTTTTATGTCTTTTGTTCCCTTGAAGCAACTCAAAGGTTGGGTCATCACCTATTGCAATTCACCCTCACTTTACCCAAAGGAAATTTTCTGGAGTAACATTTCCCCAGTCCACCCCATGCCAGGCAAATGGAGAACACAGGGAAAAATTTGGTAGTTTCTACCTTCCAAAGTGGTTGTGAGGTTCAGACAAGACAATGCATGCAAAACGATTCGCAAATTTAAAGTGTTATATCAGAGATGTCTGATATCTTTTGTCTTACTCTTTGAACTCTAAAATGCTTCTGGCATTGTAGTCCACTAGGGGTGGCAGATACAACATGTAAGGTGGCAAGTAAATACTTTCATTCCTCTCTTGGCTCTCTCTGCCTTCCTGACTCTCTTTTCCAGTACCTTTTAAAGTGTTGTCTTCTCTCATTAGTAAGTAAGCTCCTGGAGGGCAGGAAATGACTTTCCTTGTGATTGAATTTGCATTCCCAGCAATTAGCACACTGCCTGGCCCAAAGTAAGCACTTAATACCTGTTTTTTGTTTGTTTGTCTTGTTCTTGTTGTTGTTGTTGAAACAATTAGAGACACAAAGAGAGAGAGGAAAGAGAGATGAGAGAATTTAGTAGACCTCCCTCCCAGGGTACTAGGTGGGAAATATCTTGCCTTATCTTTGTTTGAAGACCTCCAGTGAAGGGAACTTACTACTTCCCCAGGCATTCCATTCCCCTTTGGGGCAACTCTAATTATTAGGAAATTTTTATTTATATTAAGCCTAACTCTGTCTTTAACTTCCACTCATTTCTCCTAGTTCTCTTCATTCATCTGGGGCCAAATCAAAAAATTTTAATCCTTCTTCCATATCAAAGACCTTCAAGTATTTATGTCTGTTATACTAAAAAAAATACATACCAAAAAAAAAGATTTTGTGAATAATTAATTGATCTCTTTGTATTATTTCTCGTCTGCATATGCATAGTGAACTCTAGAATTTATTTCCTTTCATATGGATAGGGGATGTGGAAAGTTCACTTTACTGACAGTGAAAGGGTATGGGGAGTAAAAAAATATTGGGAACCCCTGTCTTAGATAGTTGTCTGGAGGACCAAGAGGATATGTGAATTGTACAGGGTCATACAGCTAGTGTACATAAGAGTCCAACTTTAATTTGAACTTGAACCTGATTTTAAGGCCAGCTCTCAATCCAGTCTAGTAACACTGTCAAACAAGGAAAAGAGGTTAGCCTAGCATGACCCATTCTTGATAAAACCATACTAATTATTTGTGCTCACTTCCTTTTATAAATAGTAATTAAACCTTCTGGTATTTTGCCAGAAAACAAAGTCAAGATCACTCTGCAATAATTAGAAAAATCCATTCTCTTCCCTTTTTTTAAAATTGGAATATCTGCTCTCTCCAATCCTATAGAACCTCTACCATTTTCCAGGATCTTTCAAAAATTATAGTCAGTGCTTCAGAAATCATTCTTGCCAGTCCTTTCAGTACCCATTTATATACGTCAGGTGGGCTTGATGCCTGGAACTCATGAAAGGCATTGATGTTACCTCTTATTTCTTTATTAAATTTGGCTATCATCTCAAGGGTACTCAACAGTGTATGGTTGAACAAGTAAATCAGTCCACAATGAAAATATTTATTAAGCACCTGATGGAGGAGGTGAAAAGGGGTTAACAGATAAACTGAGGCTTGAGTCCTTATTGATAGTAGCTAAAAGGGTTAACAGAAATTAAGGTTTGTGTTATTACAGTAACCAAGAGTGTTTGTCCCTATCAACCCTCACCATCAAAAGAGACAGGTCCCAGATACCCTAACTGATAATCAGCAATTGAAATGTTTAAATTAGATAACAGGACACCTAAAAACCTGGCCTAAGGAAAAAAAAAAAAGATCAAAAACACAGAGACACTCTGCCCTAGGCAAGTTGAGATATGTTTTTATGAACATGCTTAGAAAGGACCAAATGTGTCCTTAGGTTTACCTTATTATGTGTAACCCCCAAAACACACCTCCAGGGGAAAAGGTACCCACCTTGGGGGTTGGCTGAAGCCTGGAGGAACACCAAATTAAACTAGGATAAAGAGGAGATGATCAATTATTTTCTTATTATAAATATAACTATTCTTCTTCCCCTTATTCGAGACACCTCCATGGTGCTCTGCCTGTGGTCACTCACAGTATTGCAATAAAACTTGGGAAACTGAGTCACTGAGTCCTGTAATTCCTTTGGGATGCCTCATGATCAATTTGATCACCTTAACTCCATCCCACATCACACCTACATGATAGATAGTGGGCAAATAATCACTGAGGATGTAAGTACCAAGAAAGAAAAAAAAAATCCCTTCTCACATTGAGCTTATAGTCCAATAAGGGAGAGGCTTTCATTCTAATGGTAGACAACCACTGGGTCAAGCCTATGAAGGGAAGTAAGTGGGAACACAGCAGGAGTTATGAGCCCAGTCAGTCGACAAGAATTTTATAAAGCTTAGTATGTGCCAGATACTTTAACTAAGCACTGGGGATACAAAGAAATTGTATGGTCCTTTCCCTCAAGAATTGTACATTCTAATGGGTGACGGGAAACAACATGCAAAAAAAAAACAAGAACAAGAACAAAAACCCATCCTATGCATACAAGATAGATAAGGTATAGATTCGGCTAGGTTGTGCAGTGGATGGAGTACCAGCCCTGGATTCAGGAGGACCTGAGTTCAAATTTGGCTTCAGACACTTGACACTTACTAGCTGTGTGACCCTGGGCAAGTCACTTAACCCTCATTGCCCTGCCAAAAAAAAAAAAAAGATAGATAAGGTTTAAATAAAAGTAATCTTAAAGGGAATCACAACAGTGTGGCTGTCATGGAGAGGGTGAAACTGAGAAAGGCTTCCTTAAAAAGATGAAATTTGGTTTCAGGAGGAGGGAGGGCATTTCAAACATGTAAAATAGTCAGTACACAGAGTCAGGGCATAGAGTGTCATGTGCTATAAACAGCAAGAAGAACAATATGACTGAATAGTTTAGTATGTGGATGGGAGTAAAGTATTAGAAAACTAGAAAGGTAGGAAGATGTCAGGTTGTTAAGGAGCTTTAAAATCACTTATCAAGCATGCTGAAGAGGGGATTCCTTCAGGTAGACTACATGGCCTCCTGAGGTCCTTTCGATCTCTGCAATTCTTTTTAGTCATGAAAGATGGTTACTGTAATTGAAGGGTCTCATTGCTATGATTCCCTCCTAAAATGGCCATCTGCCAAGGATTAATTCTAATTTCCACTTCAGTTTCATAATCCACATGAAGAACTCTCCTTGCAAATTGAGTTTAAGAATCCTCAAAGAGCAGAAAGATGGTCTTCAGAGAGAAAATCAGCATAAGCTTTATCTTTGAGATGCAGATGAACTTTTCCTTAGGAAGTTAAGTCCTTTCCCTCTGAAACAGGTGGGACCATCAGACCGAAGTCAATTGGGGTGCTTTGCTTTGTGTCCATATGTTCTGACAACTTGACTCGGGCAATGCAATCATCCTTTTCCCCAAAATGGAGACTGTTATAGGATAAATCCACTAGCATTCCATTCATTTGGCTTATGAACTCCTGCCAAGGGAATCTTTGGGTGGTAATAGTAGCTGATATTCAGCTTGCCAAAGGATCCAATTAAATGCTAATCCAGTAAATATAAACCCAACAGGAGAGAATTTAAAATCAGGCTCTCACATGGGAAAAACAACAGATATGGAGCACCAAAAAATTTCCAAGTATTTGTGTAGTGGATGCTCCATGATGACATGCAACAAAGAGTGTGGAGAATAAGGATTTGTAAGTCATTGCTTCACTTTCCTATTTCTTCTCTCCCCCACCCCACCACATGAATGCATTTGCTGCCTTCTTTAAAGGTTGGGTTCAGATTTTCTTGGCTTCTGAAAATACCTTTGTCTTTCTTTCAGGCGGGTATTAATGAAAATGACTTTTATGATGGGGCTTGGTGTGCAGGAAGAAATGATCTTCACCAGTGGATTGAAGTCGATGCCAGGAGGCTGACCAAATTCACAGGTGTCATCACACAAGGAAGGAACTCACTGTGGTTGTGAGTATGATGCAGTGTTGTTGTTGTTTTTTTCTGAATTCAACCTCCTGAGGCATAATATTGCCAAAATTCATATGAAAAGGAGAAGAGAAGGGGAACAAAGAGGCATATTTGGCCTGGGTAAATGAGAGTGGGTGATAGAAGAATAGAAAGTAGGCTGTATAGCAGGAACTCATGTACAGTATTTACCGAACATAAACATGAAGTTGGCATACACTGTGAGTCTGAAATGCCAAGAGCACAGAAACCACACGTTTAGATCTACTTTAGCATTTAATAACAGATTAGTTCTCTGATTTAGCAAAGGCCCCCACACAAACACACCACATTGGAGCCGCTGTATTCAACTTTCTGGCCATTGTCCAATATTTAGCCATTAGCCTGTTAGCAGTCATGCCAGAAGCTAACTATAATTTACTGATGAGATTTGCTTTAATTCCTGGAAGGTCACCAATAATAAGCAGGCTATGATCAGATAAGCAATGGTAGAATTCAAATTCATATGGAATTATCTACCATTGGGGGCATTTTTCCTGTCCTGACTCTTCACATACTTTTATTAGACTTCTATTATCCATCACTCGTATTTTTTTTCCTATCAGAGTACTCACAAAGGAACCATATGCATTTGTGTTGTTAAAATTCTGAAGCCAAGAACGATGAAAGCAAAATCTCTTATGTAAGATGCATTTTAGAGATTGGTAAATATACTAGTAGGATATAGCAAGTGAGGACCAAAGAAAGAAGCCAAGATTTCAAACTGTGTAGTCTGAAAACAGGAGAGGGATAAAGAGATATCTATAGTCACTGGTTGTTGGGTAGAAAATTTACAGGCTTTGGAGCTCGACCGCTTGGGCTAGAATCCTGCTTTAGCTACTTACTACTTATAGAATCTAGGGCAAGTCACTTAACTTCTGCACGCCCCAATCTGCTCATCATTAATGTAAGGAGTTCGGAGTAGATGCCCTCCAAGGTTCCTCCCAGCTTGATCTTTGAAATAGATTGAATTATTCATATGGGGTGGTGGTGCGTTGATTCACATTTGCAGGATGGGGAAGCTTGAGGACCATGCATTGAAGCAACAAAGAAATCTGGAACCACGGAGAACATTAAGTTGCAGGATAACTTTGGACAAAAGGGCAGTTCAATGGACTCAGAATGCTTACTGACCAAGGCTTCTTTTATGGTCGTTGCCAGGAGGCTGACCAAGTTCACAGGTGCCATCACCCAAGGAAGGAACTTGCTGTGGTTATGAGTATGACGCAATGTTGTTTTGCTGAATTTGGCCTCCTGAGGCATAATATTGCCAAAATTCATATGAAAAGGAGAAAAGACTACAGAACTTCTGCTACTTCCCTGTAAAGGGATGATGTTAGTTCATGAGACTTAAGTGATCCAAGTTCTAAGTCTAGCTAAGAATAAGGATGTTGACCTATTACTTGGGTGAGACTATGATGTGAAAACTCATACCAGTGATGTGCTAGTATAGCATGAAGTCAGTAAACAATTAAAAGATTTGAGCAGGCAAACTAGGGCTCACAATATCCCTCCACCAAAACCAAAAACATTCCCCTTGTGAGTAGAGAAGTGTCTTTAGCTATGTTGAGTGGAAAGTGGCAGAGATGGGAGATGACATACAGGTGGAACATTTTAGCTGGAAGATTAAAGAAAGAAGGCCAGTGACTATAGTCAGTAGATTATTAGGTGAAGTCAGCCTTGTTGCCTTCGAATGGATTTTTGTCTTTGAGAAATGAGAATTAGAGCATAGCTACATTGTCTAGGTTTTCTGGGAGTTGCTTTTAGGTGGATCCCTTATTGTCTGATTTCTTAGTTCTCCAGCTTGGGGGCAAGGCAGCCAGGGGATGATGGTGCATTCTCTCTGAATCTTCCCCTTGTGTCTTATGGCTGTTTCCTTAGTGGTAGGGGATCAGTTTACTTGAAAAATGGAATATGTTTTTGGCAAGATTAGTCAGCTATAACCCTGGGTACATATGTTCAGTGACTATAAAGGTGTAATTGAGAGCCCCAGGTATATCAAAAGGCTGGGTTAACTTTTTTTTTTTAATTTTCTTGCATTTTTCTTGTATTTATTGGTCTAAAAGTAGAGAAATAGGAAGTGAACAACATTTATTAAGCACCTGGTATGTGCCAGTCGGTGTGGTAAGTACTTGAAAAATATCATATTTGAAGGAGTGTGTAAAGGAAATGCCCATGAGGTTGTGTGACAATGTTTATAGTGAGCCTTGGAGTTTGGAAGCCCTGGGTTCAAGTCTTTCCTCTGACAAGCCTGCCGTGTGATTCTGGGCAAATCACTGAACCTCAGTATCCAAAGCAATTTGGGCAAGACTATAAATTACAGAACAGGTGCTGATCTGCATTGGTATAGGAAGTATCCTCATCAGGAGTTTCCTTCATTAATGTCATCACCAGTCTAGTCTACCCCCTCTCCATCCAAAAAAATAGAAAAAAAATTTAAAAGTTTTTTTTTCAGGGCAATGAGGATTAAGTGACTTGTCCAGGGTCACACAGTTAGTAAGTGTCAAGTGTCTGAGGCTGGATTTGAACTCAGGTCCTCCTGAATCCAAGGCCAATGCTTTATCCACTGTACCACCTAGCTGCCCCAGAGACATAGGTTTTTTTTTTTTTTTTTTTTTTTTTTTTTTTTAGTGAGGCAATTGGGGTTAAGTGACTTGCCCAGGATCACACAGATAGTAAGTGTTAAGTGTCTGAGGCTGGATTTGAACTCAGGTATTCCTGACTCCAGGGCCAGTGCTCTATCCACTGCGCCACCTAGCTGCCCCTGACATAGGTTCTTAAACCCAGCTCTTCTTCAAGTTGGAGACAAATGTTAATGCCTTACATAAGGTCTTTCTCTGGGGGACATTAGAGAGCACGGAATCTGAAATGGGGAAATGGGTTGCTGCTGAGGGGAAAGACTGTACACAAAGGTTTGAAGGCCCCAAAGACAATCTTTACCAGCTTTACAATTGGTGGTAGGTTGGCCTTATTTACATTCACTTGTTCTTCAAAAAGTTAGAAGCCGTACATAGAGATATTTGTATTCTGTGTGCTTATACAGCTTAGCAAGAAAAATCCCACTGTGTCCATGTCTACTTCATATGGCTTATACAGATTGGGCTCACAATATCCCTCCACCAAAACCAAAAACATTCTTTGCTATGGGCTATGTTTTTAAAAATTGTGTGGCTAACTTGATTCTGTGGGAATTTGTCCTCAGGGACTTCATTATTTGAGTTGTCATTGTATTAAAACTATATGGTGGATTGCTTTAGGCTTCTGAGGACAAAAGTTATGCTTTTTTGAATGGGGGGGGCTTTGTGATGTTCTATATGACTTCACCTGTGAAATGATGACATTAGGATAAAGGGATTTTTCTTGGGCTGCCTTTATCAAGTGCCCCATTGAAGACCACAGGAACCCTAGGAAAACACTAGGAGTCCTCTTTTTTTTCCAACATCTATTCTCATCTATCACCAGCTTTCTTTTCTATGAGAGCACAGTATTCTGTTATAGAACAGGAAGTCTCAGTATCCTCAGTGCCTGAGGTTTTCAGAGCTCTGCTTTTTTTTCATGGTTGCTTTCTTTTATGTACTTGGCTTAGGAGCAGGCACCATTTTGATGGTAGTGCTCTTCAGCGCCATTCCTCATCCACAATAGGTGGCTCTGTTGGTACCATCATTTGTGCCTATTATGATGATGATGATGATGATTTTTTTAGTGAGGCAATTGGAGTTAAGTGACTTACCCAGGGTCACACAGCTAGTAAGTGTTAAGTGTCTGAGTCTGGATTTGAACTCAGGTGCTCCTGACTCCAGGGCCGGTGCTCTATCCAATGCACCATCTAGCTGCCCCTGTTTATGATTATTTTTAATAGGCATTATTTTGGCCTAAGGACATCCCGTGGTTCCACAGTTGTAGGTTTATTGCATGCAGGAGGGCTATTTGTGAAGGACACTGACCCAATGGTTCATTTCCAGATTCTTGTCCTGAAGAAATCATGCACTGTCAGTGCACAGGGGGTAATGAGTCCTAAAAACAGACTAAAAAGAATGGCAACTTCCTTAGGAAAAGCCAGTGTTTTCTCTGAGAGAATATTTGGAAGTTAAGATGGCTTAATTTTTTGAAAGAATCTGCCCCATCTTCCCCTTAAGTTTACTTCATTATTTTGTATGATTATTGTGTACTATTATATGTATATGTAATTTGCATGCATGTAAAGATATAAGATAGTATACTTTAGACCTGGAAAGCTTAAGATTGTACATTTTCTTGTACCACTTAATATTTGCTAAATATTTGTGTAGCTCTTGTGTTTATTTGAATTATATTTAGCTCATTTTGTCCTACATCCAGACTTTCCTCTAGGAACCACAGAATATAATTCAGGTATAGGTCTTCACAGATGTGAAAAAAAGAGCTCCAGTCTCCATGTGAGCATGAATGGTAACAATGTATATCAGATATAGGGCATCATTTATTTTATCTCATGAAAAAATGTAGATAAAACAACGTAAAGGATGCATTGTATTCTATAAACACACTACATAATTTTATTGTCTTTGCAGTAAGTTATACCTTTTATTGCAGAGATTTACTTATACAAGCACATAACTTTCTAATACTATGAGCAAATTTTTGAACCTTTTCCTGGAAGGCATATGAATTTGGTGGTTATTTGTAAAGTAGTTCTTGAATATCTATTGAGTCCTACTTTTAGGGACCTATGTGAATATCTAGGAATATAGTGTTAACCTAAGAGATTGGACTCCTCATTGAATAAAAATCATCTTAGATTGCTATATGAATAACTCATTGAAGTAGTAGCAGAGGACAAAGTCCATGTTTTTGCATGTTCATAGTGGTATAGATTTTTAATCCTTTATCATCCACTCTTCCTGACATGGTAAAGAATTTACCAAGTATTGAATTGTTCACTTCACCCACTAATAGGGAATGTGATCTTGGTTAAGATTAGAGGTGTCAAACACATGGCCCAGGCCACAACACTCCCTAGTGTAGCTGGAAACAGAATAAAATGAATGATGAAATATTTAACAAAATAAATAAAAATACAATAGAATATTGATAATTTTAATATATAGTTTTCTAAGTTACTGTGTGTCCCACAGGGATTCTTATGTAGTATCCTGTTCTTTTTTTTCTGGTTGAGTTTGACACCGCTGGTTTAGGCTGTTAGGAATCCAGGTTTCATTGTTCTAATCATGCCTCAGTCACTTGATTCTTCTCTACCTCCCAGAACCACAAATTTGACTTAAGTAGGAGAAAAAGGTGCTGGCCACATTCTAGAATCTTGGATCATAGAACTTTCCATTGCCCAGGAAATCACCCATTCTCCTTCCAAAAGATGGGGACTTATATGGCTTCAACTTCTCTTGGGACCACATAGTTGGAAAGATTCTTATACTGTTGCTCATTGCCACCTGTCAGACTTTGTGGTTGTCCTCAGTCCTCTCAAAGAGGATTAAGCTGACATGTATACATCTTGGACCATTGCCTTATTCTAGTAGAAGAGTTTGCATAGCTCAATGAAATTATGAGTATGGAATGCAGGGTTATCTAAGATGGATAGGTGATAGCAGAGAGTTCTTCTAAAAGGTGATCCACTGGATAAGGAGATGGCATACAACTTCAGTATATTTGCCAAGAAAACCCCATGGATAATATTAAAATGATTAAAGATGTGACACCAGAAGATGCTCAAGTCAGATGGTGTCCAAGAAACTACTAGCAAAGAGTGGAGAAAAACTACAAAAAGCTCCAGTTTTAATGAAACACCTTGGATGAAGCTAAAAGGAAGTTCAAATGAAGATACATTTGGCAACAAAAGGAAATTCTGATACTGTAAAGATCAATATTTCATAAGAACCTGGAATGTAAGATCTATGAACAAAGGTAAACTAATAAAATAGGAGATATAAAAAATTGAATGTCAACATCTTGGGTATTAATGAACTTAAATGAATCGGAATGGGTGAATTTAATTAAACATACTACTGTGGGCAAGGATTTCTTAGAAGAAATACAGTAACCCTCATAATTAATAAAAAGTTAAGAAAAGCACTAATGGGGTATAATCTCAAAAATGACCAAATTATATCTGTTGGAATCTGAGGTAAACCATTTAACATCATAATAATACAAGTCTATACTCCAATAACTGATGCAGAAGAGGCCAAAGTTGATCAGTTCTATAAAGACTTATAACATTTTCTAGAAATAACATCCCCAAAAGGGGTCAAATTCATAACATGGGATTGGAATGCTAAAGTAGAAAATCAAAAGATGATTAGAATAACAGGTAAGTTTGGTTTTGCAGTATAAAATGAAGCAGGGCAAAGACTAATAGAGTTCTGTCAAGATAACTCACTGATCATAGCAAACACTTTTTCTACAACTTTTCTACAACTTTTTCTACAACCCAAAAAGCAACTCTACACATGGATATCACCACATGGTCAATAAGTAAATCAGATCAATCATATACTTTGCAGCCAAAGGTGAAGTTCTATATAGTCAGTTAAAACAAGACCTGAAGCTAACTATAGCTCAGATCAGACCTCATTATTACAAAATTCAAACTTAAAGTCAAAAAACTAGGAAAAACCATAAGATTGTATAAACTAAATAACAGCCCTTATGAATATCAAGTGGAAGTGATGAATAGATCCAAAGTATTAGATCTAGTCAATAGAGTACCTGAAAAATTATGGACAGAGTTTCACAATATTGTAGAGGAAGCAACAGAAAACATCCCAAAGAAAAAGAGCAGGAGAGCAAAATAGCTATCTGATGAGGCTTTACAAATAGCTAAGGAAAGAAGGAAAGGGAAAGGAGAAAGGGAAAGATATCCTCAACTGAATGCCAAATTCTAAAGAGAGAGCAAGGAGAGATAAGAAGTTTCTCTTAAATGATCAATGAAAATAAATAGAAGAAAATAATAAAATGGGAAAGACAGATCTCTTCAAGAATATTAGAGTTATCAAGAGAATATTTCACTCAAAACTGGCAAGATAAAAGACAATGATAGGGACTTAACAGAAGTAAAAGAGAGCAAGAAGAGGTGGAATAATACCCAGAGGAACTATACAAGAAAAATATTAATATCACTAATAATCATGATGGTGTGGTTACTGATCTATAGCCAGAAGTCCTGGAAAAAGATGTCAAATGGACCTTAGGAAGCTTTCCTAACAATAAAACTCGTGGAAGTGATGAAATTCCCGCTAAGCTATTTAAATTCCTAAAAAATGGTGCTGTTAAAGTATCATACAATATTCACACAATATGCTGGCAAATTTGGAAAACTCAACAGTTGCTACTGGATTAGAAAAGATCACATTATGTCTCAATCTTAAAGAGAAATGCTAAAGAATGTTCAAATTTCTGAACAATCATGCACATTCCATATGCCAGCAAGGTGATGTTTAAGATTCTGCAAGCTAAAGTTTAGTGATATGTGAACTGAGAATTACCAGAAGAGCAGACTGGTTTTCAAAGAAGCAGAGGAACTAGAGACCAAATTGCCATCATTTACTGGATTAGAAAGAAAACAGGGGAGTTCCCCCAAAACTTCAACTTTTGCATCATTGATTACACTAAAGCTTTTGATTGTATATCACAATAAAATATGGTGTCCTCCAAGAGATGGGAGTACCAGATCATCTTAATTGTCTCCTGAGGAACCTGTATTCAGGCCAAGAAGAAAAAGTTAGAATTGAATTTGGAACAACTGATTGTTTTCAGATTGAAAAGGTAGCATGACAAGAGGGTCATCTTGTTTTTTTAACTTTTATGCAGAGTGCATCATATGAAATGCCAGGATGGATGAATCAAAAGCTAGGATTATGGTTTTGGGAAGAAATAGAAATAATCTCAGATATGCAGATGATATCATTCTGATGGCAGAAAGTGAAGAAAATTAATAAGCCTCTTGATGAGGGTGAAAGAGAAGAGTGTAAGAGCTGGCTTTAAACTTAATGTAAAAAAGTAAGTTCTTGACAATTGGTCCTCTCATTTCCTTATAAATAGGAGAAGAAATGGAAGCAATGTAGAATTTATATCCTTGGGTTCAAAGATCACTGTACATGGCAAAATGAAATTAAGACAGTTGCTTCTTTGAAGGAAAGCTGTGGCAAATCTGGACAGCATACTAAAATGCATAGACATCACCTTGCTGACAAAGGTCTGTGTAGGGAAGGCCATGGTATTTCCAGTAGCAATGTGTGGCTGTGAGATTTGGACTCTAAGGAAAGATAAGTGCCACAGAATCAACACTTTCTAATTGTGATGGAAAACTTTTGAGAGTCTCCTGGACAGCAAGTAGACCAAAGCAGTCTCAGAGTCTTCACTGGAAAGTCAAATACTGAAGCTGAAGCTTAAATATTTTGGCTACATAATGAGAAATTAAGAATCATTGGGGGGGGGGAAAGAATCATTGGAAAAGACCCTGATGTTGGAAAAGATTGAAGGTGAGGGGGCAGCTAGGTGGCGCAGTGGATAAAGCACTGGTCCTGGATTCAGGAGGACCTGAGTTCAAACCTGGCCTCAGATACTTGACACTTATTAGCTGTGAGACCCTGGGCAAATCACTTAATCCTCATTGCCCCACAAAAAAAAGATTGAAGGTGAAATGAAAAGGGAATAGCAGAGGATAAAATAGATAGTGTCCATGAACATGAGCTTGAACAAACTTTAAGAGATAGTGGAAGATATAAGGGCTTGGTGTGGTATGATCCATGGGGTCACAAATAGTTGGAAACAACTGAAAAACAGTACAAATATACATATAACTGTAGATAGCAGCCTGAGATTGTGAGAGGAAGATGATTCCAACCTTGTTTCTCAGTAAAACTGCAGCAGATATTTTTTATCCTATCTCATTTTGATACCTTGTATTTGTATACAATCTGCTCTTCAAATCAAACATGAAAAACTCATTGAAGATTGGAAAGGTAAGATGACAAGTCCTTATGTATTCATCTTATTTTTTTAACCTATATAGAGAGTATATAATGAAAAATGCCAGAGTGGATGAATCAGAAGCTGAAATTAAGGTTGCTTGCAGGACTATCAGCAATCTCAGATATGCAGACAATACCACTCTGATGGCAGAAAGTGAAGAGGAATTAAGAAGCCTCTTAATGAGGGTAAAAGAGGAAAGTTTAAAAGCTGTCTTGAAGCCTAACCAAAAACAATAACAAAGCTAAACAAAAATGAAGATCATAGCAACCTCCTGGCAAGTAGAGGGAGAAGAAATAGAAGCAGTGTCAGATTTTATATTTTTGGGCTTAAAGATCACTGCAAATGGCAACTGCAGCCATGAACTTAAAAGATTCTTGCTTCTTGGAAGGAAAGCTATGGCAAATCAGGACAGCATACTAAAATAAGTGATAATTGCATTTGGAAGCCCTGGGTCCCGGCTGATTGGCAGGAAAACTACAGTCTTGAAACAGCTCTGGGATAACATCATAGGTTTTTGATGGTGGACATATAGACAATGAAGGTGAGGAAAATAAAAGAAGAAAGGAGATGAAGAATGTGGCAACCAGAGACCAATTTGATAGAAACAGAAATCTTTCTCAATCAGAGATGTTGTGCGACTGCCTGAGCAAAGTTACCGAATTTTCAGGTCCCTAAGGAAGGCCTTACCTGTGTGTCTCTCCTCCAGTTTCTTATTTTCCTTATCTGTTTTGTTCTGTTGTCTTAGTGATATCATTAGACTGAGTAATTCCTTTCTTCCTCCCAGGTATTTCTTAGTTTCTGTGTCTGATCTCACTCAAGCATAGGAGCTGCAAAGGAACTGAGAGGAAAAAAATACAGAGGAATTCTTGAAGAAGGAAACTGACAAATCAGAAAGACTAGAAAATTCGGGCTAGTCACACTGGATGCTTCATTAATTATTCATTTCTTTTATTTCTGAGGGACAAGTAGGCCATGTTTGGTAAAGTTTGCCTACAGCTTGAGGGAAGCCACCCATGTTTCTTCACTTACTAGTAAAGTGAAATGACACTGAAAACATTTTTTAAGCAGTTTGGGAACTCAGAAATATTGATTTCTCAATTCTCATTTTATGTGAATTATCAGATGCATTTGTGGTAAAGTAAAATAGGTTCTTATACAGAAACCATTCCATGCCTTTTAGAGAAACCAGTGACTTAAAGGGTCTTGGTTAATTTCAGTAGATTTCACACTTTATATGGCTTGATACCACTACCACCCCCTAGAAAGTCTAGGGAAATTTTTAAATTGAATAGCCCAGTTGCCATACTTACAAACATCCTAGCTGTGATGTAACAACAACAAAACAACAACAACAACGACAATGACAATGACAACAAAAACATTATTTTAAAGGAAGGGAAAAATATCAAATAATATTGTTTACTCAGCAACAAGAGAATTATATTTACCCTCAGATTCTGCTCAACTCCAATAACAAATATTCCTTAATATTTCCCAGAGTCCCTTATGTTTAACATTATAAAATTTCCATGCATACCAGTGTGCCTACTGTGGTAAATCATTGCTCTATCTCTTGTGATCTCTTTTATAGCCCTCTGCTATAAAGTCCTTTTGTGGGCATCTCTTTGAGGCCTTCAAGGAGCCTGCTTTCAGGGTATCCTTGGCATTATCCAAGGGGGACCTAAGTAGTACCTGCCCTGGTCTGGTTGGAGTTACAATTCTCCATGACAGAGCTCATGACTCTAGGGACTTATCCAGGTTTTTAATTCTAGGAAGTAGGGGCACCTAGTTGGTGCAGTGGATAGACCACTGACCCTGAAGTTGGGAGGACCTAGTTCAAATCAAACCTTAAACACTTACTATCTGTGTGACCCTGGACGATATATATATATATATATATATATATATGTATATATATATATATATGTATATATATATACACACATATATATGTATATACACCACATACACATATGTACATAAACACATATGTATGTATATATGCATACATAGGTATATATGTATATATAAAATATATGTACATCTATTGATCTATCTATCCATCTATCTCCTCTCTCTGCCTACAGAGTGATCAGCCTCCTCTGAGCCCTGTTTCACTAATATGTATTATCAGTCCATTTTCTACAGCTCATAGCAGAGCTTTGTATTCTGGTTACCAACGGATCTAAACTACCATGCTTAATAAAGAAATAGTTGTCTTGCTTGTCTCTTCCCTTTCTTTGATTGTTTTCAAGGCACAAGGAATCACAGAAAGTTTAACCCTCCTAGAAACCTTAGAGAGATGAATGGTCCCTGATCAAATTTGTCTTGTTTCCTTTTATAGCCTTAAGACACAGTGTGTTTTCTCCCCAATTTACTCATGCCTACAGGTGAACATCCCTGACTCATTGAGCTTGAATTTATTTTTGTACATTTCTCAAATATCTCCATTGTATACCATTTAGCTTCATTTAGGAGACTAGACTCTTATTCATTCTTCAAACCCATATTTGCTGCCAGTCCATTCAACCATAGCATATAACATGGTACCCTGGAAAGAGCTTTGTATTTGGAGTCAGAAGAATTGACTCTGATTACTAGTTTTACCACTTGTTACCTCTATGACGATGGCAACTCCTTACATAGGTATGCAGACCTCAGTCACCTCATTCTAGATGACCTCTAAATGATCATTAGATTAGCTCTAAATCTAGGATCCAATGATCTGTCTCCCAAGTGGAATCTTTAAACTAAGTTAATAATAACACGGAAATTGCTAAAATTTCTATAGCACTTTTGGATTTAATAAAGGCATTTGCATCTCTTATCTCATTTGAGCCTGACAGTAATCCTCTAAAGTGGAAAGTGCAAGTATCATTATTCCCATTTGACAGGTGGTGAAATTGAGGCCCAGGGAGATGAAGTGATTTCATTATTACTGTAAGTAAGGAGCAGAACTAGGAAGGAAGCCCAAAGTCTTTTGCTTTCAGATATAATGCTCTTTCCATTATAACACAGCTCCCCCTGCAATGATATTAGTATTTCAATTACTTGATATTTATATGGTGGTTATATGTATGTGTGTGTATCCTCATAATGTTAGAGTGTCTATAAAATGAGAGCAACTCATTTTAGTCCAAAATGATCTTTAAGGCACCTTCTAGTTCTTATAGCCTGTGATTCTAGAACTCTGAAACATGAACAACTCAGTTCAGTTGATTATTGTCACACAGCATAAGTTTTTGGGTAAGGGGTATTTGGACTGTAACTCAGGGTAAATTACTTCACCTCTGTTCTCCTTACCCTCTGGCCCCTGACACCACCAAACAGTCCCTCAAAGGCCTCAAGACCATGAATACAGTTCAAGTAAAGGTAATGGGAGAATGTGGGCGTCTACCTCTACTGCCAGAGGATAGACAGAGCTTGAATCTTTTCCTTTTGGCTATGACTTGATAACTTCTCTGAAGTCTAGAGGTCTAGAACATTAGGAAAGAGCAGTCTTCAGAAATGATACATGCAAGGTAATGGGCAGAATTCTCTCATGCTGGGATATTAGAATGTGGCAATGCCACTGACATCATAGATAAGAAGAGGGAGCAGCCAACTTTCTTGCAATTACAGTGGAGAATTTATCATACCTTCAGCTCCAGTTGCCTGCTATGTCAGCAATGAATCTATGCAGAATAATGTTCCTACCCTCTCTACTAAAGCAACTTCTTAGAGATGACAGTTGCTATTTTAATATAGCCAGGAAGAATTCTATCACATACACACACACATACACACACACACACCACAAATATATACACATGAGAATAAATTTGAACATTAGTTGGCACGGCTTCATTTCAAGAAGTTGCTTTCCTCCCCTTCTCCTAATTCTCCTCCATGTTCTAATAGCATGGAGGGCATTCATTGCATTAGGAAGCAAGAGAAATGATGTTGACTTCCATTCTAGCACTGCTGATTAGCTGTATAAAATATGGCAAATCATTTTAATCCATATGCATCAGGTGCCTCATCTGTGAAATGGAGATGATAAGACCATATTTCCTTGAAGTTATATGATTGTACCAGGTGTCTTGAGGTTTTTTTTTCCACTTCCAAGGTTCATGCTTCCAAATCCAAAGATATGCTGCCATTAGTCAGATATGAACAGTGATTCTCAAAAAAACTGTCTGTACCTGAGATAACTTTCAAGAGTTTCCAGGGACTTTCAAGGCAATAAAATGATTTTGGTCCTGACTTTATGAAAATTTATGAGAAATCTTTGAAATTTACTATAGTTAGTTAGAGCTGTTACTTTGTTTTGTTTTTTGTTTGTTTGTTTGCCAGAAATATTTGACTAAGTTAGAAGATGTTAAGAATAGCATCAATTATTTTTTAAGGTAAAGGACCATTTCCCCTTGCATTGCTCACTCAGAGATTCCAAAATATTTTAGGTTTTTTGGTGTCCTTCACTTTTACCAACAGTGCATAAGTTAGTTACCCCAAATAAATGTACATTGCTTTTCCATTAGAACTGGATTATCTGTTCACCAATTTCTTATTTTTTTATTTTTGTGATTTAGAACTGAAAGTTAAGTTAAAATAAGATTTGGATTATGCAGTCCAAATATCCCTTGCCTAGAAGCCTACAATACTTCCATTTAAGGAATTATTCTGGTAAGTAGCCCATTACAGTAGGGAGGGAAGTCCAGACTTCCAGTTTGGGGATAGAGTTAAGAAGTCAGAGAAATTTGGAAAAGAGAATAGAATCCGTTTTTAGAGTAACCAATCAATCTTGCTTCATCAGTTGAATCCATAATCCAGCTCTTCTCAAAAGGAGATCAATAGAAGGATCCACAAACTAATGAATTGAGATAAAACTAGTAAAGACTAGCAAACCAGATAGAGTATTCAAAGCAAGAATACAGATCTTAATAAAGTCCTAGTTTAAAGAAGTCACAACTAGAACACTTTTTAGGGTGGTGGGGAATGGTGTGGGGAGATATAGTACAGGGAAATATAGTACAGAGAAAAGATCCCTGACAAGGCCAAACGATGGTGTCTATATATGTATCCAAGAAAACAGTGAAAAAGTACATCCAGAAATATGATGTTTCACGAAAAGTCTCTAATGAAAATTTTGGAGACCCTTCCCCTAACCATTGCTCACTTTCTCCAGAGAAGAAGGGGGAAAAGGGAGGCCAACATTCAATTTAACTTGATGACTACCTGATGCCCTCTCTGAATAACTCTCTTGATAATGGAGGAGTAATATTTTTACACAGTAGAGTAATTTTCAAATAAAAGTTGTTTCTCACAAGCCTCTGAGCATCTTTGAAATTCTATTAGCAACTCTGGATAACTCAGTAGTAATGTTCAGAAGCCTCCATTTCTAGTTAGTAATTTGGGAGAAAAATTTTTCCAAAGAAGAAAATAATTGGTGCCAATAGTGACAAAGCATAATCAGTTGTCTTGGTAGCCCAGGTAAGTAAATGCTTCTTAATAAATGATTGAATTTCAAATGCCTGGTGAGACTTACTACACCAAGAAGGTACACTGACTAACTGACTGACTAACCAACAATAATACTTAGTCCATTCCTCCTTGACTTTCTTGCCAAGGCCTAACAGTGAACCTCTTGTGGTTTCTCTGACAGCTGATAACATCATTAACACCTAGGAGTACAACCTACTATTTTCTATAAAAATATCTCTAAAGTTTGCAGAAGCAGCTCAATACTTTTAAACCAGCTTCTACCCAGACAGCTAAAGAAAGCGTATAACTTTTCTCTAATAATTTTAATAAAATGTAAATATTTGCCAAAAGTTGCAGAACACATCATTTTCTTTTAATGATTTAAGATCTCAAGTGGCTCTTTAAAATCCATTTAAAAAATAATAATATCCCAGCCAATTGAGTAGTCAATTGGAAATGCATTCAAAGCAGATAATTTTACATGTATATATGAACAAAAGCCACTGGGAAGCAAGAAATAAAATGCCTGCCAATTTTACTTTGTTATGAAATCTGACTGCTTTTCTCTCCAGAGTAGAATAGAAGAATGTGAACTCTCTTAAATATAAACATGCCTGTGTGCACACAAAAATACCCATTATTCCTGACTTGGATTTATAACTGAATTAAACTGGCTAGGGTTTTGCATGTTGGGTGGGTTAATGGAGTGAGTGGAAAGAATGGGAAGAAAGAAGGAGAATATCACAACCTTATTTTTCTACTTGACTGTGGTAAGAGAGGGTGACGGCCTGATTTTGGAACTCGTGCTTGCCTTCGGAAGAGTACTAAGATTAATGATGTTGATGATAGAATTTATATAGTGCTAACTTTGTGCCAGGGATTGTGCTAAACACTTTACAAAGATCTCATTTGTTCCTCCCAACAACCATTAGAGGTAGCTGCTATTACTATCTCCATTTTATAGTTGAGGAAATGAAGGCAAATAAGTTAAATGACTTGTCCAAGGTCTCACAGATTTTAACTGAATTTTAACTGAAATTTAACTCTGGTCTTCCTGACTCCAGGCCCCAGCATTCTATGCACTGGAAAATCAAAAGTAGCTTCCATGCCATTATTTTCTGGACAGAGTTAAAATTCTGTTCCTGAAACCTTGATACACTGACTGACCTAGAAACGGAGATGTACACTTGAGGCAATTGTAGTTTAGGGGTTTATAGAAAAATCAATGATTGACACTTCCTTATGAGGGTTTTAAATCCATGCTTTATAGCACAAATTATTGTGGCTTGAGGATTGGTATTGAGCTATGGGGTAGTATTCTTTTACAGAATAAGATTAGGTATTTTAGCCAGAAGGGAGTGTGGAAAGCATCTACTCTCATCTTCCCATTTAAAAGAAGAAGGAAACGAGACTCGGTTCATAAGATTCATAAGGCTCAGATCTTTATCACAAGATTGCCAACCTGAAATGGAACTCACAGGTGATATTATCTAATTTGCAGCCAAGGAAAGAACCCTCTTTACAATATCTGTGATGAGTAGTTCATCTTGACCCCATCTGAACTCCTATGATGCAGAATTCACTACTTTCACAGGTGACACATTCCATTGTTGGTCAGCTCTAATTGTTATTTTTCCTTACACTGAGCTGAAGCCTGCTTTCCAGCATCTTTTACTCATTGGTCCAAGGCCTGACTCTGCCACCAATCAAAACAGGTCTTGGGAGCCCATAGGTGATATATGGGGATGTTATCCGTGGCCCACAAGCCTCCTGCCCTGGTCTAGCATTAGTCTGAGGAGACCTGGATCCCAAAGAGAAAGAATCAGGCTTTTCTGATGCTTTTTGGCTCATTATGTCCTCACCCTAGAGTTCTAAGGAAAATCTCATAAATTAAGATGAAGTGTGGCTTATATTTGATGTTTCTTCAACAGGCATTAATAGGTCCCTTCTATAAACATGCTTACTGTGTACAGTCGTGGATCCAAATAACAGGACAACCACTTCCTCGACTGCAAAAGTAATAATACTTAAGCCACTTAAGACCCTTAATCAAGCCCTGACAAAAATGTAAAACATGATAGACTAACCCATTATTCCTGTTATACTGTACTGGAATGTAAAGATTCCCAGGAGATTTGTAGGACTGCTAAAGGGATAATTCCCTTCACTTTGGATCTATATTGACAAGCAGCAAGTTAAGATCCGTATCTTTCCACTGGCCATGCATGTAAATATGATCCTCATCTGGGGGGAGAGTAGTCATCTCCTCCAAGAAGGTGATATAGTGCTTGGCATATAGTAGGTGTTAATAAATCTTTATTGATGAATTGATACTTGAAAGGGGCACCTCCCATTGGAACATCAACACCCGATTTAAGGACTCCACATCTCTAGAGCTTAGAAAATGTCCATCAAGGCTGGACATATCCATCTCTCAGGATCACTATTTGGCTACTTTTGCTCATGGAAAGAAATAAAAACCATAGGAAATCTCTAGGTACTTAAGGCTTGGTCTTAGGCTCACATATGCAAAGGCATATTGTTGATTTCATGGGCATGTAGGTACCATAGCTAATGCGGGGGAGGGAGAGAAATTTGAAATTCTAAGCAAAGTTCCAAGAACTAGAGAGAGAGAGAGAGAGAGAGAGAGAGGAGAGAGAGAGAGAAAGTACTCTGTCTTTTCTTTTAAGAGCTAATGAGTCTGCTATTTTTCTTAGCTCAATGGCAACCAATTCTCTTTGATGCAGCCCCCAGTCATGAGAACCAAAAAGGGTCTCAAACCATTGTGAATGTCCTTTTATCTCTAAAGAGCATGCCCCATTCCATCACCCCTATTATTTATGATTTTGACCTAGGCTTACATGAGCAAAATAGAGAACTGAAGGAAATACCTCTATAAGATGAAGGTAGCAAAAACCTCTTTGAAAAAGAAAGATGGGCTAAGTCTTCTTTGGTTCAAATGGGCAATCATTGAGTAAGTGCTTACTCTGTGCAAAGCCCTGAGCTAATTACTAGAGATAGATACAAAGATAAAAGTGAAGCAGTTCTTCTTTTAAGGCATTGACATTTTACTTGCGGTGGGTGGGAGAAAGTGGAATTACACCAAGTATACAGATAAATGCAAAGTATATATATATATATATATATATATATATATATATATATATATATATATATATATATATACACACACACACACAAAGTAATTTCCAGGAGGAAAGGGCTAATAATTGGGAGCATGGTCGGGGAGGGGAGATCAGGAAAAGTCTACAGTAGGAGGTGGCCCCTGAGTTGTGCTATGAAAGAAAATAGAGATTCTAGGAGTTGTGTACTTTTGTTCATGTTGCCAGATAAGGTCTCTCTAAGACCCATTTCATTTTGCTTGTGTGAATACACCCTTGGTGGGATCAGACCCTAAAATAATATGCCTCTTTGAAGTTCTTTGAGCTCTGATTAATTGCTTCCTAATTTCTTTCCAATTTTTATTTTTTATCTCTTTTAAATGACTTGTAGTAACAGATGGAAACTGGGCTCTATTTTTACAAGGGAAAGCTTGGAGACTTTCATCTTCCTCCTTTTGAAACAAGCTCCATTTTGCCTTATTCCTACCGTGGTGTGCTGTATATTAGACAGATTACTGGCCCTGTTTCATGACCTTATTTGGCCATGCCAGCTTTGTATCACATAAGCTCCACCCCTCCCTTTTAAAGTCTTTCCAACACTCAAATAGAACAGGGCTATATTTTCATTTCTATAATTTCACATACTACGGCAGGGTGGGGAGTGGCTACAAAGAAGGCATTCAGCTCCCATGGGGGAGGAGCTTAATTTTCCTAGGTGAACTGTTCCATAGACCACATTCTGAAGTATGCTACTGCTTTGTTCCTTGTATGAGTCATTTCTTACTCCTCTCTCTTCTCCAAATTTTTGTTTTCAGGTCTCACTTTGGGAAAGAGCAAAGAGAGAGACCTCTTTCACTCTGTGAGTTGATTTCTTATTATTCTGAAAGATAACCTGGGATATTTTAAGTTTCAAGGATTTTGAATGAATGAGCCACTGAAACTATATATCCATCTAGTGTTAATGTTACTGGGACAATAGGATGCTTAATGTATTTAAAGCTTTATTTTATACCACTCTCTCCTCTCCAGTTTATTTTTTACATATTACAGATGAAGAAATTAAGTCCCGGGGCAGCTAGATGGTACAGTGGATAGAGCACTGGCCTTGGAGTCAGGAGTACCTGAGTTCAAATCCAGCCTCAGACATTTGACACTAGCTGTGTGACCCTGGGCAAGTCACTTAACCCCAATTGCCTCACCAAAAAAAAGAAATTAAGTCCCAAGAAAGTTACGTGATTTGTGAAAGACCACACACATGGAAAGATTTGAACCCTGGTCTTCCAAATCTTGTATTCTTTTGACTTCATCATGCTGTGATCCCCCCCATGGGCCTCAGCTTACCTAACCATAAAATGAGCAGATTGGACTAGTTTAGATTTCTAAACTCCTTTTCAGATGTGACATTCTAGTGTTTTATAACACTATATTTATTAACTAGTTTGGATATAAAGACTTTCAGATATCGTAAGTTTCATTTTCTCTCCTCTTACATAAATGGATTTATTTTTAATGCAAATGCATAATTTAAATTTTTTTTAAATAACAGAGTGAAATGTAGGATGAAAATCCTGAAAATATTTGCTCTAAGCCCATTATTTTTGGTGTGCAATACACTGTCAGGATCCTATCTAAAAGCAAAACAAAGACCCTAAAAAAATCCTTTAACATATTTCCATGCTACCCTTTCAGCAGCATCCTCACATGAGCTCAAGTTACTTTTTTACATAGGTCTTTCTGTTTTTGTCCACTCAACAAAGGTCACAGGGTTTAATACTAAGCAAGCATATCCACAGTTCATGGTATGATCCCTCTTTCCCCCTTAGCCTCTCCTCTTTCCTCTCTTTTACCTCTCCTTTCCTCTCCCTTGCTCTCCCTCATCCTTTTCTTCCTCCCCCTCCCTCCCTGCTCAGTCTTATCCTCCCCTCTCCTCCTCTTCCCTCCCCCCACATCAGGAGTTTGAAATAGAGAAACTTTGATGTGTCAAATTACATTTGTGGATTTAAATTTTGATTTTGATTTATTTCACTAGGAAGAGATCTCAACCAAATAGCTTTAATGAAACTTTTAAAAAATGAAAATAAAATTCATCATAGAAATTTCTGCATGCTGTTCAGTAGAGATAGCTCTGTGAAATAGCTTATTTCATGCTTTCTATTTCAGATACACTAATAGATAATGATTTATTTGAATAGCACTTTTTATAAAGTTCTCAACAACAAACATCTTGTTCATTGATTTCTGTATGCTGGACACTGTGCCTGGTGGTGTGGGAGCAGAGTCCAAGAAGAACATATTGTAATAGAATGGAATGTGAGAGTTAGAGACTCGAGTCCAAGCCTCTTATTTTAGACAGGAGAACAAACAGAAACCCAGGAGGTAGAAACACTTGCCCCAGGTCATGCAGCAAGTAAGTAGCAGACCCTGGCCTAGAGACTGAATTTCCTATCTCCCAATCCATTTTTATTTTCAAGTCTTCAGATGAAGGGATAAGATATTCCAACTCCTGGAGTTTACAGCTTGTTTGGAGAACAAAGCACCTACTATGTGCCAGTACTTGTGTTAGGGTCTGTGAGTACAAATATAAAGCAGGAAATCATCCATATGTAGAGTGAGCTTGAGTATATAAGATAAAACACATATATAGAATATGCATATGTATTAAATGTAAAGTTCAATTAATAGAAATGCATACAAAGTAGTTGAATTAAAGGTAGTTTTGGAAAGAGGGCACTATCATTGGGGAGGGATCAGGAAAGACTTCATGCAGAAGTCTTCCTTTTTTTAAAAAAAGTATTTTTTTTAATTGGGTTTTTTGTTTGTTTTTGTGGGGCAGTGAGGGTTAAGGGATTTGCCCAAGGTCATACAGCTAGTAAGTGTCAAGTGTCTGAGGCCAGATTTGAACTCAGGTACTCCTGAATCCAGGGCTGGTGCTTTATCCACTTTGCCACCTAGCTGTCCCAAAGTCTTCCTTTTAAAGGAAGAGAAGGCCACTGTGAGGCAAGGCAAGGAAGGAGTGCATTCCAGGAATGAGAAACGATCAGAATAAAGACAGTAACAGGACATGGAATATTACAAATGAAGAACATAAAAAGGATAAATTTGGCTGGATACCTGAGTGTGGGAGGGGGAGTAAGGCCTAATGAGGCTAGAAAGGCAGGTTTGGACCAGCTTGGATAGTGAGTAATAAGAAATACACCAAATTAAGTGATAAATTGTGTAGTAAAGAATAGACATGTTCTAGAAAATTTAGAAGAAAGGGAGATCCATATGTTAGGTCCATAAAAAATATAGTCAAGTCATCCTTGAATCCTCAGAGCTACCTCACAGAGAGGAAGGTTTAACACGGTGTTCATTTTCAGGTGCTTTGACTGCTTCTCATAAAGAAAGGGCATGTTGGACTGAATGATGTCTGAGGTCCCTTCTAGCTCTAACACTGAAGAATTATTTAAACCTTATGGTCAACTTTTTAAGTTGGGTGGCTCTTATTTCTCCCAACCAGATTATACTCTCCTTGAGGGCAAAAACCATGTCTTATCCTTCTCTGCATTCCATATAGTACCTAGCCCAGAGTATAGAACATGATGGGTGCTTAGTAATTATTTGTTTAAACTAATTTGTTTTTCTAGTGGAGCTAAGTAGTGAAGTAATTAGTGTTAAACTTGGAGTAAAGCCCCATGTTCCAATATTGTCTCATAACTTGTCCAGGGTCACACTTAGTTGTGGGTCCCTCGACAAGTTATTTAACGTCTTTCTACCTCTCTATCTGGGCAACTAGATGGTGCAGTGGATAGAGCACCGGCCCTGAAGTTGGGAAGACCTGAGTTCAAATCTCACCTCAGACACTTATTAGCTGTGTGACCCTGGGTAAGTCACTTAAACCCAATTGCCTTAAATATCCGAAGCCATCTTCAGTCATCCTGATATATATCTTTCCAGTGGACCCAAATGGTTCTGGAGGAAATAGTGAGGTTGTTGACTTTGGAAAGCCCTCCCTCACTTAAATCCAGTTCATTGAAAGTCATGATGTATGATAGGGCCCCACTACTTTCAACATATACATCCCAACCCTTGGATCTCCTGGATAAGCAGAAAGGGGGGTTACTGACTTGGTCCTCTCCAAGAATGAAGGGCTAACTACAATACAATACAATACCTCTCTATCCTCAGCAGCAAAATAGGAATAATAATAGCACCTACCTCACAGGGTTGTTGTGAGGATAAAATGAGATAACATATGTAAAGCACTTGGCAAATTGCAAAGTACTATATAAATCCCAGCTATTATTATTGTTAGTATATATAGTATAAGATTTGAGTTATAGTAACTTTCTGTATATGTAACAAAAGAGGAAGATCTCTATTGTGTAACTTGGGGTTGAACTATTTAGCTGGACACCTGGAGTCTATCAGTTAACTTATAGTTGTATTGAGGCTTGGTAAGATGACCAATACTCTGTCCTATACAAAGATCTTGTCCTTTATCATTTCATTCTGGCAATGAACGGGAGAAGCAAAAGACGTGCGGTGATGAAAAGTGCTGTTCTTTCTCCTGGTTGAAGAGTGGCCATGTGTTGATATCCTTACCACTTCCCACTCTTCTCCCTGGCAGTGTGGCTGAGGGCTGGGATAAAGAAAGTGTGAAGAGCTTACCTAATGAATGCAGTTGGCCCTAGTAACCATTTCCAGGAATGGACCTGCTTTGTTAATGCTTAATTCAAAGGTATAAAAAACAACTTTCCTAAAACTTTCCTTTAACCAGATATTCTTGGAAAGACTTTCTTATTCTCTCTCATACCTGCCACCCCCATTCAATTCCCTAAAAGAGAGGAATAAGTCTAGGAAATTATTTGAAATTGGAAGATTTTATTTTAAAATTAGCTGATACATTTTTCTGTAAAATGAAGAAAACCACTACCTTTTGTAGCCAGTTTTTAAAAAAATATAATTTATCATCCTCACACTGAAATATATTTCCAGGTAATTGACCAGTGAATAGGAATGGGAAGGAGTAATTTTTTGTGTGTGTTTTTTTAAAAAGATGACATTGATCATGAATATTCTGAGCAGATAAGCTGGAAAGCATCCAGAGAAGGCAAATAGAATGGTAATGGGCCTTGAGGAAACTAAGAGGATCAATAATGGACCTGGGGATCTTTACCCTGGAGAAGAGACTTAAAGGCACATAATTATTGTTACCAGGCATTTGAGTGGCTGACGTGGAAAAAGAATTAAGCTTGTTTTCTTTGTCCCCAGAGGCCAGAAATATTAAGAATGCTTTCAGGAAGAAAAATTGAAGGTCGTTCTTAGGAAAACATTTCAAATGCCCTTGTACTTGATTACTTTGTATACATTTGTATTCATTACTTTATATTCATGCTGTATATCACATGTCCCCAAAATCTTAGTTCAGCTTAAGCTTTAATAAGTTTAAAAAACAACCCACATGTACAAAAATATTTGTAGCAGCTCTTTTTGTGGTGGAAAAGAATTGGAAATCGAGGGAATGCCCAACAATTGGGGAATAGCTGAACAAGGTGTGGTATATGAATGTAATGGAATACTATTGTGAAATGATGAGCAGTCAGATTTCAGAAAAGCATGGAAAGGCTTACATGAACTGATGATGAGTAAAGTAAGCAGAACCAGGCACTTCTGGGGCAGAGCCAAGATGGCAGAGGAAAGGCAGTGAGCTCTTGAACTCATGACATGATTGCTCCAAAAAACATATGCCATAGGACAATTCCTGGAGCAGCAAAACCCACAGAAGAATGTGCTGAAATTATCTTCCAACCAGGGACAGTTTGGAAGGTTGGAAGGAGGGAGCTGCTATGCTGAGACAGGAGTCGAGCCCAACCCCACAATCACCCTGACACAGATCCTGTCCAAGGAAGGCCTCTCCAGAGAAAGAGACCCCCCCCCCCAGAGTCTCTGAATAAGCTGCAGTGCCAGTGTTGTCTGGAACTAAGCTCACAATCTGGTGAGAGGGCTAAGCCTTTGGCAGGGGGGAGATTACAGGGGTCTATGTGGGTGTTAAGGCAGAACTTGGGGTTTTTTCCCCTGTTGGGAACCAGGAGGTAGGCTTGAGTAGCAGTGGCCCAGGTCAGGGAGGGGCACAGGCTCATCAGAGCTGACAACCACAACACACAAAGCTGGTTGATTAGCAAGTTGGTCTGGGGTCATTTATGGACCAGGGAACAGGACAGGTGAGTGAAGAACTTGCTCCTCCTTAAATCCTACCACCTGGGACCTTCTGAAGCTTGGAATAATGCAGCCTAGAAACAGTGCCCCACTTTAAGGGCTAAAAGTCAAGTAAAAGAAAGGCAAGATGAGTAGACAGAGAAAGGTGAGGACCATAGAAAGTTTCTTTAGTGACAAGGAAGATCAAGTTGAACCCTCAGAGGAAGATGTCACCATCAGGGCCCCTATATCTAAAGCTTCCAAGAAAAATATGAATTGGTCTCAGGCCATAGAAGCACTCAAAAAGGAAATAAAGTTAGAGAGGTAGAGGAAAAAATGGAAAGAGAAATGAGGGTGATGCAGGAAAGACATGAGAAAAAAGTCAACAGCTTTTACAGCAATTACATGTAAAGATATTTTTTGAGTTCCAAATTTTTCTCCCACCCTCCCTTCCCTCCCACCTCCCGAGTGTTAAATAGTTTTGGTTTACTGCCTAATTTGGGGGGGACTAATCTGACTGGAGGACTAATCTGGGGACTTTTGACTAACTGGCTATCTGACTGCTATTAACTTAGTATGGGCCATTTAAAAAGTTCCACCACACTGCTCCACTCCCAAAATTGATAAACTAAAGATTAAGAAGCCTTTTAACTAAATAATCAAAGCAGAGTTTATTTATGAGATACTATTTAAAATTAAGAATACAGGGAAATAAAATGTACAACCTGACTGCATTGCGGCTGGTCACTTTCCACCTGCTATGCCTGGAACTTTTTTAATACAATAAGGGCCTTTGCCACCTCTTGCCTTAGGGTATGTTCCACTTTCACTGCTTAGCTCCTTTCACTAACTCCAAGCCCTTTTCACTTTGTTGATCCCCCTGAGTCTAACTTTCCTCTCCGTACTGCCACCTGAACCCCTGTGTTTCTCTCTCACTGACCGCTCCTTCCGTTCTCCTAGTGCTCCAGTGTCCTCCGTTCCGTTCATCTCATCAGCCCCTCTTTAATCTTGTCAGCCCCTTCTCCGTTCTTCTAATCTTTTCAGCCTCCCTTTCTCTTGTCAGCCCCCCCCCCCTTTAATCTAACTCCCAGGTATATGTATGTATATATATATATATATATATATATATATATATATATATATATATATATATATATATATATATATCTTCCTTCTCTCCACTCAAATCTCGGGGCTTCCTGCACCCCCCCCACACACACACACCAAGCTAATCCGCCAGCCGCCCTGGGGCTGGGTGGAGGGGATGCTCAAGTTTCTCCTGCATACCATACCCAGGGCTCCAGGGGCCCATGCCCCTGCTGTGCACCTGCAACCTCGGCACGGACTACACCAGAGCCCGGCCTGGATGAACCCAGGATCTCTCGGATAGATCCACTTAGGTCAGAGGGAGCTGGGGATCCCTCCCCTCAGCTGTCTGACCTGGAGTCTTGTACAGCTCACAGGGCTTTTTGGCTCAGCTGAAGCAGAGGGGGAGGGGCACCAGCCCTTCACACAGAAAAGACCCTGAGGGCCTAAGGCTTTTTAATCTCAGCCCAAAGGTAAGGTCCCCAAATCAAAATAAATTTCCACATGAGGCCAGCAAGAAATGTGATATAGGTTATACATTTCAATCATGTGAAAATAGTGATTGTTTTGTTTCTTCCTTGCCTATTCTAATTCCTTGAATTTATTTTTTCTTCTGTTATTGCTAAGGCTAACAATTCTAGTACAATATTGAATAATAGTGGTTATAATGGACATCCTTGCTTCACCCCTGATCTTATTGAGAATGCCTCTTATTCCCATTGCATATAATGCTCACTGATGGTTTAAGATAGATACTGTTTATCATCTTAAGAATCTCCATTCATTCCTATGCCTTGTAGTGTCTCTTTTGTTTTTGTTTGTTTGTTTGTTTGCGAAGCAATGGGGGTTAAGTGACTTGCCCAGGGTCACATAGCTACTAAGTGTCAAGTGTCTGAGGCCAGATTTGAACTCAGGTACTACTGAATCCAGGGCCAATGCTCTATCCACTGCGCCACCTAGCTAACCCCAGCCTTGTAGTGTTTTTAATAGGAATGGGTGCTGTATATTGTCAAAAGCTTTCTCTGCATCTATTGAGATAATTATATGATTTTGGTTAGTTTTGTTATTGATGTGGTCGATTATGTTGACAGTTTTCCTATGTTGAACCAGCCCTGTATTCTGGGTATAAATCCCACCTGGTCTCAGTGTATAATCCTGGTAATAAATTGCTTTAATCTCTTTGCTAATATTCTATTTAAAGTTTTTGCATCAATATTCATTAGGGAGATGGGTCTAAAATTTTCTTTCTGTTTTTGTTCTTCCTGGTTTAGGTATCAGCACCATATTTGTCTCATAGAAGGAATTTGGTAGGATTGCTTTTTCACCTATTTTTCCAAATAGTTTTGTATTGTTCTTTAATTGTTTGGTAGAATTCATTTGTAAACCCATCTGTCCCTGGAAATTTTTTTCTTAGGGAGTTCGATGGCTTGTTCAATTTATTTTTCTAAAATGGGCTTATTTGAGGATTTTATTTCCTCTTCTGTTAATCTGGACAGTTTATCTGTTTGTAAATATTCATCCATTTCATTTAGATTGTCCAATTAACTGGCATATAGTTGGATGAAATAGCTCCTAATTATTGCTTTAAATTTCCTCTTCATTGGTGGTGAATTTACCCTTTTCATTTTTGATTCTGGTGACTTGGTTTTCTTCTTTCTTTTTTAAAAATCAAATTAATCAAAGGTTTACCTATTTTATTGATTTTTCATAGAAGCAGCTCTTAGTTTTATTTATTGATTCTATAGTTTTCTTACTTTCAATTTTATTAATATTCAGAATTAGCAATTTGGTATTTAATTGGGGATTTAAAATTTGTTCTTTTTCTAACTTTTTTAGTTGCATGCCAAATTCATTTATCTCCTCTTTCTCTATTTTATTCATGTAGGCATTTAGAGATATAAAATTTCCTCTAAGAACTGCTTTGGCTGCATCCCATAAGTTTTGGTATGTTGTCTCATTATTGTCATTCTCTTGAATGAAGTTATTGATTGTTTCTGTGATTTGTTGTTTGACCCACTCATTCTTTAGGATGAGGTTATTTAGTTTCCAATTTATTTTTGGTTTATCTTTCCTTGGCTCTTTATTACACATATTTTTTATTGCATCATGATCTGAAATAGATATGTGAATGTAGATTGAAGCATAGTATTTTCATTTTATTTCTTTCTCATGGTTTTTCCCTTTTGTCCTGATTCTTCTTTCACAATATGACTAATGTGGAAATATGTTTAATGTGATTGTACTGCATAACCTATATCAGATTTTTTGCTGTCTTAGGGAAGGGAGAGGAGAAAAATGTGGAACTCAAAATCTTACACAAATGAATGTTGACAACTATATTTGCATGTAATTAGAAAAAATACTATTAAGATGGAAAATAAGTTTTAAAATGATATACATGTATGCATACACACATTTATTTGCATATACATGCACAGTTGCATACATGTGTGCATATGCACACATAAATACACACATATCTATTTATATATGTATAAATACATATGTCCTCCCCCATTAGAATATGAATTTCTTGTAAGTAAGAACTGATTCATTCTTTGTGTTTGGATCCCCAATGCCTGGCACATACAAGGGGCTTAATATATACTTGTTGATTGATTGATTGATTGGGAAAGATCTTGAGTTAGAATAAAGCATTGGGGGTAGCTAGGTAGCACAGTGGATAAAGCATTGGCCCTGGATTCAGGAGGACCTGAGTTCAAATCCAGCCTCAGACACTTGAAGCTTATTAGCTATGTTACCCTGGGCAAGTCACTTAACCCTCATTGACTTGCAAAAAAAAAAAAAATTAAGTACATGCCTTGCAATTATGCTGTGTAAGAAGAGTCTCAAATCACTCAGCACACTGTGCCTGTTTCCCCAATCATGTGTTAGTGATACTGAGGAAGAATTTATTAAGAATCATAATTTATCCCTGTCAAGTTCTTTGGATTCTTGAAGATCAGTGCAGCCTAAATAAATATACTAACGTTATCCTTTTCTAGGTCAAATAAAATTCACAATGCCTGCTGAGAAACTTGTTTTGACATATAAATTGAATAGATTCTTTGCAGTGTGAGATCATTTGCTTTGAATGTTCATGCAGAGAAGTTAGAGTTGTGGAAGAGTGATGTTGAACTTTAGGCCTAGTATAGGGGAGGATTCTTGGAAGTCGCTTGGGGACAAAACCATTCCTTATCAGTTCAGTACAAACAAAAGATGTTAAGATCTCCAGGGAAATGAGAATCAGAGAATCAGTAATAGCCAGTATTATCAGATATTTCCTAGAACTCTTTCCACCCTTTGGGAAATCTTAGATCAATGTTCTAAGAACGACCAAGAAACTCTTACCGTGGTAAAATGTCATATTAGACTTTGATTTGTTTGGTAAGAATTAATTTCCTTTATTTTACAGTGTTAATCTTTGGGTAATGTTCTGTGATGGTAGTTGGATAAATTGTGTGTGTGTGTGTTTTCTAGAGTTGAGGGTAGCCAGCCAATCATGAGGCTACCTATTTAATAACTGGAATTAGGAAACCTTCTTTGCTGGCATGCTGGGGCTTGGACAGCAGCAGAGGGGGGAGTTTGGCATTTCATGTCCTTCACAATCTGGTTTCATCTTACCTGTCCAGATTTATTTCACATTGCTCTTCTTTACAATAGTTGTACTCAACATTTCAATCAAATTGACTCATTTAACTATTACTGGAAATGGAACTGGGCACTTCATCTCCTGGCTCTGTAATTTTGTACAAGTTGTCCCCCTTGACTGAAACCCAATCCTCTTTAGAATCCTTGGGTTTCTACTGGACTCAACTCCCACAACATCTCCTATAGGAAATCCTTCCTGATCCTCCTAGTTTTAGTTTTCTGTTCTCTCTCTCTCTCTCTCTCTCTCTCTCTCTCTCTCTCTCTCTCTCTCTCTCTCTCTCTCTCTCCTCTCTCTCTCCTCTCTTCCTCCTCCTCTTCCTTCTCCTCCTCTTCCTTCTCCTCATCACCTTGCATGCATCTATGCTATATCCTGGAAGAAGGGGATGCTTTATGTTCTGTCCTTGTATCAGTAACACCTACAACAAAGACTTATGCATATGATGCAAATCAAGAATATTAGTTTTATCAATTTGTCCAAGCTGGGATTGGGCTTCCAGGGATTCCAAAAAAACCTGAAGGCATTATAGTTTTAGAACTGGTAAAAGACATGAGAACATTTAGTATAAACCTCTCATTTTGCAGATGAAGGAGTCGAGATGCAGATAAATGAAGTGATTTGCTCAAGGTCACAGAGGTAGTTATTAACAAAGCCAGCATATGAACCACATGCTTAAGATCTATATCCAATACTAATAGTTCCTGACATTCAGGCTAAAATGACTTCAGAGAAGGATGTGGGTCAAATTGTAGGATTTTTTTTTATCTCAGAGAACAACATAGACGAAGATCTAGAGTCCAGTAGGACAGAGAATAGCATTAGTAAGCAAAGAAGATGGAAGTTAACTCAGGACTCTTCCAAGAATGATCTAATCTATTTTATCCTTCCTACTTTGTATGGATGAAGCTGGGCCCTCAAATGTATTTTTTCTGGAGAGATGCTTCCAGGTGTGTCCTGTTTCCAGAACAGGAAGAGAGGTGATAGAATCAATGGAATGTTCTTATATCTTGAATCCCAAAGAATTGAAAGTCTTTTATCTACTTATATCAGATATGGGCTAAAATAAGCTTAATCTTTGATGAATGTAAAATGTCATTTGAAAAGGTTACCTTCCTTTCTTTGGAATTTGACCTGATTTTAAGCTCCTTGATGGCAGATACCATGGTTGTTTTTTTTATTGCAGAATCCAGACATTGGAAGCTATCCCATTGGTCATCTAGTCTAGCCAATCCTGAATAAGAATCTACTCAATTCCTTACCTGAGAAGTGATCATCTAGCCATCACTTAACTTCTGGTGAGAAGGAATTTCCAAAAGCAGAACATTTAACTTTTGAAAAACTCTAGATTTAGGAAGTTTTTCTTACTTGGAGCCTAAACTACCCCAAGTGAAACTTTCACACATTGTTTCCAGGCTTGAAACTTTCACAGGAGGCTTAGCCTCTACAGTCAAGTACGACAAGTCTCGTCCCTCTTTCACATCATGGTGCTTCAAATCCTTTAAGCCAACTCTCATATCCTGCCAGTCTTCAGTTCTCCTGCCAATCTATTTCCAGTTCCTCCAATGGAGTTTCATGTGTCATAAACTCAGGTATCTTTGATTGTATTATTCTGGAAATATTCCAGTTTATCAATGTGCTTTCTAGAATATGGTATCTAGAACCAAGCACAATATTCCTAATGTGGTCTGCATCATATCTCTAATCTTATGAACCCTGACTCTTTCAATGTGGACTAACATTGCATTAGTTTTTTTGGTTAGCATGCTCCTTGGTTAAGTTTGTAGTCCATTACAGTTCCAGCTTATTTGATGAATTACTGCCTCACACAACTTGGGCTTTTGAACTTGTTGTTTTTTTTAATTTAAGTGTAAGACTTGGCCTTGATCTTTATTAATAAGTTTAGCTCATTTGATTTGGCCCAGTATTCTAGTCTGTCAATTTTTTTTGAATCCAGAATCTCTCTTTTGTAATGTTAGCTATCCCTCCAAGCATTGTGTCATCTGCAAATTTGATAAGCCTTCCAAGCATACCTTTATTCAAGTTCATGGATAGAAAAAATAAATTTAAGTTAGCCAGGCCAAGGTTCCCTGGGACAATCCACAAGGGTGGATTTCACATTGGTTTATCCTTTCAAGGCTGACATGAAAATTACTACTCATGTTGGAACAAAGGTATCCTAAAAAGTGTGGGCCCTTTAAGTCTCAGAGACCTACTGCACAGAAATAACTTGAATTCTCTTCCAGATTTTTTTTTCACAGTTTAAATGTTGAGATGATTTTATAAGCTACCTAGTGTTTATTTTAATTTTAGAAAACTGACTGGTTCATTTGTAGCTAGTGTTAGGATTATCTAGTGATAGAAGCAGGTGGGCAGTGGGTGGTTCCATGTTAGTAAATTAATTGTATAGTCTATGAATTCATCACATTGTTTAAAGTAGAATATATAATTTATGTTTAAAATGAGCATCTATTTCTTCACATTATCTCACATATGATGTTTCATAGCTATTAAAGCATAAGACAGGAATACAAAATTAAGATCTTTCTTAAATTGCTTTCCATTGTGCATGTTTGTTATTAAGGTAATAGTACTAGCCTTATTATATGGACACTTTAGTGGGTCATGAATGTGGGCTATACTTTGGTCTCTAGCATAGATTTGTGGTATTCTATTTAGTACTCTTTTTATTTCATTAAATATTTCCCAATTCCATATAAAGGAATTTTTAACATTCTTCTTTAAATTTTGAGTTCTCAATTATCTCCATCTGTTCCGCCCCTACCCCCTCCTTGAGAAGGCAGCCACTTAGATCTTGATAATACATATGAGGTCACGCCAAACATATTTCCATATTAGCCATGTTGCAAAAGAAAACAGAAACAAAACATTACTATAAAATAAGGAATGTTAAAAATATATTTCAATCTGCATCCAGAATCCGTCATTTCTCTCTCTGGAGATAGATAACCTTTTCCATCATAGGTCCTTTGGAATTGTCTTGGATCATTATTTTGATTAGAATAGCTAAGTCTTTCACAGTTGATCCTTCTTACAATATTGCTGTTAGTGTGTGAAATGTTCTCTTGGTTCTGCTCAGTTCACTTTGCATGGGTTCATATAAATCTCAGGTTTTGTTTTTTTTTTTCCTTCTGAAACCATTCTGCTCACCTATAGCACAACACTATTTCATCACAATCAAATGTTATACCCATTCCCCAATTGATGGGCATCCCTCAATTTCCAATTCTTTGCCACCACAAAAGAGCTACTATAAATGTTTTTGTACATATAGATCCTTTCCTTTTTAAAAAAAATCACTTTGGGATATAGACCTTGTAGTAGTATTCCTGGGTCAAAGGAGATGAAAAGTTTTATAGCCCCTTGGTCATAGTTCCAAATTGTTCTCCAGAATGGTTGGACTTGTTCACAACTCTACCAATAGTACATTAGCATACTGACTTTTCCACATCCCCTCCAGCATTTATTATTTTCCTTTTGTGTCATGTTAGTCAATCAGATAGGTTTAAGGTAATATCTCTAACTTGTTTTAATTTACATTTCTCTAATTAGTAGTGATTTAGAACATGTGACTATTGATAGCTTTGAGGTTTTTTTTTCTTCTGTAAACTGTGTTCTTATGCTTTGACCATTATTCAACTGGGGAATGCCTCTTATTTTTAGAAATTTGGCTCAGTTCCATATATATTTAAGAAATGAGGCCTTTGTCAGAGGAAATTGATATAAAATTTTATCCCAATTTCCTGTTTTCCTTTTAATTTTGGCTATATTCAGTATTTTTTTGTGCAAAAGCTTTTTATTTCATGTAATCAAAAATATCTGTTTTATTTACCATAATTTTTCCTGTCTCTTATTTGGTCATAAACCCTTCCCTTATCAACAGATCCAATGGCTACATTTTGTCTGTGCTCCACTAGTTTACTTATGATATAACTGTTTATGTCTAAATCATGTCTTGGCAGGTGGACTCCCAAGTATTTTATGTTGTCTACAGTTATTTTGTTTTTGTTTTGTTTTGTTTTTGTTTTTGCAGGCAATGGGGGTTAAGTGACTTGCCCAGGGTCACACAGCTAGTAAGTGTCAAGTGTCTGAGGCTGGATTTGAACTCAGGTACTCCTGAATCAGGGGCCGGTGCTCTAACCACTGTACCATCTAGCTGCCCCCTGCAGTTATTTTGAATGGAGTTATTCTTTGTATCTCTTCCTGCTGGATTTTGCTTGTAGCATATAGAAATGCTGATGATTTACATGGGTTTATTTTATATCCTGCAACTTTGGTAAAATTGTTTCAGTTAGCTTTTTAGTTGATTTTCTAAGTATACTCTCACATTATCTGTAAAAAGTGATGTTTTTATTTCCTCATTGTTTATTCTAATTCCTCCAGTTTCTTTTTCTTGAATATTTGATATAGGTAGGATTTCTAGTACAGCATTGAATAATAATGGTGATAATGGTACCCTTGCTTCACTCCTGATCTTATTGGGAAGACTTCAAGTTTATCCCCATTGCACATAATGCTTGTCGTGTTTTTTTTAATATTTAGATTAAAAATAATTATCACTTTAAGATCCATTGACTCTAATGCTTTCTGGTGTTTTTAGTAGGAATGGGTGTTGAATTTGGCAAAGGTTTTTCCTTCATCTATTGATAAAATCATATGATTTTTATTATTTTTGTTATTGATATGGTCAATTATGCTAATAGTATTCCTAATATTAAACTAGCCTTGCATTTCTAGTATAAATTCCACCTGGTCATAGTGTATAATTTTTGTGCTCTATTGCTGTAATCTTCTAGCTAGTGTTTTATTGAAACTTTTATGTTGATTTTTCTTAAGGAAATTGGTCTAGTTTTCTTTCTCCCATTTTGCTTTTTCAGGTTTGTCTAATCACTCTTGACCAGTCCTCTTTTGAATAAATTACATTTATTTGAAAGACAGCCGGGGAGGGGGGTTAAAATATATGCCTATACTCATGGAAGAGAACCAAACTAAGTATTCAAAAAAGCACTGAATTCATATCCTTTCCACCTGTTATCTTCCCTGATTGTAGGCTTCTGGAAGTGAGTACTGAGAACTCTTAGGAAGAAACTCAGACAAATCCTTAACTTGCCTAGTTCATCCTTAACTGTCCCCTTAAGCAATATGTCAGTTCTGTGACTCTTGTTAAGTTAGGATAGAAATACAACGTATGAGACTGTAATTTTTATTTGGAATACAATACATATATACCTATTATATGCATACATGTGCATATTTTTTGTGTTTTTGTATGTTTAGCATTAGCAGGTAAATATTTGTCAACTTATAATGCTAATCCCAGCTTCTTTTACTTTGACATTCAAAAGGTTCTCCTAATCCTCACATACAAATTGAAGAGGAAAGATGAAGCTGCTGTATATTTGTGAATATTAATAAATTTCCCTCCCCCTCTCTGATGGCTTTTCTAAGTGTATTGTGCTTGTGTGTTTCCATTCTCTCTGCCACAGCATCCAAAATTATTGCCTTCGTGTTTCCCATTAAAATAAGGACAATCACCATCATTTATATAACTCCTTAATGCTTTACCTACATTATCTTATTTGATTCTCATATCTCCACAAGATAGGGAGGTAAACTAATTATCCTAATTTTTCAAATGCACAAACAGGCATAACGTTCAGAGGCCGTGCCCAGAAGGAAGTAAAGCACTCAGCTTCAGTTCCAATCTTGGGACCTTGCTTCATCCTAGCGATCTTTTTTCCTGTCAATGGATGCATATCTTTACCCACCCACCCCTCTCCTTCACTTTCTACTCCTTACTCTGGGAATTATAATCAAATCAATTGAATAGTTACTTCTGAGAGGTCGTGGATAGATGTAAATTTGTGCCAGTGAAGACAGTTACCTACATTGATGAGATAAGAGATATGTCAAAGTTTTGAAGGAGAATCATTTGAGCATGCTATGCCTGGTTTACTGTGCTAATCAAAAAATTTACCTGATGTTGCATAGTTATCCAAAAATATTTGTTAGACTTAGAACCTACATGTCTCAATACTTTCCCCATGCTTTTGTTCTTCTTCTAGGTTTAAAAATTCATTTTTAGAACTTAATGTAGGCTTTGTGCATTTAAAAGAGATAGAAAAGGAAAAAGACACTATTTCAACTAACTCCTTTCCTTTAAAGATTCAGATTTGTTGCTTTAAGAACCTTTGATGTGGAGCAAGAACCAGGTTGGTCTGTAGCCCCAGCTTATTGCTCACATTTCTATAAAGCAGGGATTACATAGATTTAAAGGAGTTCTTGAATTTGGATCAGGGAAAAAATACACCTTTATTTCCAATAACCTCTGCTTATCTTTTGTATCTTATGCTGTGCATTTAAAAAAATTATTCTGAGAAGGGGTCCATAGGCTTCAACTACCAAGGGGGTCCATGACACAAAACAAGTTAAGAACCTCTGCCTTAGAGGATTGTGAATCTAAATAAGAGCATGCAAGGACAATCTTGAACCTCTAACAAATGCAAAGTAGGAGTGAGAAAGTTAACTGGTTAGATGGTTGAGAGACAGTTTGATGCAGGGAGAAAGAATGAAATTGATTAGATCTTCTCATTGCGATTCCAGTCAAGGACCATTTCTTTAATGGAATACTCCATGCCTAGTACCAAAAAGGACAAAGTTGTTTCTCAACTAGATTCTGCCAATAATCTGATCTCAGTTAAATCCCACTGAACTTCAACTGTCATTGTTGTTCAGTTGTTTTAGTTGTGCCTGACACTTGGTGACCCTTTTTGTGGTTTTCTTGACAAAGATACTGGAGTGGTTTTGCACTTCCTTCTCCAGCTCATTTTAAATATGAGGAAACTGAGGCAAACAGGGTTAAGTGACTTGACCAGGTTCATACAGCTAGTAAGTATTTGAGGCCATATTTGAACTCAGAAAGAGAAATCTTCCTGACTTCAGGCCTGGTACTATCCATTGTGCCACCTAGCTACCTTACCATATATTATCTATATGCAAATATAGATAAGTATCTCATATATATATATATATATATATATATACACACACATATGTGTGTTTATGGTAATATGTGTGTATATATATGCATATATTTATAATATTCACCCTTAATATGTTTCCTTCCCCCTGAGTCTTCTGAATAAAACTTGTGTAGGAAAGGGTTGAAGATATTAAGGGTCTTCATTGAAATATTGTCAGACCCTTTTCTTTGACTCTTTGAATGGCCAGATGATAGGGCACTAAAGTGAAACTGTGTATGTTTGAAATAATAAGAAATGTGGTAATGTCAGTGCATTACAGACAGTATTTCATTTAAGCCTCATAACAATGTGGTGATATAGACAGGGATGCTATTCTTATCCTTTATGTGATTCTTTATGTGTTATCTCCACTAATCAAAATGTAAGCTCCTTAAGAGCTATTATTTTCCATAGTGCTTGAACATAGAAAGTGCCTAATAAATGCTTTTTTATTCCATTTACACTTGACAGATGAAGAAACTGAGGCTCCAAGAAGTTAAGCGATTTGTATGACTGCACAGCTAGGAAGTGGCTAAGCCAGGACTGAAGCCTAGGATTTCTGATTCCAAATTCAATGTTCTTTCCATTATGAGAAAATGGTCTCCCCTAGGTTGTGATGTGATTGGAGCTAAGAGCCATGGGTGGCATAGCATCTCACTCATCACTAATGTTCTTCAATTTAGAGTTGGTCACAAAATCTCTTTTACCTCGATGGCATTAACTTTTAAGAAAAAACTGTCAGTCATTCCAAATTAAACTTGAATGATTGTGTGTGTCTTGTCCTTCTGTGTCTGTATAACAATGCTTATTAGTGAACTGAAGAAGCCATTAAACTGCTGTGGATTTCAAACCTTTGTATATTAGGAGCTAAGGAAATAGTCACATTACTGGATAAGTCATTCTGAGCAGGGCACACACTGATCACAATATGTATGCCTAACATGAGAGTTAGAAATGAGGATAATTTTCAGCATTATTTTTGTATGTGGAGTATTCTGAATGTGCAGAAGACTTTGTGGTGACCTCTCATACAATGACTGCTTTTATTATTATCTGTGGCTATGCAATCCTAATGCCTGCTGCAAAGAAACTACAGGTTCTCCTTCATTTGCAAGTACTTCTAGCCTTAGTGACCCACTTGGGGTAATCAACATCCCCAAATAATTCTTGGCAGTGGACATGGCAGAGAGAAGTTGTAATGGTTGTATTGACATGAATAGGGGAGAACAGAAGCTTGTGGGCACGATGGGATGGGATGGTTCAATGTCCTAATTTTACAGAGGAGAAGACTGAAACCTAGAGATGTGCTTTGGCTAAGTTTGCACATGAAGCAGAAATCATTTACCTTGTCACAGAACAAGAAGTCCAGCTTACTAAGTGAAAACTTCAGGACCACAAGAGGCCATTGGAAGAATGGAAAATTCAATAGGATGGTTTTACTGTCTCATACAGAGAACAAAGGCTTATTTGTTCTGGCGTGTATTAGACTTGCCATTTCATTGTGTTAACTGATGATAGGTTTGAATGAGGAGAATTATTGAATACAGTGGTATTTTGATCATATTTTGGTGGCCATGAATCTTAAATAATCATCACAATATCTACTATAAAATACATGTACATTCCACTTAAAAAGCAGAATTCATTGTATGTAGCCACAAGTTAGATAATTAAATTCTGCCAGTAGGACCAAGGTTCAGTTATAAGATCCCACTATAACTCCTTCTTAGTCTTTTTCATGTATATATGGCAGTCTCAGGCATAAAATTTGAAAACAATATTATTGAGAGATCTCTACTGGCCTTTTTTTTTCTTTTTTCTTTTTGTGAAGCAATGAGGGTTAAGTGACTTGCCCAGGGTCATACAACTAGTAAATGTCAAGTGGCTGAGGCCAGATTTGAACTCAGATCCTCCTGATCCAAGGCCAGTACTTTATCCACACTGTACCATGTAGCTGCCCATCCCTATTGCCTTTTGCCCATTTTGGTATATGCTTCTCCCTCCCTACCCATCTTCCTTCTGATAACAATAATCATACCTTATAAAAACCCAATTTAAGGCCAGATTAACTCCAGACTATGAAAAGAAGGAAACGAATGACTTAGCCTTTCATTTTGCCTTGTTAATAAACCAGAGCCTTTGGGGGATCGATCAGTCCATGCCAAGTTAATTGAAGACTGAAGATTTCCATTAAGTTAAGCACCATTAGCCACCCAGAGGACATGCCCTGATGTTGGACCCAGACACTGAGGGTTCCTAAGTGGATAAGTCCTAAAGTCCATGGCAATACTGATGCAGTGGAGCCAAGAAGCAGCATAATAACATACCACTGTTGTTCAAGATCATCGTATGAGAAGTTGTTGTTTTGTTTTGTTTTGGTGAGGCAATTGGGATTAAGTGACTTGCCCAGGGTCACACAGCAGGTAAGTGTTAAGTGTCTGAGACCAGATTTGCACTCAGGTCCTCCTGAATCCAGGGCTGGTGCTCTATTCACTGTGCCACCTAGCTGCCCTGAGAAGTTTTGTTAGACCAAATTATCATTCTCTCAACAGTTACTGTTCCTTTGTATGTTATGTTCTTCCCAGATATATGTTGCACACCTCAGTCTTAGACCCTACATTTCATATCTTGTCCCCTTGGATTTGGTTACCTGGTGATCTCCAATATGACTTAGTATGGCTTTTAGGATATTGACATCCATCAAGTCTATGCCTTCTTTTCTCAGGAGACCTATTTTGCTCTGGCTCTGCTAGTTGCTTTTTAATTGTCCCTTCTCTCTTCTATAAGGGGTGGGATTTCAATAATGGGACTGCAGCCAACCTTATTAAGCATTAAGACAAGAACTCAGAACCTTGGTACATAGCATTATAAAGGCTTCAAAACCCTGCCATAGGATCACAGATGTAGAATTACCATGGATCTTAGAAGTAATCTAATCAAATACCCTCTTTGTATAGTTGAGGAAAAGCAAAAAGGAGGGCATATACTAACCCAGGGGAGTAAATGGAAAAGCTGGGGATCCACACTCAGGTCCTCAAATTCCAAATCCAAGTGTTGTTTTTTCTTCCATTTTTCCAAATTGCCAATTCTGTGGTTGGGGGGAGTCATCAAGGAAGCCATATATTTTTAGATAGACTTTGTATCCATAAATGTAAATTCTCTATAATGGACCAATGAGTTATAGGCATAAGCAGACTGAAGCATATAATTAATTATAAATTGTGTGAAAAAGGTATTATTAAAAGACATGAAGGAGCAGAGAAAGAGTTGTTCTCATCACATGCCAAGAGTGAAGGACAATAGACAGACAATCCATATATGATATCCTGGCATACACAAAGTATTAGAGTAGCAAAGCCTTCAAAGTGTATTGGATGGATCCTTCATAGAGAATTTATGTAAAGATATGTTAAAGGAATCACAAAGAATAAAAGGGGGCAGCTAGGTGGCGCAGTGGATAGAGCACCGGCCCTGGAGTCAGGAGTACCTGAGTTCAAATCCGGCCTCAGACTATTAACACTTACTAGCTGTGTGACCCTGGGCAAGTCACTTAACCCCAATTGCCTTACCCCCCCAAAAAAAAATTAAAAAAAAAAAAGAATAAAAGGACATGGAGGCATTGTATTCTGTACCAGTGGAGGGACCATCCCAATGGATCCATTAAAATGTTAAAGTCAGTAAAAGAAAGCCACACACTAATAGCAAGCAATAAAAATCTTCTTGCTTAGTCATTTTTGAAGGTAATATTCATATGTTAGAAATACATCTCTAGCAGAGCATTTCTGCTTTTCTGATGGTACCCAAGTTCAATATCAATTCAAATTCCCAGTGCTATGGAATTATATTTTAATCTCTTGTTTTCTTGGGGATTTTTTGCATTTTTCATGTATCTAAACAAAAAGTTCTCTCTGAAATTCAATGAATCAGTCCATTTGGGTTTCCAAGAGTTCATACAAATAAAACATTGTCAAATGCTTTGCTACTAATGGGACATAGAAAGATCTTTGGGTTTGTACAAAATCCCTTTTGTAAGGAATATTAGTTATTCTCAGCAACACAATGATCTAAGACGATTCCAAAGAACTTTTGATGATGAAAACAAATGATATCTACCTCTAATGAAAGAACTGATGGAGTGTGACTACAGACTGAAGTATATATTTTTTAATTTTCGTTTTCTTGGTGTTAGGGTGAGTTTTTTTGGTCTGTGTTTTCTTTTACAGCATGATTAATATATATGGAAATAAGTTTTGCATGACTGCACATGTATAACCTATATTCAATTGGCTGCCTTAACAATAAGGGGGGAAGGGAAGGAAAGAGAAAATTTGGAGCTCAAAAGAATGTTAACATTATTTTTATGTGTAATTGAAGAAAAATGCAATGATAAAATTCCTTAGGTGGCAAAGTAGATAGAGTGTTGGGCCTGGATAAGGAAGACCTGAGGTCAAATCCAGGCTTAGACACTTAATGGTTGTGTGACCCTGGGTAAGTCATTTAACTCTGCCTCAGTTTCCTCAACTGTAAAATTAACTGGAGAAGGAAATGGCAAGCTACTTCAGTTTCTTTGCCAAGAAGACCCCAAAAGGGGTCACCAAGAATCAGGCATGACTGAAAATGTTTAAAAACAACAAAACAAACCAACTTAAGTTTCTGCACTGGGAAAAATACCATTAAAGATAAACCTGTTTTTATTAGGTCCTCATTTTTAAATTAAATATTTGAAGAGAAATTGTTGATTTGCTACCCAAGTTTTTGGAGGGGTTTCTGTCTTTTCTCCAGAAAATTTCCATTTCTTTTTGCTCCTTATCCTCATGTTTTTGAGGACTAAGAATCTTAACCTAGGGGCAGCTAGGTGGTGCAGTGGATAGAGCACCGGCCCTGGAGTCAGGAGGACCTGAGTTCAAATCCGGCCTCAGACACTTAACACTTACTAGCTGTGTGACCCTGGGCAAGTCACTTAACCCCAATTGCCTCACTAAAAAAAAATAAAATAAAAATAAAAAAAATGATTATTAAAAAAAAAGAATCTTAACCTGATTTCTCCCAACTTTATTTAATATAGATTTGTGTGCCCACAGAATTTAGAATTGTTAGGGGAATAGATGGCCATTGTCACAACAAACAGTTATCACATAAGATGAACATAGTGAAATGAGATTGCTGGCACATCACTTGGGAGTTCTCTGAAGATTGGCAGTAGTTTGTTGTTTGGGTTTGGTTTAATTTTATAATGCAAAAATACTAGTTTTATAAAATATAGCTCTAGAACCATTGATGCTAGTTTTACGAATTACAGAGCATAGAATGCTAAAGATGGAAAGAACCTTAGAGATCATCTAATTCAAGCTTCTAATTTCACAGATGACAAAGCCAAGGTCCCAAGACATAATTATGACTGACTATCAGACCCATAGTGCTTCCCATGCCCTCACAGGTCATCTGGTCCAACCTCCTCTGAAGCATGAAATGTTTCTAATAGATTCTTGGCCAATCACTATCCAACCTCTACTCAGAACCTCCAGTGATGTGTAACTCACTGTTTTCAAGACCACTTATTTAATTTTTGGATAGTTCTGATTAAGTTACAATAATCCAAAGTCTTTCTGAGAAATTCAAACCAAAATTATGATATGCAGGCAGGTCATCACTTAAAAGAACTGCTTACTACTATGACTTTTTTTGTGTGATTTTAAGGTGAAGAACCTGTCATATTTATAGATCCTGGCTTTTAGCAAGAAATCCTCCCCACCCATACCCAGCACACACACATGAAGCATTTATAATTACCCAAAGCAATTTATAACTGTAGATTCTTGATAACTAGGCTGTTGAATGAATTCAGTTTAATATAATTAGTTAATCTTTCTAAACCAATTTTGCCAGCCAATATGAATTCACACTGCAAACAAGAATACTTGTTTGCATTATTTCTGGATTATGGGTATGTAGTAATTGCTTTGGAGACTACTAGGTGGCTGAGTGGATAGAGTGCTGGGCCTGGAGTTAGAAAGCAGTATATCAGGGTATTATTATTCACTCATGTCTGATTCTTTGATTCTTCATGACCCAGT